>NW_015090830.1:6962975-7120550 GCF_001431845.1 Calidris pugnax | reverse complement strand
GGGGGGGGGGGGGGGGGAAGAAACACAACTTCAGAACATCTAAACCCACCCTGATGGAAAACAATATACATAAACTTCATCAGTTCTTTCTCTAGACAGGGAACAGATACATATGTTATTCTTTGACATTTCTTCATCCCAGTCTTTGTCTCTTAAAGTCAGCGTGAACATTTCAGCTTTGTAATGCACCATATGGGTCGCATAATTTGGACGGTTGTGTTATCAGCTATAGCTAAGACAACTAAACAGGTATAAAGATATATATATAAATATAACAGGGAGTCATAATCGTAGCATGGTTGATAGTTCTGACTTGATAGTTCTGGTACTTAATTTGAAAATAAAAATTATATAATCTTCTATATCTGAATACTAAGGCATTTTAGAAAAAAAAAAGTGTATTGTCAGGAACTACAGTGAATCACTACAGTGATACAGGGATGGATTTTCAGTCTTCCTTTTGTCTTTTCTTTATTTTCAATCCTTATTACATCTTTACACATCTATCCTAAAGTTACTGGTTCAGTCTACTTCATGGTTAAATGAGTAAAAACTTATATTTACTTCAGTGGGAGCTGGATCAGGACTACAATTAATTACTAACAGCACTTGATATACTGTAATTTGACCCAAATGTATTAATACAGATATGCAGACGTGTACATAAAGTATTAGTGCTAGTTTTAGTTTAAATGTGCTGTGGTACCTCAGGGGCACTGTACAAATTTGTTAAAGAATCAAGAATTATTTTATTCAGGAGCTAAATCTTGAATTAATTTTTAATAAGAAATCTAACCTTGTGCTTCCGTGTTATAGAACAGCTCTGAAGATAACTTGCAGTTCAGCAGGAAAACAGGGAAAATTTTCTATTTCTCATTCTTTTTAAGAGCTAGGGAGCAATTCAGTACATGGATTACAGCTTTATGTCTGGTAACTGATATGTCCCCATTAAAAAGAAAACATTGAAAAAAATTCTTATTCATGAAGCATGAATAAAAATAGGAGATTTGGATTTTTTGATGTATTTTAAAAAAGACCCACCTCTTGAAACACAAGCTGTGAAATTTACTGTTACTTGTGAAACATACATTTATTACATATCCACATACTAAAGGAATACTGGATTTAAATGACTAAATTTAAAAGTCTTGGCACTGCCATGCTTCCAAACTGCACATTTTTTTTGCATGTAAATTGTTTCTTCATAGTTGTGTCACAAGTTCTCTTTTATCACAAGTACTCGGTTCTATCGGTAATATGGCAACATTTCCCTTGAAAAGCAAATGTGGAGATAACATTTTATTCTTATGCTGGCAAAATATAAAAATAAGTGTTTGTGAATTAGACAGCAACAAACAGTGAAGACTTTGAGGGGACATCTGCAGTCATTCAGTTTATGGAGTGTGTTTCTGCATTAAAATACCGTCTGGGTTTAATGATGTTTGATTTGCTGTGTATCTGTGCATTGCATATACTGCTTTCTGTGTGGTGAAAGCAGAAGAGTAAATGTTAGCTTGGGGCCAAGTTATTTAATAAGGACCATGGTCTGCATATTTCTTATGAAGAAACCTAAACACACACTCATGCTTTGATGTTAAAGGAATAAAAGTAAAAAAGAAATGTTTCATTGTATGACTTGAGTAGAATTATTTAAATTGGGATTTACGCTTTTGTACGCAACCTTCATTCATTTACATTTAAAGTTTAAAGCCCATACGCAATTTTTAATTGTTTTCATAACGAGTTGAAATTGCCAAAGCCAAATAACCTCTATGGAACAGGATGCTTTCCATACATATACAGTATGATACTTTAACAACAAATGGGTAGGTTAATCTAGTCCTGATGAAGTCCTCTGTGTGAAATCCTAACTTTACTGAAGAGATGGCATATCACTGTGTTGTGTGTTTCATGCTTTGATTCCCTCTTTTCAGAGTGTGATGTTCTAAACATTTCTTGTTACTTCTGGAATCACGAGCTGAAATTCTGCAGTTCTGATATGTTTAAGATTAGACTGGAAAAAATACATTGGGCTCTTAGGTATGTACATATATTCATGGCAAAAACAACTTTGAGGATTTTGGTATGATATATCTAATTTAAATTTACCACTGCTTCAGCTTGATGACTTGCCTTCCATCCAGTAAAGCCATGAAGTAGAAGCTATGCTTGTACCCCAGCACGTCAGTGCTACTCTGGAGTCTTTCTTTGCCTGCTAATGGAGACAGATTTAAGTGTGCAACAACCATGTGACATACCCGTCTCAGCATTTAGTTAAGGAGAACTTTAAGGAGAGAACATGTTGCCAAGGGTAATAATGTTTTTAATTATTCTGGAAAGATATACCAAAAACTTACCTGACTTAGCCCTGAAGTCAGCCCACCCTCAACTAATGAAGTTTGGAGTCTGTGTGCTTAAATTTATTTAACCTGTTCATGTATTCTTGTACTTTAGAGAAATATGAGACAATTTTTACTCAAATATTTGAAAAGTAAACACAAGATTTTCACTGTTACAGATGGCTATAATTTACTAGAATTGGAGTGCAGCCTAATTCTGAGTTTTTTAATGGGATTTATAAAACATACTCTTTTGGTTTTGTTTTTCTGATGTCCTTTGTGTTTTAAGCCTCACCACCCCATCACCACCCAAATTATTTTTAACTTCTGCATAGGAAAAAAAATATTCAGTCTTTGCAGTCTTGAGTACTAGATCAAGTGACATTGTCTTATTTTGCAGAATTTGCTCTAAATATTAGGTGTTCTGTCTGTGGCTGTGGTAGGTTGCCAGTGGGATGTGCACCTCATCCAGGCACTTCTTTTTGCTCATTTCTTTGCTCATGTGCCAGTGCTTCTTTTTATAGGTTTTGCTCTGCGTTTTGTCTGTAATTCAAGAATGGATTTCTGTCCAAGAAGCTCAGCATGTATTTAAATGTCTTCATACCTACACTGCAATGTGCTTTGTTTGCACAAATATGTTCTGCATAATGATAACATACTTTGTGTGAATTTTATTTCAAATATAAGAGTACTCTAAGTTCTGTTTCCTTTGCTGCATATCTGTTGGAGGTTTTGGCTGAGGATACATATCTAAATTTCAACTCAGTAACTTCTTGTTTGTCACAATGATCTCTTAAAGATCTTGAAACTCAATCTCTACCTGAGTTGTGTGTTAACATATTCAGAAAGTCCTTGACTGTGCAGTATTTCTGACATCTCTGAGTCTATCTTGTTTCTAGAAGTCAAGTAGAAAAAATGCGTTACAGTCTTCCAGTTCAGTCACTGTTTAGTAGTAAGTGAAATCATTCAAAAAATTTAAAGCAATTTTCCATCAAGAATAACATTCATAAATGAATGTCATTACTGACTTGTCAGCTTGTTTTGCTGTAGGCATCAATCTTCAGGGTGCTTCAGAGTGTCCTGGAGAAAGGAAGGAGAGAATGCTTTCCTTTTATTTTTACTGGTGGTTGATTCTAAATAGAAATAGCAATATTTGGTCAAGATGGGTGAAGAGAAGCTGAGTAGCTGGGCAAAGAAGGCCTGAGCTGTGGCATAGACACAATACATAGATGTTGAAAATCTGGAGCTTGGTTTTAATTTAAGAATTCATGAATCAAACCATGTTTCAGTTTACAACACAGTGGAGTAAGAGAGGAGATCTGGAAGTAATCAATAATGGCAATTAACAACAAGTGTTTTATGGCAATTTGAAATGTTGCTTCACTTTCTGGAAATGAAATTGATCTTCTTCTGCCTTTTACTTCACCTTGCCTAGTTTTAACTTTCTTGTAAATGATCCACAGCAAGAGAGAATTGTCTCTATCTTACTTGTCCTCCCAATAATTTTATTGCCTTATTTATTTTAGTGCTTCAACTGCTTTCATAGACGGCCTTTTTTTTTTTTTTTTTTTTTTTTGTGGTTTCCAAATCTGACAGTGATGTGAACAAATCCTGCTGGATCAATAGGAATAGGGCTGGATTCAACTCGGAAACTACATACTTTGCTGCTGGCTGTGAAAAGTAATTACTCCTGCAAAATACCCACAGATAAAACACCCCAACTTATTATGATAGCAAGGTGTCACAAATGTTACAAAACTGAGACATCTGTGACAACACTGCTTTTGTGGTATCAGCAGCAAGTAAGAGACACGACAGGGGGTTTACAATGAGACCAGAAATGCCAATGCATGGTCCGAGATGTCAAAGGTTACTGTCTATCAGCTTCCTGCGCCAGGAAGGTGTTATCCAGAGGGATAATTTCACCATTGGCACTGACAAGGAATAGGATGAGGTGCTAATCTGACTCTAAGTCTCCAGGGTTAGGCTGCTGCAGAGAGGAGGTGCGCACGGCTGTGCAACAAGGGCCCACTGTCAAAAGCCGGAAAAAAAAAAAATTTTTTTCTTTTTTTTTTTGTGTTTTTTTTTTTTTTTTGCCAAAAAAAGAGAATTTTTTTAGAGGGGTTTTTTTTTTTTTTTTTTTTTCCTATTCCCTTTGGTCCACTTTATTCATCCAGGGATATTTGTAATGCTTCTTTTTGGTCCCCACATACAATCTCATAGTTCAAATTTTTCTTGTTCACTATGCTTGTAATTAAGTGTACTGTTCTTGAACCTTGTATCTTGATTTCAAATCTCTACAAGAATTATCATGTCAGGATTAGCCACATGCTGCAGAATAAGAGGTAATAAATGGAAAAGGATAGTGACTGGGACTAATTCACGCTGTCAAGAAGAAGCATAGTGAAGGACTTTACAGCACAAATGCCCTGCAATATTTCAAACTTGACACTTCAGACTATCCCTGTTTAGCTGATCTCAATGCTGAGAGCAGTGAAGGAAATAGTCTTTCAGACAGGCATGAGGTGTGCCAGGCAGCTCTCCTCGGCGCAAAGGCAGACCGGGAAAGGAGGCTGCAGGGAAAAAAAAAAGAGACTGTTGTTCACATGGTTAATTGGTGCCATAGTTTTTATTGTTTGTTGTGTTGTAAAGCCAGGTGCTTTTTAGGTTTTTCTAGAAAAATCTTGTAGCACTCTTTTGGTAGTATATAGGTTTAATAGGGAGGCTGGATGCAGGATGGCTGCTGGTGTTCAGTGCAGTCTGTAGGTGACAGAACTGCCTTTTGTTTTTACCAACTCAAAGAAGGAAGTCTTGGGTACGTCTCTGAGATTGGTTACATGTGGTATAGTTATTAGAACTGGATATACCTGCATTTTGCTCCAGAAATTGTTTCTCATTATCTTCATTGTGGATTTCATGTCATGTTAATTGTAGCTGACAAAGTCACGGATTACCAAAATGAATTGCTGATATCCTGTGGACTCAGGTTTTATTGATGGGGAATATTTTCAGGTTTGAGAGCACCAGGGACCACTATGATATTCAGGCTCTTTTCAGAGATCTGCCCACCATATCATCTGTAGTTGCAGGAGTATTTCCGGTTCTCTTTGCTTCTGCATACTGAAGACAGCTTCCCTCATTGTGTAAGATGATCCAAAAATAGCTCTCTCTGTGTTTTTCTGTGTGTGTGTGTGAAGGAAAGAAAGAATAGGATATGCCTTGGCTTTTTCTAATATAACTATACTTTTATTGGAGCTTTTAAGTAAAACTATACAAGCATGGAGGTAGGGAAAGTGCAGTGTTTAGCAAGACAGCATGCATTTTGTTTTACCTCTAATTTGTAAGGCTAAAATATTTTTAAAATATATTTTGGCAAGTCATTCAAATTTTTGTCTAGTTTTCTGTACAGAGGCATTATCTGTACACTGAAGAGTCTAACAGTAATATGAAAAGTTGTGGGATATGGATATATCCCAATGATAGTTAAATTTTCAGTATTTCCTGACTACGTTTATTATATTTAGCCATACTTGGCTGCTGCTTACATTTTCAGGAATAATAATAAAAACCAAACCCACAAACAAAAGTCTTTGAAAACAAGAATCTGAACATGAAAAAATGACCAAAAAAACTTCAACAATTTTACCTTACTTACATCAGTTACAACTCTAATATAAAGAGCAGAGAATACATGCTTGAACAGTTAGTGAATTGTACAAGTTTATATCTTTGTTGCTTTTCTTTTTAGTGAAGGCATATTTATACCAGATGAAGACTTGATGTTGTTGGTTGATGTTCCTCAAAACTCTGTGGGTATTAGTTTACTATCAAACTTTAAGTGTTATTCATAAAGCTTTTACAAGAATTAGGACTTCAGTGCTCAATTTTCAAGTTTGAATACTTTTTTTTTTGTGGTAATTTAACATCAATATAGTGCAGTCTTTGATAGACTTTTCTTCAAATGATATTATCTGCACCCATCTACAGTTATTTTTTCCTCTAAATTCTTTTCTCTTTTTGTTTTACTATATTACTGCAATTTCTTTATTTTTCTATATAAGTTTAAAATATAGTTAAAATTTTAATTAAATTTAGTTTTTCTGACCACTGATTGTGTCTTTTATTTGTGACTCGGGCTCATTATTCTCCCTTCTGTATTAATGTTTTGCCTAAGCTTTAAAGTTTTAATTATTATTTTTTTTTAAAGTCAAATCGGGTTTTATAGCATTAAATCAAGAAACGGACCAGATAATTCAATTCATCTTTTTCTAGGGGAAAATTGGGATAATCTTGTTCATTATGAATCTTTGAAATTTTCAATTTACATTCAAGTCTGAACTGTCATATTGGTGCTTCCCTTTAATCCAGTGATGATACCATGAAACATTCCCATTCCCTAACCTCTCCTGGTGATTTCATACTTTTTTCTCTTTCCCTTGAACCAATTTAAGCTCTCACATGACTGCTCAGTGAACTAAATTGGGATTGACTGTTGGGATTTAAGATAAACTTTTTTTTTTTTCTTAGTTGATTAGGGAGATAGAGAAAAGGTTGCCATGTTAATTTTAGACCAAGTCTTGTTCATTGTGTTTATCACACCTACTTACATCAGCTTAAATGAGGAAGCACTCCAAGGGTAGAAGAGTTCAGACCAAGACAGGAGGAGGGAAGGGCAGCTGTGCTGATTAATATCAGTTTAAACTGATTGGGTGGTTATATTGAAATAGATTCCAATCATTTCAGGTTATTACGTATCTTTAAGTAGCAGTTTACCTATCAAAGGATTCCAAAACTGTCACATAAAGGTATTATCTGCTCCCTGTAATAAAATGCAGTAAAGCAGAGGAAAAATAACACCATGTAATTTGTTAAACCAATTAGTAATATAGTAAGAGATAACACATCAGAAATTGATTATAATTTTCATGCCCAATAGAAAGTGTAATCTCTTTGTTCTGAAGAGATTTTAATCCAAACACTGATGTTGGTATTCAATTGCTTACTGTAAGGTGAAATGATGGCTACTTGAAAGAGAAGTGTAGAATGTGCAGTGCCCTCACAGTACCTACATAATAAGAAATTGCACAATATGGACAGGCCTTTTAGTATCCAGTTTAGAAACACATACATCATACAAACTTAGATGTTATTTCATTTCACATTAGTATGACAGTTGAAGAGACCACAGCCAGTAAATATAAAATTCATCTCAGAACAGTTTTAGAAAAATTCGGTTTATATTGTCAGCTGAACTGTATGAAGCACCCCAGGCGAAAAAGAATGAGAAAGGTGGTTTTGAGGATGGAGAGGAGTCAACAGAGGTTTTGAGGATGGTGGATGAGAGTTTCATGTATTGAGAAGAAATTAGTCATTATAAATATAGAGGCATTAGCCGTTGCAGTATTTCCTTCATTAAAGAATGAGAATTATTTTGAAAAAGGCTTCTTTACACTAATTTCTGGAAGAGAAAACCAAGAAATGTACTAGAGGTGTCCAGACTGTCAGTTTAACTTTATGAAAAGTGAAATTGTTAATGCTGGGAAGCAATTGATTACCTGTGAACATCCTCATATTTAGGAAGTTTTCTGATGTGACTTCAATTCTGTTGACCACCTGTTTCAGACCTGAACCTCCCACTAGCAGCATTTGTTGGGAGGTGCCACATGTGAAAAATGGTCTCCTCAGGTAAATAAACACTGTGTAAGTGATAAACTGAAAGCATGGAATGTTTCCTGTTGTGATATAGTCTGTAGGAATTGAAGCCACTAAGTACATTATAACCTATTATCTATATTTGTGTAGGTTAATAAATAGCTTTTGCTTTACTTTTCCTTTTTTGTTTTGGATTTTGGTACTTTGGCACAGGCACTCAGATAGTCATATTTTATAGAGTTCATGCAGAAGAGGAGGAGAGGAGATACAGAGGAGAACAACACAATTTCCTGAGGGCTGCTAGCAGATCATAGGCCTCATTATGAACAGCTTACAGCACTAGCAATCAATGGGCTTCTCTGTGGCTTCATACTGGAAAGGACAAAGAGATTGTCCAGCCTGAGGGCCATAACGGAGAGCACAAGCCAAGACAATCTGAAGGGAACACTGTGTGATAACATAGACTTTGGTGCCAGCCAGCACTCTTCCTAGGCTTTAAAATAAAAACCCACAAACATTAGACCAGGTGAAGACCTCTGGGGACTTTCCGTAAGTCACTGAAGCTGCTGCCTCAGCAGACATGAAGCAGTTGCAGATCTATATAAGGAAAGAGCAGCCAGTAGATGAGCATGCTTACAGGGTGAGTGGGATGTTCCAGATGGCTCTTCAGGTGCTAAGGAGGATGTGTTAGCATTTTTCTCCGTGAAGAAGGTGTAACACGTGTTTTCTGAAGTATCATAGAATAAATTGTATTAAAGATGATACCATATTAAAATTTAATCTGCCTAATTTTAAGTGGAGCTGAGTGATGGCAGCCCCAGTAAAGTCAACTTCAGTTTCTGATATCAGGGCAGTACCAGTACTGTGATCTTCTGATCTCATCTTCTAATAATTTTGAGAGCTACCTTTTAGCCTTTTTTTTTTTTTTTTTTGCTTATACTCTCAGTGCTGATGGGCTTGTCTCCTTGCTACATGAAGGGGCTGTTAATTTTTCATTTGCCAACTAAGGCGAGGAAAGATCATTGAAATCTTAGCAATTAAGAGGGAAAGAAATTTAGAAATTACAAGGGAAGTGTGCTTGTTAAAATAAAATTTAAAAAATCCAGTTAGAAATATGCTTGACCTGAAAGCAATTGTCATAAGCACTATAGCAAGGAATTAGGAAAAGCAAGAGCTCTTTTTACTTGAGGTGTAGTTCAAATGAAACACCATATTATTAAGTGACCATTTGATAAATATTACTTAGTTATATATTTGTGATTTTACCTAAATGGTTTCTTTTTTTGAAATCACATATTTTTTTATCATATACTTTTATGAAGATAGCAGTGGCTAACAGA
This sequence comes from Calidris pugnax, assembly GCF_001431845.1. Lineage (NCBI taxonomy): Eukaryota > Metazoa > Chordata > Aves > Charadriiformes > Scolopacidae > Calidris > Calidris pugnax. Next base: position 7,111,219 of record NW_015090830.1, on the reverse strand, counting down.
AGAGGAGTTCCTTTTGTTTCCGTGTAAACATGAGTCCTCAAAGGCAGAAAAGACTCAGGGCATGAGCTTTTCTTTTCCCTTATCAATACTAGTTAAGAAATACCTGTCTATTTTATTTTGTGAAAAACAAGGTAATCAGCTCCCTCTTTGGGACAGAGGGGAGGAGGTGAGTTGGAAGATAATAGTGAGGTTTCTTCTCTTCGTATCTTACGTGACTTTACTGTAGGATCACTCACAGTGTTTTCTGCACTGAGTTGCTTGTCAATAATATTTTGAATGCCATTTTAGTTTACTGAATCCTGACATGTAGTCAATACTACTTTTGATTTACCTAATCAGGTTTGCATATTACAACTTAAATAATATATGGATAGGCATTTAAGGAGGAAACACTTCTCCATTTTCTTCTTTGAGGATTACGTGTGTATCTATATAGTATAGTGAGTATAACTGTAGACTTTCAACTACATACAGTGCCAAAAATTAGTATTGCAAATATTGTTTTGTCTCTATTAAGAATCTCATTGAACTGAAAGAAAACAGACCTTACTGAGGAGCACAGTTTTCAACCCATAGTGCCAAAATGAAGCTTTTTCATCTTTTCATCTGAAATATATTAGCACTTCATCTGGTTTTGGGTTTTGGTTTGTTTTGGTGGTTTGTTTTTTGGTTTTTTTTTTTTCTTTTCCATATGCCATTCTAATGACTTGCTTTGCCTAATATTTTAATGAATTTATGACAGTTCCTTTTGGTGCTACAAGGAACTTGTAAGCAACTAAAAAGTTTAAAGTAAATGGTTGCAGTTAACATTGTAGGGAAATGAAAATGAAGCTATATTTTTATAATATAGAACAAACTTGAAATTTTCTTGAAAATAAATGTGTTTTTCTTAACAGTGAGCACAGATATGTGTTGGTAAATTTATTTAAAATGTCTCTATTTTTTGAACAACTGGCAATTGCGCAGTCAGCAAACACTATGTTGTATATTAAAATGTAGAGGGCAACCAGTTGCTGTTTTTTCAAATCACAGGCACAAAAGTATTTTCCTTGCATGGCAAATCAAAGAAAATATCATTCCTTTTCCAATAAGATCACTATGAGCTTCAACAGTCTCTAGCAATTTAGGTTACTTTAGTTAGTAACCTATATGGGTGAATTACATAAGAAATTTATTCATGAGGGACTCAAGCCACTTGCCTGCTCAAATTAATCACTTAATTTTTCACAGCCTGTTATCATTAACGTTAATACGAGCATTATGTGAGCAAGGGTTGTTCAGTCAGACTCTCATTACTTTGGTTTCCTCCTTGCAAAATTAGCACAGTGTGTTGTTTCTCTACATCAGGAGACCCTTATGGAAACTTATTGGACTATGATATCCCAGAAAATACCACCTTTGAATTCATAACTATTGTTGGTAGGTACCAGTGCATTTTGACCACCATGAAGTGATACCACTGTTTCTTTCAGCTCTCCATTTCAGTGACTGAAACAGTGACAGAACAGTGACTGTTACTTTTTTCCAGTGAAGTGAAATGTGTTATTTTTAGTAAGTTGCACCTTAACTGTCCTCCAAACTGAGTTAGTCTATTTTTACAATTATGTTCTCATGGAAGAAAACAGTCTGTGGATGCTACAAGAAAGTACCACAATCACTGATCTTTAGAGCTGGTAAATAGACTGTAAATAATAAACAGACTTCACTCTTCCAGTTGTATTGGAAATGATTTTTAACGAAGGATAAAGATGGCAGCTAGCAAATTCAGCAAGTGAATTGAAACACTGCCAGAAAACAGGCTGGTTTAGTAACTCAAAATAAATATGTATATTCTGTATTACTTACCAAAACAGAACTGGGCTTTATCAGTAGCAGATGGTTTTCACAATGTTTTAATAATTCGCATATTTCTGACACAATTGTACCAAGAGAGTGTCTGGAAATGGCCAGGGAATAACATGGGTCAGAGACCATTCCCAGTTGCCAGCCTGAACAAAGTCCCTCTAACATTGTGCAAGAAGGGGAGAGTTTGACTTTATGGGTAGGAACAAGGCTGTCTCGTGGGCCTTTGTACATTTTGTGTATTAGGGTAAATCCCCAGTGCCTCTCAAAAACCATGGCAGTATTTTGCTAACAATGTGCTGCTATCATCCTTATATCAGCTGTGGATGAAAACAGCTTGTCGGTGTGTGGGAATAAACTAGAGGGGTTGTTCATTTATTTTTTTTATCATACTAGGAAAGAACTGCTTTAACTTGATTTTGTCACTGTAAAAGGCTGGTCTGTTCTTTGGGAGTTGCTGGCCCATTCAGATTCTCCTATCAGCTTCCTTGGCTGTGCTGTCTAAAGCCAGGGCAGGGCTAAACTGAACTATAAGCTTCCTGAGAAGGCGATGTTTCATGAGTGGAGAAAAAAGTCAAGGTTAGTTTTTTTCATTCTCTGGGCAAGCAACATAGCACAGCTTGGGTCTGTACAACTGTATCCCTCTGAGGACAAGGTGGTGGTTTATTCACCTGCCTATGGGAAACAGCTGCTGCTGCTGAGAACTCGCACATTCAGTGTCAAGGAGGGACCTAGCAGGCACGAATTAAAGATATGCTGAGAGGGGTGCCAGTGATTGTGTGATTCTGTGATTCTGTCATAAAACAGTGTGGGCAGTTGTGTAGCGTTGGCCAGCCCTGGCACTGGCCCTGTTTAGTTCACTGGTGCAGACATACCCACATGGTACCTTTCAAAAGTAGGAATTTCTGGTAACTAGATCAACTCAATTTGCGTTCTTTTTTTTCATAGAAATATGCAATGTTCACAAAACCAAGACAGGAGAAACTGAGAGAGGGAGCAAGAGAAAACCAGTCTTCTGAAATAAGCTGGTATTACATGTAGGAATCAATATTAATGCTCTGTCTCTATAAGCTAACAGCATGAGTTAACACTTACTCTCTCTTTTTATTTTATTTTTTTATTTGGATACTCTTCCTGGTAATTTCTAAAAATGAGGTTTTGTGTGTACATGGAAATTGGTAGATTCAGGTTATGTGAAACATATGTAAAGAGAATATATTTTGTAACTTGAATTGTGTACATTTGTTGGCTACCTGAAGTCGCATTACAATTTCAGTGGTTATCACCAAAGACTGTAAACCATACAAATGTTGTTAGATTTTTAAGGTGTACTTCTGTACTTGCTCCTGGAGCGTCTTTGCTAGTAAGATATGCTGATACTGCTTTCTGATATAATTTTGAGTCTGAAACATTTTAAAATAAATAAGTTTGATAGGAGAATGTTCACTGTGTTCAACATTTGCCTCATTTGTCCTTGAGTAAGTGCTGGAGGTGTTTACTGCTGTTCCTTTCTAGTTGAGATGAATATTGATTTTGGATATAAAATGAAGAAGAATTTTCTGCAGCATGCCGCTAGATAATACGGTAATGAAAATTAATCATGAGTATGCTTTGCTGTTAGTCATAACTGAGAGTTTTAGAAGAAACATTTCACTGCCATATTGAAATAAAAGCATCAAGAGTGACCAAATATTTTGTTGTCCCAAACAACTTAATACAACAACAATCCAAACAACAACACCAACAAAGTATATTTAATAAAACAGTGATGTCATGCTTGTGTAACATCCCTTTTGAAGTTTTTTTTTCAAGTTCAGTTTGTGTTGCAAGGGCATGCCAAATGAAGAGAACAATGCTGTTGACAGATCTGCCCAAGAAAACACACCTGTCATGTTACCTACTTAGGTACCTGTGTAGGCTGTGCAGCATTGCAGCTTAAGTGCCATAATTCTGGAGAAATTTCATTGCCAGATAAAGAACAGCATGGATTCTGATATGAAGATACTTTGAAATGCGAGTAGTCTCTTGAGGATACGTGGCAAAAATAGAGATAGGATTTGTAGAGGCATTGTAAGACAGTTGGTTTTGGTTTGATTTTTTTTTTTCTTGTTCTCATGCAGGAATGTCAAGCTGAAGAGAAAATAGTGAAAGAAACTAGAAAGTTTGTAGTAGACAACAGTATAATATATTTGTTTAATTCTCCTGGTATGATATTCCAGTCCTCTGACAGTACTCCTAAATATGTCATTTTCACTTTTCATTAAAACAGTCCTGCATTTGGAGGCAAGGTTAATGAAAAATATGAATCCCAATATAAGTCCTTGAGGTGCTCTAGTAGGAATTTTTCTCCAACCGTAATTTTCAGCACTGGCCCATTATTCTCTTTTACCAGTTCTTTACACATTTTAAAATTCTTGCACTTCCTTACATATTCTCCCATTTAATTAACAATTTCTAATGCCATATTGTATCACGTAAATCCCTGAATCTAGATAAATCCTGTAAATCTAGATAGGTGAGACCAACTGCATTTTTTTCCACTTAAAAGGGCTTATCAAAGATAAAAGGATAAAATAACACAATCTACTTTTTATGTATTTATACTATTCATTTCAGAATTCTGGGATGGAAATAAGATAGCCTTGATAATTTCAATATTCTTTTTATCGTGAAAATCGTAGTTCCTGATAATTCCTGTTACCCATGTTGCCCTATTGTCTGCTTCATTAATTGCATTCAAATTGATGAGGTGCAGTCTAGTTTTGGGGACACAAAGAAGGTTTTTAATTTCTATTCTGCTGTCCTTATTGATGAGCCTCAAGTTTTATCTGTGAACTTTTGTGGATAAAGAACATTAGTTTTTATGTTTGTTGAAAAACGTATCTGTTTTTGATAATCATAGAATCATTCAGGTTGGAAAAGACCCTTGGGATCATCGAGTCCAACCATCAACCCTACTCTACAAAGTTTTCCCCTATGCCATATCCCCCAACACTGCATCTAAACAACTCTTAAGCATATTTGGGGGTGGTTTAATAACATAATGTTTATGTTAGAGCCATGGTTTCTGATGCCAGAAATGACTTTTTTTAGATTAATTATGCAGTTAAGCTTAAATTCATTTCCTGTCTTTCACTGCAAGTACATAGTTGTTGCTTGTGATGTCAGGTTGTTTGACTTAGAGATCGACTCTATGTCCATGACATAGACTCAATTGCGTTAGGCTCTTCAAACTCTCTAAACAGTTTTGGAATTATTTTCCATAATCAAGTCGTCTTTTGTGTCCTCATCAAAACCATTTATAAAATATTTTCCTGTCAATTCAGTGACTTCCAGGTAAATGAAATGTTAGCTGATGTTTTCAGAGACAGAGGGGCTTCATCATAATTCTTATCATTTTGGCAGTGATGTACTTCAGGGAATGACATCTCCTGGGAAAGGTTAATATTCACTTACTAGAAACATTTCAAATGCATGTGTTGGTTTTTAGTGTAACCACGAAAGCCTACAGTCGGGCCTAGAGCTATACCGGTGAGGTAATTTGTGTGGGACCCAGCCCTACTTGCTTTGGCAAGATTGCATTGTGTATCTGTTCAGCCTCCAGAACAGGTGGATGCATCTGTGTGGGGCTGCACTGCCTCCAGTGCCATGCAGCAGGGAGGTGTGGGGAGAGCACTCATTGATGCAATGCAAAACTTTGCTGGGGGGGCTTCAACAATTCAGCTGCCAGTAAAATGTCCTTTTTTTTTCTTCCCCTCTTCTGAAGTTATTTTGATTCTTGTCCATATGATGGGTTCCAATGTTTATAATCCATATATCCATATAATCTGCTCTTATTTTTATAATCATTATTTACCTTTGATCTTCCTTTCCTTAAGGTATTTATCATTCAACAACTATGCTGTAGTAACATTACCATTTCACCATGGGTTTTATTGTTATTCTTTGATTATTTTTTTTCCTCTCTTTTTGCCTACCTTGTGTGTGTCTTGCACTAGTATTTCAAGCCCCTAAATTTTATTGTCTAAGCTGCTGGTATAAGAAACCCAAACCTTTAGTTATTTCTCTTGACAGTATCTTTTTTCTCAGAGATTAACTCCCAAATTTTCCCTAAGTGTACACGTGACCTAAATACTTCTTTCAGTATTAGTACTTTCTTTCCCAGTGCTGGCAATTCATCCAGTTCTATATCTATTACTTATCCCATTAAGTTTGTTAAATTCCCTTTCTTCTTCTAGTGATTAAAACTAGATATTCAGATCATTTCAGACCATGGCAAAATTTTTATCCTTATTTGCTCATTTAAAGTTCTTACTACTTATATCTGCCTCAGTCTCAGGTAGAATCTGTGTGATTTTTGGAATGCATCATGTTGTGTTGCTTGATGAGTAAGTTTGCAAGATGAAGAGAGTTGCTTTGCCTGTGAGAGGTAAGATTCAAGGTACTTTTTCTTTGAAAGTCTGGTAGGTATTTTGCAGAACAAAAAAAAATCTATTTTGTGTCCTGTACAGTTAATCTCAGTTACTTTGTGAATAATGTTAAATAATCCTGGAGTGTGAGTTCTCTGTAATTAAGCTGTCTTCTCCAGAGTTAGGTACTCCCTTTAAGATTAAGAACTCCAGCAGCAAAAATATCTTCAAACATGTGTTGCTTCAAAGTAAATGAAGAGGGAGTAGCTACAAAGTCTATGATTGCATACGTCCTCTCAGGTCATCAGTTTTGTGTATTTTATTGAACTCTGGTAAATCTACGATAATCTTGTTGTGTGCCACGCTCTTTAAAGGGCAAGTGCAGCTCATCCTAAAGTTAGAGATCTGCATTCTCTGCCGTGGTGGGAAGTCAGACAGGCAGAGTACAGAGCTGGCTGTATGGCTGAGCATATTACTCAGATGCGTGATCAAGGAGATCAATCTGCTAACACAAGCTTGTGATGCTGATATCCCTTGGGTTTTTTTGATTTTCTTTTCAAGGAAGTTCTTCTGTTCAAGTATTTCATTGGCATTTGTATCTCCTCTAGTCAGTCTGGTGATACTTTACCTTCTAGAGCCATCCCCTGAAGAGGACAGAGTCTCTTCTTGTGACCTCATTTCACTATTATTAGCATACTCAGGACCAATATGGACTGATTCATGCTAATGAAAGGTTTTCATGTTTTAGCTGCCCGTACACATAGTTTGAAAATATCAATAGCATAGTTGAGTGGGATTTAGGAGCCTTAATAACATATTAGATGTCCTGGGATATTTACCCATGGCCAGAAGACTGCTTCAGAAGGTCTACTGTAGAATCCAGTGTTATATCTGACTGTCCCATTTGGAAGTCATTAGATACCTATATTTAACCAATCTCACCCACAACTTTTCCTGGCTCTGAATGTCTGTCTAAAAGAAGATGGTGGCTGATCACTAATGTCTATTTGGCTTTTCAACAAAAGTTCTAATCTCCCATGCACTGACAGCTTTTTTCTGTTATGCTTGTTTGAATTTATTATCCATGTTGGGCTTATTTTTTATGCAATTGAGCTGATCACTTGCAAGGCCATAAAAATTTGGGCTCTAACAGATCACAACCAGTCTAATATCAGGTAATTAATTGTACATCTCCTTGAGAAGAAAATTTGGATCTTGGATTTCCAAGAAATAGTGTATAGGAGTAAGAAAATCTCCAAACTTGAGATCTTAAGAAAACACACTAACAGAAATAAATAGTAAGAAAAACACAGTGGCTTAATGTATTGTTTTGTGTTCCACTGAATGCAAATCCTATAGCTTAGAGGAAACAAGGTCTGAAACCAGAAGCAGAAAAGGTGAGAGAATGAATTAACAGCAGCAGCAATTGGGTATTAGTATGGCTATTGTAGTAGTAGTAGTAATAATAATAATAATAATAAAGACTTCCACATGTCTCAATGTATAACCAAAACCTTAATACTAAGGAGAAACATCAGGATCATGCATAAAAAGAACAACAGTGCTGTCGTTCCTACTGGAAACTTAATTCATAGAGCCATCAATCACAGTTTCTCTAAGACTAACCAAAGACCAATTATCCCAGTGGGATACTGAAAGGAAATCTGTCTCCTTGCTCTGTGATAGTAGGAGAATTAAGGGTGAAATAAGTGGAAAGTGACCCAGAAAACGCTAGCAAAGGTGAAACCAGAGAATTTAGCAATGAAGGAATTTCCTAATTCTGAAGAACAGAAAGTGAAAATAGAACAGAACAGATAGGACTGTGAACCTTATAAAATTTTTAAAGGGTAAATTCCACAAAGCTGTTTCTATTGTATGGAAGAGTTACAGGACAATGTAAGCCAATCGTTTTAGCAGATGCTCCTGTGGTCTTGCTATACCCATTGTCCAGCATAATAATTTTTTGCTTTCTTATTCTTGTGCTTTGTTTCTAAACCTAAAGAAGAAAACTGGGCTTATAGGAGAACAGGAAGTTTAAGATTAGAAGTAGCAAATTTATAGAAAAAAACCCCAAACTGTAAAACTGCCAAATGAGGGGAAGGTAGCTGCCCCATTTGATGGTACTTACAAATTCTGGTAACCTTTTAAAAATGTTGCTGGTGGAGATTGATGCACTTCTCATCACTTCTCATCAAAACATAGTGATTTGGGGTTTTACCCCCCAAAAATATAGAAATGTTATTTTAACTTTTAGTAAAAAGTTAAAAAAAAACCCTAGTTATTTGACAATTACATCAGTCTGAGTTGGAATATTTTAATTGGTCTTAGAAATATGCATTTGGATCTGTTTACAAAATCTTAATCTGTTCTTAAACAGTCATAGTCCATGGAAGCTAGCAATGCTTATTTATTAATTGACTATTTGGTGAAATAGAAATTACAATTGTAGTGGCCAAAATCTTTTCTAATGAGTCAGTCCAATCATAGAAACTCACCACTTAGGTATATCAAAAATAAAGATGTATTTCTCTGCAGGGAACAAGTGCCAAGATTATTTATTTCAGAATTTGATAGCTCAACTTGATCATGCCATTTATTACTGTTTAACTTACAAAATAACAGTGAGAATTATGTTCTCATTTTTAATGTTGTTATATTAATTTTAACCCAATAAAAATAGATGTTGATTGAACTGATTGAATTGGCAGGGAGGATAGTGAAATTCAAATGATTAATTCAGTGAACTCTCATAGAAGAAGGCAATATCTAACCGAAAGCTGGAAAGCAAAATGAGACTTTAACTCAGTGAAAAATAAAACAGGAACCAAGTATTAGAAATCAAAGAAAGAAAAATGAAGGTTTTTTTATCAGATGATCTATCTAACCCAGGGTGAGAGTAGCTGTAGAAATTTGCTAATTTGGGATGTTTGGGATTTTTTATCTCTCCAAGCCTTTAAATGCAGTCTGAATATATAGATTTATAAGATAAAGTATTTTTTAATAGTTTCATAACAAGTTAATGGAATTTGCAAGTGGAGAAATTACTACACGAGAGTGCACATCTCTGTTATTTCTAAGATTAGGTGAAATGATTACACGTGCCCTGTCTTCAAACATATACAAGAAGGGAACATACTCAATTATTGCACCTGCTCTTACCCTGAGAAAGCTAACAGATCATATGAGTGGGTTTTTTGTTGGTACTACATCTAAGTAACTGCATTGTGTCAGGTATGTATGACTGACTTAGAGGAGAAGGATATTTAAAGCATGGGAATGCTACAGGTGTTTTTTCAATGTCATTGAATGTCATGAATCTTTTTCAACACTTCTAACTCTTGAATAATTTCAGTTTGCTTCTGTATTTCTGTATTTTCACGTTAATATAAAAGCAAAAAAGCTCTTATAGGGAACAAAGCCAGGTTTCTGTTCCGGTGTCCTATAAAAGCAAGAGAGTGATTGATGTCAGTGAGCCACAGCTAAAGACATCACTGCTTGAGTGGTGTGACACTGTGCATGGTATCATTGGGTAGGTGAAAGTGTAACTCGGAGAGGTGGAATAAAGACATTCATTTATAAAGGACTCATCAGATGACACATTCACAGATTCATGATCTTTTTGAGGACTATTACAATGGTGTACATTTTCAAAGCCTTTGAAAAGCTTTAGCTGTACAGCTCCCTTTTATGTCAGCAGGAGACATGCTTTGCTGTGATAAGATTTAGCTGACTTTCACATCCTTTGTTACTAGTTAAGAAAGGAACAAACTACTTCTGATAGTTGGTGTTAAAATTTCTATTGATATTATTAAATTTAGGACTGAATTCTCTGGACCTGGTACTGTGTAGTAAACTGAGAGTGGGCTGTACATACTTGGTAAATACCCATCATATGTGATTTTAGGAAAAGAAAAGACATTAATCCATCCCTCACATATACTTGCTGTTTCAGTGAAAGCGCTCTTGCATTGAAGTGGAAGATTAGACTGACCAAGTAGTTGTGTGTTGTACTAGAGTATGAGAGAATAATCCATCATTTGTACTAGATCAGGACGTGAAGCTCCTGTGCTTAAAGGAAAATTAGCTGTTGGCCAGCATACAGTCATTTTGGTTTGAGGACAAGCTGGACCATGGAGGAACTGAAGACATGTTGCTATGGTGTTGCCTTCTAATAAGATCAGAGGAGTTGTTATGATTGTAAGAAATGTTCCATCACCGTCATTTGAAGGACATACCCTGAACGTGAAGGATGAGCCGGTTCTGGCACAGCCATATTGGCTTTATCTTATAGGAAGGCATCTCTCTGGCAGGGAATGATTACCTCCTGATTCAGAACAGTTTAAGATTCCCTAAGATGAACTGATGTGAACTGGGGTGTAGCCCAGCAGCTCTGCACCCTGCTGCACCCTGAAGAAAAGACTAAAATGCAAAAGGTACTAAATAAATAACAAGTGCAAATTGCAAATATGTGGAAGCACTGGTAACATGGGTTTTCAATTAAATTTGTTACAGGAGCATAGCAGAGCTAGATTAGAAACTGGCACCTTGTTATATCTGAAAACAAATGAGGTAGAGGGGCATATGCCTAGAAATGAATATGTATCTTTAAGAATGTAGGAGCTTTAAAGCACAGTGATGTGGTAAGACGTAATTGACTAATTTGTGATTAAAGGTTAGGAAAGCGTTAAGTATACATCATTTAAATATAACAGTGATAGAAGATAATTAATTCCTACCCAGATTGGAAAACAGTTAGCTTTAAGTGATGCAGACAGATGAGATTTTCTGTTATGTTACTTTCTGATGATATTCTTGAAGATCCAGATACATTCAAAACCCGAGAGGTTGATTTTAAAGAATATGTTCAGTAAATGAGTTTATTAAGAAAAGTAACTTGTGAAAATGTATTCCAACTTTGAAGAAATACACCCAGCTAACCTATTTTTTAATCTGTTAAAAAAAATGGTCTTAACAGAGCATAGTCTCTGATCAGCATTTGGGCCAATGCTCTGCTTTTCAGATGTTGTCTCTTCTTCAGGAGTGACAGATAGCATCTCTTATGCTTGCAGCCTATTAAGTTTTACCACTTTTCTAAGAATCATGCTGAGAAATAGTTGAGTACAACTTTGGCTTTTTTCAAATAACCATTTTGTAAAAGGACTGGAAAAGTTGCTAATTTCTACCACTTATAAACCTATAGAAATAAAAAAAAAAATTGCACAGTGAAATTGGATTTCACCATTTGTAAATTGCTAAAGAAAATGTAAACTGCATTGATGTTCCCAGTGGTAAGGTACATTCACTATTCAAGCATTGCAAACTTCAGATTCGACCACTAAGGACGAGCTGTTTAGCTTAAGGGTTGGCTTGTTTGTTTAGTGTTGTATGCTTTTTTAAGTTAGCCAGAAAAAATAAAAGCTTTGTATTTAGGAAGGTGCTTTTATGCTTGGAGTTTAACTTTTCCTGTTGAAATTTAAAGTGAAAGGAATGTTTGAATGGTAAATTACAATGATAAATGCTATAGTATACTCTTACTGTTGGCAAATAATTCCTTTTTCCTTTGGAATGATTTGTGTGTTTAGAATTAAACATCTCAATTCGGGTTATACAATTCTAAATAGACGTAAAAGGAAAGGTGTTTGAGGTAGACATGCTATGAGGACTGGAGAAGATTTTGGTTGCAATATGAAGACAAGCTGTGTGGATGATTAATATTCAGTGAGGCCGATGAAAATTTAATTCAAGTAATTTAGGTAACAGATCATCTCCTTGTCTTTTGCTCAGCCTGTATAAATGTAATTTTCTCTCTATGGTGGTTCATATCAGCTAATTCCTGAACAACTACAGTTGCTGACATTGGGAGAAACGTTGTCTTTGCTTTTACAAGTACTCTTTGAAGCCTACAGAGCGACATTGGCACAGACTGTTAGTAATAATTGAAATGACTTTTCTGAAAGTAACTTATCTCATCCTAACACACCTTATATTTTTGTCTGTTGTAATTTTCTTTCTTGTGTCCCTTTCTGGAAATACAAAGAAAGCCATAGTGAATAAGTACAGAGCACAGGATTCATTAAAAGCTGTTTGAACACTATGCAGAGGATGTGCCGGGAAAAACACACAGAATGAATGTTGATTTGTAATGTGTTTTGGGACTGGGAAAATGATGCATTTCAGGCAAAGTTTGCCTTTAATTATTTAAAATATTCCTTCTCTTTTTACTGACGAAAAATCTGTCAAGAACTGTGTATTCCTACAGGATTGTGAAGAATCTTCTGTATATTTGAAGGATTTTTAGAAATGGTTTAGCAGGATTCTATGTACTTATTAAAGGTTGATAACTATAGTCTCTTTTCAGTAAGAGGGCAGCAGGCAGGTTTCTGTTTTTTTCATTGGTTTTTGAATGCTCCTATTGGAATGCATGTTTAAGAGAATAGGAATATGAGGGGGTTTTCTGCACTTTTTGTGGTGTGTGGTGTTTTGGGGTTTTTTGGAGGGTTGTTTTGTGTGTGTGTGTGTGTGTACAAATCTCAGGTAAGTGTGTCTGCAAGCTTGTTAAAATAAGTCTATCCTTCTTGTGTTCCCCATAAGTCCATACAAGGACTGTGCAAATTTCAAAGAAATAACAGCAGTTAGAAAAATAGACCAGCCAAGTAAATGAATATGGTACAAAATCTGTTACTATAGTTTTTAAAATTTTCTTAGGCTGTCCCTTGTGTTCCCACTTTTGCCTAATGCTTGGGAAACAAGTTTTTTTAAAAATTCGGAGATACATTTCATTTTTTCAGGGCTCTCTCTGGCTCTGTGAAACTTTGTGTTCTGGGCAGAATTTAACAGAATTTCAGGCAAAGAGGGGCCACAATTTCTCCTCCTGGCACAAGGTGCAACTGCTGATCCAGGACTGGGTCTCTTCAGTCATCAGGAGGAGTCAGCTGAAAAGAATACAACTGAGCCAGGTTGCTCTCATTCTAACTGACTGCACAAATCATTGGCCTGCTATTGAATGGAAAGTATCCCATTGCCATCACTATATCTTAAAAATGCAAGGGGTGGCTTCTATATTTTTTCTGTGCAACTTGATCCCATGGATCAGCATAGTTAATTGTTTAAAGTGTTCTTTGTTCTTATTTTAACATTTTACTACTTTTTCTGTCAGACTAGAAAGAGTGAGAGAGTGAGACTTTTCTGGATTTTTGTGCAACATTTATTGCTACTAAAGGAGTACATAGCACAAGGAATTACAAGGAATTATTGAAAAATTCTGTAGCTTTCTAAGGCTTTCCATGCCATTTTTGCATAACCAAGTGATAAAGATGAGGTGCAGACTAATGGGAGACAAGTGACTAGTTGCAGATTTTGTTTGTTATTAATTATGTGCAGACTTTATGATTAACTCGTTATTTATAAATGATTAAATATCCCTTGATGTACTTCTGAATTATACCTAGTTATGATAATTGCTGAAAATATTTTTGAGAGATTGTTTCAGAATATTTACTGTGATATGTGCTTAACCTTGTCTAAACATTGTGAAAAGAAAATAATTAATGCTTAGTCGTATACATATTAAAGATATTATGCTTTCATAACGTAAACTGGCACCATCCAATGTTTAAATACTGGCTGCAGATTTGAAGAAATAATCCGCTATTGCTCTGTGGACAGTATTTACAACATTCTGAGTAGGAATATGAAGTGTTCTGGTTCTCAGAAAGTGAGCTTTCAGTTATAGGAAAGAGAATGATTGGACAGAAGTACCAGGATTATTTCATTACTTTTATATGCTTTTTAGTTACAGATGCATACCTCATGCAAAATATTTTTAAACAGGATGAGATCTACTAAGAGAGATACTCAACCCGGGTTGCATATATAAGATTTCCTAACTGGAGTCCTCTTGGACAACTCATTGGATATCTGCTTTTCTTTAGAGTCTAGATTCTCTTTCTCTGCAGCGATTGCCTTTTGAAGGCAACATGTAGCTTTAAAAAGCATAGAATATTTTCAGCAGTCCCCTATACTTACTTTCTCCCAAATGCATGTTAGATACTCTATGGTAATAAGTTGACCTGAACAGTAGGACTTGAGGTAGTCACAAATATGAGTACTTGGCTCTTTGACATTATTTATCATATATTATTTTAAAAAGATTACCAGATAAAGTCGGTGGTCCCTTTAGGTTTCCTCTGTAAGCCGTGTAAGGCAAGCAGCCCACGTTGCTTCAACACGCTTCCATTCTTGCTACTAACCAAAATGCAACCATGAATTTTAAAGACTGGGATCTGTGCTACCTTAGTCTTGTTTAGACATTTATTCCATAATGAACCAGAGTAAAGCTGCACTAATTCAGAATGATAGCCTTTTGTTTTCCATTTATATGGATGTAGTTCACTTCATGAAGTGCTGTGTGCTGTAGAGTTATTTGGCAAATATCGATGTTCTCCAGCACTGACAAGCCCCTGTTTTGACTCCCAGGAGCAGAAAGTGATTTATATAAGCTGTCACAGTATTAACATTAGTAATGCTTTCTTCCTCAGCACTCTGAGAATTAAGTTGCTTGGCTTTTGAATATAAAAATGCAACAAAGTAGGAACTGTATTGAACAGCAGTATGAATTTTTAGGTAATGAAAGCAGTTTTTCAGCAGATAAGGGTTGGAGAGCAGATTCCCCTAAAAACATTTTATTGGGTTTATTCATGTTTTTTCTTAGCCAGAATTATGCCCTTAAAATTTAGTTTTTCTCAATTATGTACACATTCATTCTCAAGAGATAGCTTGACCTGTCTTCATATTCTTTCCAAAAAGAGAAGACTCAGTATTTTCCCTCTCATAAGTTAAACACAGTTATACTAATGCAGTTCATTGCCTGGTTTTGTTTGGAAGATGCGAAGACAGAAGCAGTGGAACTTGTCAACTTCATACTCTTACAGAAACAATCTGCGTCATTGATGCAAATAGAAATTTTATACATAAGGAAGAAAGGTAAATTACTCACCCTGCAAACTTTATTTTTTACTGTATACTCACTGAAACTATAGCTTCCTTCCATGTAACTTCAGTGGTGAACTCAGACCTATTAGTTTGTGCACATTGTAACCACCAAGTTCACAAGCAGATTCCTGCTTATTTTGGTTTCTTCAGTTTTCATTTGCACAGTTTATTGTGACACTTTGCTTTTCTAAAATATTTGGGAATTTGTTTGCCGATCTCAGGTTGATTACATAGAATATGATGGAACTCAGAATAGCAAATTCACTCATGGAAACACTGATACTCAGATATTTTCTCTGGAGAATATCCCTTGTCTCTATAATAAAGTTTATTTTCTAGTGCTATTTTCTGCCATAGGTTTTTACTTGCAGATAGTACCTTATCATATCAATACTTTCTTATTTATTTCACTTTTCACCAAAAGTGATTATTTTTATTCCCTGCAGTACTCACTATGACAAAACTCACTGGTAGCAGGACTTTTATTTCTCATTACATGTTTTTCAACTTCTGGGATTTTTTTCTGAAACATACTTTATTATTGTGCTAACTGAAGTATTTCTGCCAATGGTTTATAAACAACAAAAAAAAGGGATTCTGGTAGAAGGGAAAAGCCTTGGCTTACTGTTCTTGTTGCTTTGCACGAATACTCTAAGGGAAATGTCCAATCAACTTGCCAATGGGAACAGTGCCCACAGAGCAGATGGTTATGAGTGTAAGCGTACAGAAGACCGTGTCTGTGCGCTAAATGTATTTACTGAGGGCAGACTTCCCAGGCTAAAATTTCATATATCTGCAATTTTTATGCCAATAATGAGAGGATATGCTACTATTAGACATCTTCTAAAGAAGTCTAACTGAGAAATACTAACTTTTTTCTTATCTGCATAAAAAGTGTTCTATGATAAAACAATTGTGTTTTAAAAACTGTGAGATAAAACACTTTTTTTTTTTGTTTTATTGCCTATCTGATTAACAAAGATGTATTAAATTTATTTTTAAAATTCTGAAGTAGGAATTTTAAATAAGACTAACAACAAGTAAATTTTTCGTAACAGCTACACATGAATGTATAATTTGAAATAAATACAGATGTTAAATCTACTTAGCAATCTTGGTAAAGTGAAATAATCAATAGGTGGTCTAAAAAACTTTAAGTGAAAAAAAAAATGATGGAAACTGACTACATTGTTTGAGTACAGAATATTATATTTGTCTTTCAAATATGAGTAGAACTCGTCTCCTTATACTTTTAACTACATAAAAATACAGCTAGGATGATTAACTGAAATTTATTATCAGATTGTTAGTGGGGGCAAAGCTATACTATTTGAATGACAGCTGTATTGAAAGCATTATTAAAATTTTTACTATTAACATCAGTATAATAGAAATAAATAATACTTTACAACATGATTTTTACTATTCACCTTTTCTGTATTTTAGAACTCTTTCAACTTGGGCTGTTGCAAGTTTAAAGTATATACTTAAATATAATTATTGTTATTCAGAAGATTAGATATTGAAGGCTATAAACCTCTGATGGACTGAAGTCTGGAGAAAAAAATGCAAATATGATACTCATTTATTCCTTTGGGGAGAGGAGGCAGTGTCAGCTGTTTTCCCATATATTCAACATTATCGATCTTCACTCTTTTATACTGGCAAGAATGTCTTTTTTGGGGAAAATGGAAATCTCATTGCTTCTTCAGGTCTTGTATTATTTGCAAAACAGTCAAGTAGCAATACTGAGACTCCAAAAGGCTTGGTTCTTGCCAGGAGGAAATTACTTTGTTGTGTAAATGAAGGTAATCTGTGGGAGGTATTTTTTGAAAACCCATTCAAACCGCAGACTGGTTTTGTTCTGGATTACAGGAATTTCTGCAAATACTCCACTGGGCCAAATATTTAGTTAAAAGTATGTTTTCTGTTACAGAGAATCAGCAGAGATTGGTTGACTTCAGAAGACAGATCCCTATATATAAGGTTCTAGCACCTGAGTAAAGATGGCAAAATCTTCTACCAAAATAGGTTAGAGTAATTTAAGGAATGCATTGTTTGCTTTAAAACAGAGGTTTCTGTAACCTTATTTGAACTGCAGTATTGAAAAACATGTTTATCATTTGAATATTGCAGAACAGTGTATGGTATCTCGAGAGGTAGGAGGGATGTGGTTTCAGGTAAGTAGCAGTTCTATTTTAGGCAGGATATAGGACCATGGATTTCCAACTTAATTTAAAAATTTCTTTCCTTCTGTTTTTGGCAAATAGATACTGTAGACTGATTCCATCCTCCTGTCCCCTGCAGAAAATGTTTGTTCTGAAAGGGTCTGGCAAATGATTCTTTGTTCAGTTGCTCCATAGCAAGCAACATGTTCTGCATTTTTACATTCTATGGTTTCGAAACAATAGCAGAGTTCCTCTTTTTTGTTTCTTTGTTTGGTTTTTCTTTTGTTTGATTTAAATTAATCATTAACATCTGATTACATTATATAATGTTGAGTCTGAACTACAATAGAATTATTTAGATTCAAGTAAGATTTTATCAGTTTAGCGAGCTATATGTAGTTTTTGCTTGTTTTTCATACGTTAGATGTATCTGCTTGCTTACTTTGTTACATTTACTCACAAATCATTGTCTAAGCAGTGAAAGAAAATATCTCTATTAAAGATGTTAACAGCATTCAACATTATTTTAATAAAATGAATACTGCTTAGTACAAGTACTATAGCCTAAAGTAATTTCAATAATTGAATACCACTTTGTCTAGAGAAAAACATTTGTAGCAGCACTTGCTTTTCCAAAGGAAAGCAGAGTGAAAACTCCAAATGTTATGTTGATAAATGTTTTGTAAAACCTGCTGATTCCATTGCATATGTGTGGCTAAGGCATCTAGACACTGACATTCTCTTAACATTATTTATAGCTGCAGCAAAAAGCAGATGATAAGTGCACTCAAGTGCACAGAATGTGAAGTGTTTAAGATGATGGCAGCTTAAAATGGGATCTTCGTACTCAGAGGAGAAATAGCCTTTAGGGTGTTCACAGCAGGAAGAACCCCAGAGAGAAGATGAAAGCAGGTGTAGAAATGACAGAGTAATACTTCTTTCCATTGAAGATGTTGAGAGTTTAGTTAAAGGGATTGCAGTTTCAACCTACTCATTTTTCAGTTTCCTTTCTTTGACTTCTGTTCTGATTAGAAAGGATTATAATAAAATATTGGGAGAATACTTTGTTGGGAGAAGATGCAAATTAGGTGATCTGCCATAGTGACCTTTTAGAGAAATTTTCCCAGACATTCCTTTCAGAGGTACTTTAAAGCGATCATATCCTTATTTCACATTGAGGTTTTTTTTCCAAAAATACGTGTTTAGATAACATTGCATATATATTTTTTACGAAGTTCACAATTAGTAGGAAACAACACATATATAGGAAAGCTGGTTTTCATGTTTTGGGAGGGGTCTATGTTCCTTGTAAGGAAAAGAAATACTGAAGAAATACTTCTGCTGAAAAACTACAATGTCAGGGGAAATAACCTAACCTTCCCGCTGTATTATCTTTCCAGTGTTGCTTGTATGAATATGTGTGTGATACTGTCTTGAGGTAGTTGTAAAGAAAGAGTGAAGTTGTTGACCAGTGAATGAACTGTTCTTCCAATAGGTTGTAATAATCGCATTGTTGAAGTGGCCCAAAATCCCAGCCTATCTCCTCCTGTCTGTTTACTGTAAATTGGTATTTTTGTTACTGCTGGCATCTCAGAGATTTGCTACATCAGTCTTTTCAACACTTGCAAAAATCCCATTTTTGTCTGTTTTCAGCCACATTAACAAATGCCGTAAACTTTGTTGAAAAAGAAATTGTTTCCTAAGATTTCTGTCAATGCTTCCCTACATTGTACATTATAATAGTAAACGGAATCGTCATCCACGCAGCATGGGCCAGGCAACTCAGCTGCAAGAGGAGGCTATAATTTACTGTAAGGCAAGGAACAAAATTACCTAAGAGTTGCCAGGCTTATATCTTACAAGTACAGCAAGAAGAGAAGAACATAGTTTGGTTGTTTTTATTTCTGTATAATTTGTCTATAATGCAGGAAAAAGTAAGCTGTGACACTGATTGGTAGTGTTAGGTTAACAGTTGGAATCAGTGCTCTTAAGGGTCTTTTCCAACCTGAATGATTCTATTATTCTATTAGATTGCTACAAATGTAGACAATCTTGTACCAAACCTTAGTAAAATCAGTAAAATTCTGATGTTAAGTTAAGCTTTGGACTTCCCTGCTTACAGAGATGATCAAATCCAAGTTTTCTATTTAGTATACACCCAGAGAACAAGGCTGATCATTAAAAAAAATCATCATCCAAGCTAGTGGAGGAAGAATTATCTCTTCTTCCCATGTGGATGCAATACATGGCTTACAAGTCAGCATGGAGTGTTGTAACAATTTCTTGCATGCTTTTTGTTTGTTTTTTATTCTTATTATTTTTACATATTCTTACTGCCAAAACATTGGTGGCCATGTATATGCAGATAGTCTTGATTAATTAGCACAGTAATTTCTGAACCGCAGGTTTCAGGATTTTGCTCTTGAGGAATTAGCAGCAAGTATTTTCTCTCCAGGAGTGACTTTGATCACGTTCAGCTTGGTGGTAACTTAAAAGTTTAGTACGGGTTTTCTGTGATAGAATTTGGCAGAAGCACTATTGCTGAAGGCACGAGAAATATTGACAGATTTTGTTTGCTACTGTCAGTTAGAAGTGTCAGGCCTGACATAGGCCAAAGCCTTAAAAAGGCAAAGAGAAACACCTGGAAAATCCAAAGAAGAAAGGAGGAGAATTTACATTTGAGCCTGTTAAAGAGGAAAGGCAAGAGGAACAAAGAGAAGGGGACATTTTACTGTTTCTAAAGATAGAAAGTGAGATAATATGTTAGTGGTCATTTATTGGAAACAATGAAAAATTAAATGTAAATGGCTGAAAAAGTTGCATTATTACTTAACATTGCCCAAGAAGCTATGCGGAAATGAAGAACTGGTGAGGAGAAAGGAAGAAAAGAATGATCACAATGGCAAGAGAAAGGAAAAGGCAGAGCAACCTCTAGCATATAGCAACATAGCACATAGCAACAAAAAAAACCAGAAGAGCTTCAGGCAAATTAAAGAAGTAGAACACAAAGCAAAATATTCATACATACATGAGGAAAGGTACAAATTTATGTAACAAAAGCTTTTTTTCTTATGATGAATGGTAGCCAAGCATAGCCAGAAAACAGACCTATAGGTTACATTTGAGGAGGAGGGTACAGGGTACAAACCAGGTTGCTTCCTGAAATCAGGTTGTTTCAGATAGTAGAGAAGGATAGCTCCACATTGTCACTATATGTATACACCCTGTGTGGGTTTTTTGTGTGTGTATATGCATATATATACACACATATGTGTGCATATGGATATATTTGGAGAGTTAGCTGTAGGTCCAGATCTGCTTCAAATGTTCAACTTTTTAACAAATATATATTGATTTTTTTAATTGTACACATTTGTTTATTTACCATGATTGTATTTCATTAATTTGCTTTTCTCTGCTGTGTCCTTATGTTAATTTTGGTTTTAGAATAATGAGGGAAATAAGTTCTAAGTAGTTCAAGGTGAAGTTTAATCAGCTTTTGGAAAAGACTGTGGTATAATGCTAAAACAAATTAAGGTGCAGACTGGAAGACCAAACAGCTCTTTCCAATCTTAGGTGTTTCTTCAGTTCAATCATATTGGCCCCCTGTTGTAAGTTAATACAAAGAAATAATTCCACCATGCAGATGTGAGTCATAACTTTCAAGTATTACATTATTTGTTGTACATGAGTTTTCTGTTAAATATATTGCCTTTTCAGAACTTTGTGTACTGTCTGCCCTGTTTGCTTCTTTTACCTTTGCTGTTGTCTTAACTGTCCTGCTGGTGGTATGCCTTGTCCTTGTTTTGCTCTTCCTCTTCCTGAGTTTTTTTCTGCCTCTGTTTTTGAAGAATTCAGTGGGAACTGATAACTTTTTAATACAGATTTAAGAAAACCTTTAGAATTATATTGTTGGATCATAGTTCTGTGTAGGTTTGTTTGGGTTTTATATTGGTTTTTTGTTTGGTTGGTTGTTTTCAGAATGACTTTCAAATCCTGCATATAAAATACTAGTTTTTCTTTGTGAAAGAATTTATAGGGGAATATAATGTCTGCATAAGAGGCTGTGAAGTGTTGTCCACAAGAAAATGACCTTTGGGTCCTGTATAGCAGTCAAAATGATTTCTGGCATTCTTTTATTTCTCCTTTAGGGTTTCTCACCGAATAGATGCAATTCACTGTAAATGCATTCCCGTCAGAGTGTGTTTATGCATAGTGTTGTTGGAAGTAATAAGCACTTGGTTTTGTCTAGCACATGAGACAGTAAATACATAAACAGGTATAGATTTATGACTCCACACTTCAGACTATCATGGAGATATGCAGTGCAGTCAAGTTTATCTGAATGTCACAGAGGATAGTGAATATATCTGCAATACCAAGGTCATTTTTGATGTAATTAATAGGTTGGAACTTCTTTTGTACTACACTTTCAAACAACTTTAGTTCTCCTAATCAGGATTATTGGATATGGAATGGGTGTCCTTGAAATATGTAAATTGTCCTATGAAATACAGGCATACAGATATTAAGCGTAGGCTCATGTGTTCTTACCAGTGTGAATATTCTAGTGAATAGCATTTCTTTTGGAGACATATTGACTCCTTAGCAAGTAACACAAATTCCAAAGTGTTTATTCATGTTACTAGTGTTCATGAAGCCTACGGTGCGCTCAGTGGAAAAGCTATCATGGATTGTATGGTTCACATATTTCAGTCTGCAAAACTGCCAGTCATCACTGTTCACAAGGTAACTACATTTTATCTCACCTTTACTGTTGTCCATTCTACAGCTTTGCCAAGCATACTTTATCTACACTTCTTTTTTTTTTTTTTTCAGAGCTTTCTTTTGTGTTAAGGAGAAATATATCATGACTGTAATAGGTACACTAGTAGAACAATACTCCTTCTTTTTTTCTTTTCTTTTTAAATGGAGTGATAAGCTCAGATAATATTCCAGGAACCTTCATCTACATATCTCCATTTTTTTTAGATGTAAAAGGATCAAGATATCTTTTCCTCACAGTTAGGCCTCACTGCTAGAACAAGAAGAAAAAAGTGACTTATGCTGTTTCTGTTCAGAAAGAAGGCCTTTTCCTGTTGCATGTGTGGGGTTAAGGTGTTAGAAGAGATATCTTTAGTAAGAATGCAATTCTTTTAGCATTCAATTTAAGCAAACATGAAACTTAAATAGTAACTGTGGCCGTATAACAAATGAAAAAGTGAAGGGAAGATCCAACCTGGGACAGTGTGTGTTACATTCTGCATGGTTCTGTTAATCTCAAAAGAAAAGCCTGATGTCTGCCAAAACAGTGTTTATATTCTGAATTTTACTTAGTGCTATTGTTGATGATCAGTCTTCGGCTGCTCATATGCCACATGCTTGTAAAGTGAGCCCTTACAAGCTACTTTAGTTATGGACTCTTATAATTTAATGTGTGGATGTGATGGGATAGTGTGAGCCTGGTTTGGGAATTTTACTAGAAAGAAATCACTGAACAAAAGATTAATTCTGTTTCATTTAAATGTTAAGTAAACTTTGGATTGTGTCTATTTAATTAGATTTCATGATTTTAGAACACAGACAAGGAAGCTTTTGTGAATACCATAAGCATAGATTATCATCTGCTCTAGCCATCATGTTCGAACCTCCAGGGAAAAATTCTCTAATGTTTGGTAATTTGTAAGTTAATTTAATTTCCAGTGTCTTTTTTATTTTTTGAGCAAATAAGTCAAGTTGATCTAAGCAAATATATTACCATATCATTATTTTTCTTTACACTGGAGGTTCTGTCTGAACACAAGGAAAAACTTCCTTACCATGAGGGTGACCAAGCGCAGGTTGCCCAGAGAGGTTGTAGACTCTCCATCTTTGGAAATATTCAAAAGCTGACTGGACATGGATCAACCTGCTCCAGGTGAGCCAGCTTGAGAGGAAGTTGGACCAGATGACCCCAGAGTGTCCTTCTGACCTCAACCATTCTATGATTCTGCAGTACCGGAACTGTATAAAAAAGAGAATTGTTTTATTATTTTGATTATTTTGATTTGTCAGTGGAAATGTTGGTGCTGTAATCATGTCTAGACATGAAATTTCCTGGTTCAGCTTTTTTTTAATCTCTGGTAGAAATGCCTTTCACTATGAAGACCTTTATGCCACTAAGCTATATTAGCAATAGGTATTTGGCTAGAAATTAATAGAAATAACAATGTATGGTGGTGGAGTTCAAAATCTATGATAGCAAAATCTTTTCTCAGATATTTTTTAACCATATATTGTTTTGTTTTCCTCACTAAAGAGTAAACAGTCTTCTTAGGGGAGACTGTCCTTTTCCAGCAGCCTGCTTGTTTGCAAACCATGCATCTTCAGCAGCTTTGTTTTTAGTAATTCTCCCACTCAAGCTGTAGTGCCAGTTGGATTTTACTGGGGGAATTGTAGACACTGTTATTTCCACAGACACAGGAACAGTATGTTGTAGATGTGAATGGCACTGTAACTCCTGGTTATGAGGGTGTGACAGGATACCAGTAACAACATATCCTGTATATAGCAGACAGTTTGGGTTACAAGAAACTAAAGAAACTTTCTTTTTTATATTTTGACTAACCTCAGTTTATCTATGCATCATAGACATGCATCTTTGTAAACTTAGGAAGTGTGGGTTAGATGAGTGGACAGTGAGGTGGATTAAGAACTGGCTCAACGGAAGAACTCTGAGGGTTGTGATCAGCGATGCAGAGTCCAGTTGGTGGCCTGTAACTAGGGGTGTCCCCCAGGGGTCGGTACTGGGTCCAGTCTTGTTCAATATATTACTCAATGACCTAGATGAGGAGACAGAGTGTACCCTCAGCTAGTTTGCTGATGATAAAAAACTGAGAGGAGTGGCTGACACACCAGAAGGTTGTGCTGCCATTCAACGAGACCTATACAGGCTGGAAAGTTGGGCAGTGAGAATCCTGATGAAATTCAACAAGGGCAAGTGCAGGGTCCTGCACCTAGGGAGGAATAATCCCACATACTGGTACAGGTTGGGGGCTGACCTGCTGAAAATCAGCTCTGTAGAGAGAGATCTTGGAGTCCTGGTGTACAGCAAGTTGACTACGAGCCAGCAATGTACCCTTAAGGCCAGGAAGGCCAATGATCTCCTGGGTTGCATTAAAAAGAACATGGCCAACAGGTCGAGGGAGGTTATCGTCCCCCTCTAGTCTGCCCTGGTGAGGCCCCATCTGGAGTACTGTGTCCAGTTCTGGGACCCTAGTTTGAGAAGGACAGGGAACTGCTGGAAAGAGTCCAGCAGAGGGCTACAAAGATGATCAGGGGTATGGAGCATCTCTCTTATGAAGAAAGGCTGAGGGACCTGGGTCTCCCTTATCCTCATCAATGTTTATAAATATCTAGAGGGCTGCTGTCAACTAGATGGGGTCAGGCTCTTCTCAGTGGTGCCTGCTGACAGGACAAGGGGCAACTGACACAAGCTGGAAAACAGGAAGTTCCGTCTCAATGTGAGGAAAACCTTCTTAACTTTAGGGTGACAGAGCACTGGAACAGACTGCTCAGAGAGGTGGTGGAGTCTCCATCTTTGGAGATATTCAAAAGCTGCCTGGATGCATTCCTGGCATGCAACCTGCTCTAGGTGAACCTGCTTTGGCAGGGGGTTTGGACTAGATGATTTCTGAAGGTCCCTTCCAACCCCTACAGTTCTGTCATTCTGTGATCATACCCAGCAGTAGGATAATTTGGACATAGTTTGGCTTCTAGTTGGCCATAACAGAGGAAACTCGTAGAAAGAAGCATGTGTCTGTGTAAAATAGTTAGCAATATGTGGGTGGTTCCAGCTAGGTGCTGAAGCATCAGAGTAACCCCGCATCTGTGGAGACATGAAAAGCACTGCAGGAACATGTATTGTCTTGCCACTTTGCTAAGGAGATTGAGAACTGATGCTGTATGGGAAGTAATGAGGTCCAGCAAAAGTACTGTGAGGGGTTAGATTCATGCCGTTCTCATTTTGAAAAGATTTCTTGAATTTTGAACATGGTGCTAATAAGAACTGGAAGATCATACTAGATTAAGTTGAAATGCTCAACAGTGAATAGGTGTAATGCATACCACAAATCATGATTTCACAGACAGCTTTGTATTTAACTAAACTATTACAAATGAGGCACTTAACCTACATAAGGCTATAGGTTCTTCTCCTGTGGGTGATTACAGCAGTAGTGTCCAGTGCTTCCTGCCTTGTTGCAGTATCACCTAGCCAGTCATCTGCATTAAGAATATATCACTAGAATTAAATTTATTTGGGAGCAGAATCAATCACACCATTAGCAAAGCTGAATATTAGGATATGTAGTCGTTAATTTAGACCACTTATGATCATGACATTCATTGTTCCAGAGAACAGCTGTGGCCGTAAAGTTGTTGATTTGACAAAGGCGGAAGATTGAGTCATTGCACAGAACAGATATTAGCATTTTTACCTAGCAACCAAAGACTGACTATCCAACTATGGCATGGATCAGATTAAGGGGAATTTAGTTTCCTGAAAATTTGGGTTGGGAAAACTGCAACGTCTTACTCAAGTTTCTTTCCACTTTTTCGTTCTGCTAACCCCCTTGACTCTTTTGCTTCTTCTTCCGTATTTTGCTATTACACTTTGTTTCTATCACTTATATGTATAGGACTATACTGTTTACCATTTAGGTTCTTCAAAGTTGTTTTCTTAGGTATGTTGGCATTATATTTTATATGAACTGTTTCTGTGTTTTAATGATTTTGGTTTCCAAATTTTATTATGTTTATAATGCACAACCAAAGTTAGTAACTTTCATAAATTGTTGTTGATATAGGAGAGGTCAAGCAATTTAACCACCTGAAAATTTTCGAGATAGGTATGAATGTTAGCATAAAACTGGAAAATACCAGTTGAGTAAGCAAAGATAAAATTAACACCATATTCTAGCAAACCTAAAAGAAACAATTTAAATCAAATAGGAGTTACATAAATTAGTAGCAGCATTAGACTGTGATCAAATAAATTTTCAGTAGACCAGATAATCAAATTTTAAGGGCTTGAGTACATACAGAGTTTGTGCTGATTAAATATCTCTGATTAACTCTATGCATAATGTTATTATTCCTAAATGAGGACCTTTTTCTTTTAACCTTACCTTATTTTGATGGCACCGGTCATTCTACCTTTATGACGTCGGCATATAGAATGATCTTGTGAGAGCTAACAAGCTATTTTGTAGATAGAGAAAAATTCAAAAAGTTAGCTTTCTGTTTACTGTAATCACAATGAAGTGGTTCATCCAGCTACAATCTGTAAGTTGGAACACGTATCACATATTACAGAATCACATAATCACAGAATCTTCTAGGTTGGAAGGGACCTTAAAGATCATCTTGTCCAACCATAAACCTAACTGACAAAAATAGACACCCACACAACAAACAAGGAACATCATCACTAAACCATACCTCCCAGCACTACATCAACCCATCTTTTGAACACCTCCAGGGATGGTGCCTCAACCACCTCCCTGGGCAGCCCATTCCAATGCCTGATAACCCTTTCAGTGAAAAAATTTTTCCTAATATCCAGCCTGAACCTACTCTGGCGCAACTTGAGGCCATTTCCTCTTGTCCTGTCACCTGTGACTTGAGAAAAGAGTTCATCTGAGTGAATTACTCAGCAGTTTAAGTCATTCACATCTTAAATAGAGCATATTTGAAATTTCAGTAATGTAACAGATATAATCTGCCAAATCTTTTTTTTTTTATTTTAATATTTTAATTATATACTTTACCGAGGCTTTCTGACAAATTTTGTATGTTCAAATTCAGTATGTTACTACAAATTCAGTATGTTACTACATACATGGCAATTACATTCCAGAATCTGAATTAAAACTGGTAGTAATATGTTTATCTTCTTGGGATATAAAAATGCAGACTACTCTTGTGTATGAATGATTTTGTATCATAGTAATGAAGGAAAAGCTGTTCAAGCAGGTTCAGAGGTGAGCCACAAATAGAATCACAGGGCTGAAACACCTCTCCTATGCAGACAGGCTGAGAGAGTTGGGGTTGTTCAGCCTGGAGAAGAGAAGGCTTCAGGGAGACCTTATTATGGCCTTTCAGTACATAAAAAGCGTTTATAAGAAAGATGGGGATGGACTTTTTAGTAGGACCTGTTGTGATAAGACAAGGGGTAATGGCTTTAAACTGAAAGAAGGTAGATTTAGACTAGATATAAGGAATTAATTTTTTACAATGAGGGTGGTGAAACACCGAAAGGTGTTGGCCAGAGATGTGGTAGGTGCCCCATCCCTGGAAACTTTCAAGGTCAGGTTGGACAGGGCTCTGAGCAACCTGAGCTGGTTGAAGATTTCCTCGGTCATTGCAGGGGGCTTGGACTAGAGGACCTTTAAAGGTCCCTTTCAGCTCAAACTATTCTATGATCTGTCAGTCTTACTTTTATTCATCTCTTTCCAAAGGGAAAAAAATAAAAAAAATTCAATGTCCCTTCAAATGAGCATTTTACTTTCTGGTAAGGACACATTGTATTATTTTTTTTTTTTATTTCCTTTTCCTATTCATATTAGTTCCAAAACACACAAGACATTAAGTAGCTACTCCCAAACTCACTGAAGTCAATATCCTTCCATATCATGTTTCAATTTTTTTTCAGTTAGTCCAGTTATATGAAGTTGTCCTTCCCTTCATAATTTTAATCACTTCTGATTAAAAGCCATTAAGATTTAATGCACATATATGTATTGAAAAGGAACTAACCAAAACTTAACATCTGTCAGTTAAATCTGGTGTGCACTATAAACAAAGTAAAAATATTTAATAAGAATATTTAGTGTGGAATTAAGTTTTCTAAATATATGTCAACTAATTTTTTTTTGAAGTCTGGTAAATAAATTCTGGGAATGATTGTCCTGATATTTATCTTGTGGTTCTTTCCTTTCTTCTTCCTTAACTTTTAATTCTTTCCTCAAAGAGGAATCCTGTTTGGCATACCTATTTAAAAATCTGTAAGATTTCAATGGGGTGAAGATGCACAGTATGGATTGCTACTAACCTTTGTCTACTTTCATGCGATTAATACTCATATATTTAAGTTTCTGAGTTCACCCAGTCAAATTCTGGTGATCCCATGTTTCAGCAATGGGAGCAGTCTGAAAACCTAAATGTAAGAGGAAGGATTTCTCTTTAAGTAGAACAGATTATTGCATTGGAATTGTATTATTCTCAGAAGTTCTTACTGTAGATGGAAAATAATATTAAGATCTTTTCACTCTTTCTTTTCTTCAGTTGATTCTTTCCACTTTGTTTTTCTTGATAGCTGGGATGTTTCTCTCTGACAGCAAACAAGTACTACTTGATTAAGTCAAAGAATGTTAATCAAACGCCTTTCTTAATTTAAATCTTTGGATTTTTAAAATGAATTGCTCAGTTTTTCTACAAAATAAGACTACATCCCCTCAAAAGTTCCTGTTGGAAGGACTGTTTTATTTGTAAGTTGTTTGGATCATCTTGAGTGTGATGCACATTGAGTTTCAGCTGGTAAGAGTGATTTTCCAGACAATATGTCCGGAACTACGTTTCAGGATTTGCAACTTTTAAATGTTTTGACTAAAAAACTCTTGACTAATTATGCACTTTGTAATGATACAAGATTGTTTTAAACAAATGTGGAAATGACATGCAGGGAAAAATAAAATTGAATGACACCCCAACAGTAATGAGAAAGAAATGCTTTAATTATTTCATCACTTTAACAAACAGTGTGTGCAGTGCTGGCTAGAGTTCTGAAAGCCTCCTACTGGTTATTGTCACTGGATGAAGAAGAAGGCAGGATTCTCACAGTGTGATGAACCATTAGTTTAAGAAGTGTCAATAAGGCAAAGATTGTTTGTTAAGTGATGAATACAAATCCCTTCCCCCTTGATTTGACATCAGCAGAATATTCAGATTCTCCAACATGACACACAGGTGATGAAGAATGAACAGATGCTATCTCTTCTTTTTCTGTGCAGTCAAGTTTCATTAATTATAGTTGTAGAGGCTATGAAGTGTAGAGCTATACAGAGAAGTGAGCATTACGAATAGCAACCTCTCAAATAAATGTTCTGTGCACGTTTATACGTATTTTCCTTAATGTTAACCTAAACTATATGTTCATGTAGAATTCCCTCCAAGGATTTGAGGAATCTGTCTTTCTGTAATTCTGTTTATTTTATTGATTTATATAATAATTGCAGTCCAATTACCATGTTTGTTTCTTTTGAAATTCATAGAAGTGTTATCTGCCCTATCACCTGTTTGTATTTTTTTGTTTGGTTGCTTTTTCTGGAAAATGAGTTAATTGTGATCTAGTTGGAGTCCTAGATATTTTCTGGATCTGCTCAGAATAATAAATTTACACTTCATGATTTTTCTTAAATACAATATTTCTAGCTAGTAATTCTGGAATTCATACATGAAATATTTTTTTTCCTGAGAGGGGGTAAGCTAAATCATTGGTTCTTCTTGGCACTAAAGATTGCTCATGGACAAATACTTCTGCACATTGACACAGAATCAGGCTCCTTGTAATCACAGATAAACACATATTTATTTATTAGCTTATTTTTGCAGCACTCTTAAGAACTTTTATATCTATAGCTGTGACTATAATATATCTGACCTCAAGAATAATCTCATATCTACAAATTAATGAAAGAAGTTGCACTGTTGACAGAGTATGTGTTGTTCTCTGGGTGTTGTGGGCTTCTTTTGTTTGTTTGTTTTTAAACCTGTGTTTAGTAATAGTGGATTTGAACATCCTGAGAGGTTAGTGATGTGTTCTTTATTTGTTTTCTTCCTGTTGGGAAACACAGTGGTAATTAGTGGGCTCAGAGTATGGAGGTGATAGGTATGTATTGTGTGAGTGTTGCAAACTTTGTAAGGCTTCAAAATATTTTTTTTTCTGACAATGAAGAACAGTGAATAGTTTCCTGTCTTTCCCTTGTAAAATATGTTCATTCTCATTCTTTATTCTTCAAAGAACAAAAGGTATCTCTTTCCAGGCTGTAATTTTCAAAGACTTTAAAACAACTTTTACTTGGAAATACAACAGTGTATCAACCATAGTGTCTGTGGAGAGGCTAGGGATCATTTCGTTCTATCTTTTATAGTCTTTGAAGCCATTTCTGTTTTCATATTGTGTCTTAACTAGTTCCACTGTTCTAGATTCAAAGAAACATGTAGCTCCGTGTTCTCCACTTGTGTTGCAGATGATTGATCTTTGCAGCTGCACTCTCAAACAGCTCTAGACTCCTCCCAAACATTTTGGGATGCAATTTGGAACAACTTCTCTTTTTTTAAAAAAAAAAATCTGTTTATTTTGTTTTTATTTGTCTTTTTGATTCAAGACAAATTCAGTATTAGCATAAGTAAATATCTTTTTAGTGATTCTTCAGTTTAGTTATAGAATAAGGTACAAAAGTGGTCTGGGTACTTTCATACAAAATAGAGACTTCTAGAAATATTACAATTTAAAACCAAACTTAACGTTAACTCCACTTGTTGTTTATACTGAAATTATTCATTTTTCTTCTTTCCCAAACTTATATTACATATGGTAACTTATTTGGCTGAAAATCTTCACTAAAAACTCATGGTTACTATTTCTGTATTACCTGTAGACAGAATTATTATTTTTTTTTAATTCTCATTTCATCAGTTCTGAAGTTAATTTCATTCAGGTAAGAGGTGATGTGCTTTTTTCTCTTTGACTACTTTTACAGTAACAGAGAATGACTGTGCTTTGAGAGGACCTTAGGAGATTGCCTCAGGCAACCTCCCCTACTCAAACAGGGTTGGTTAGAACAGGTTGCCCAGAACCACAGCCAGCTGGGATTTGCATATCTCCAAGGATGCAGACTCCACAGACACTCCAGGGAACCTGTTCCAGTGTGTTTGACCCTCCTCACAGCAAAAAAGTGTTTTCCTAAGTTTAAATGGAGTTTCCTGCTTCTGTTTGTGCTACCTCTTGTCCTGTCACTGGGCATAACTGAAAAGAGCATGCCTGTGCATGCGTATAGTGAGATGGTGTTGATAAACATGCAGAGGAAATTTACTTAAGTAGAAATCTTGAACTCTTTGGAACAAACGGAATTTTTCTTGACTGCGTCTTCTTGGCTTTCTCTCTCCTTTAACCATTCATTCTTTTTTTTTTTTTCCTTCCTCTATAATGGCCAGATTAATTAGTAAGATTTCTGATTAGATCTGAGAGAATTCTAGACACAAATTTATTTGAACATTCAATGCAGTAGTAATATTTTCTAAGTGTTTGAAAATTAAGTATTGAGTTGATTAAAATTATGTCCCCGCCTCTTCAGCCTTACCATCTACTGTAAAAGCTCTCCTTCTGGACCAGTCTGCAAGAGTAGTTTGTGTGATTCTTTTTAATATGATACATACTTTCTTTTACCTTTCCTTTGACAGTGAAAGAATTAACAAGGTTAATGATGTTGACATTTAAAGTATCATAATCGGCATCTGATTTAGTATCCATTAACATAAATGAGTCCTGTTACTTGAAATTATTCACTTGTTACTCCTCAAATCTAGATAAATTACTGTACAATTAAACTAAGAATGTTCAGGTTTTCACTGATTCTTTGTAATCCTAATTCATACAGATTTCATATATATCCAACACTAAAAAGGATATCTGACTATTTCACATGGCTGCCCACATGTATTTTCTTCACAGTAAATTTTTTTTCATGTATGTGTTGATTCATGAACTTAACAAAAAATGCTGGTACAAAATTTACCATTATGGTTTCATAGGTATAATTTTGCAATTTTTGTTTTTTCTTTCTGAACTCTACATTTGAGTCTCATTTTGCCTAAACTTTTTAAAAATACTTTGTAATTGTAGTGATACTGATTTTCAGACTATTGTCCCCACTCTTCTACCTGCTGCCCAAAAGCCCTAGTGTGAAAGACAAACCCCACAAATAATGTGAAGCTCTTTGGTCTATTTAGGTGTGTGCAGTCAGGGAATATGTGATTAAATGTTTTGTGGTAGTCTGTCATGAGACCAGATGAGTGAGGGTGAGCAGTGTGAACATAACTATTATAATGTTTCACTGACTGGAAAAGAGGAAACATAACTTCCGTTTTTAGCAAAGGGGAAAAAGGAAGACCTGGGGAAACTGCAGGCTGGTCAGTCTCACCTCTGTTACTGGCAAGATCATGGAGCAGATTCCCCTGAAAAGTGGGAATGAGTGTGCCCTCAGCAAGTTTGTTGACAACACCAAGCTGTGTGGTGTGGTCAACAGGCTGGAGGGAAGGGATGCCATCCAGAGGGACCTGGACAGGCTTCAGAGGTGGGTCCATGCAAACCTCATGAGTTTCAGCAAGGCCAAGTGCAAGGTCCTGAGCGTGAGTCGGGGTAATCCCAAGCACAAATACAGGCTGGACGGAGAATGGAGAGGAGCCCTGAGGAGAAGGACATGGGGTGTTAGTTGATGAGAAGCTCAACATGATCTGACAATGTGTGCTGACAGCCCAGAAAGCTAACCAAGTCCCGGGCTGCATCAAAAGAAGTGTGGCCATTTGGTCAAGGGAGGTGATTCTGCCCCTCTCCTCTGCTCTGGTGAGACCTTACCTGGAGTACTGTGTCCAGCTCTGGGGCCCCCAGCATAAGAAGCATAAGACATGAACCTATTGGAATGTGTCCAGAGGAGGGCCATGAAGAGGATCAGAGGGCTGGAACACCTCTCCTATGCAGACAGGCTGAGAGAGTTCGGATTGTTCAGCCTGGAGAAGTCTCTGGGGAGACCTTATAGCAGCCTTCTAGTATCTGAAGGGGGCCTACAAGAAAGTTGGAGAGGGACTTTTTACAAGGGCATGTAGTGGTAGGATAATGGGTAATTGCTTTAAAATGAAAGAAGGTAGATTTACATTAGATACTATAAGAAATTCTTAACTGTGAGGGTGATGAGGCAGTGAACAGGTTGCCCAGGAAAATTGTGGATGTCCCATCCCTGGAAGTTTTCAAGGCCATGTTGGACAGGGCTTTTAGTAACGTGGTCTCATTGAAGGTATCCCTGCCCATGGCAGGGGGGTTGGAACAAGATGATCTTTAAGGTCCCTTCCAACCCTAACCATTCTATGATTTTATGATTCTACAATTCCTGATCAGTCTTATGCTCGAATGCTTTGTCACCTGTGTAATCACCCAGCTCATTAGCCAGCATAGAGCTGCCACCTTGCCCCAGCGCTTACACTGCTTACCTCCTAAGGGGGGCCATGAGAAGGGGGAGTCTAAAAGAGCCAGAGAACCAGGAATTGGGGGATACAGAAGGAGACCTGGGAAGGGGAGAGGATTGTGGAGGTGTGGAGCACAAATTTGTAGAAAATTAAGCTTTATAAATTCATAAAATAACCTCTTTATCTTCTGAAGTACTTTGTGATATAGTATTTAGTGTTAATTAAAACATTGGGTGTCTGATTTAGTTTGAAATGGTTGTTATAAAGTGTGAGAAGTATTACAAGGACAAAAACCTATGTTTGGAAGATAGATGGGGTTTGAGCAGATCAAAAAAATAAGTAAATTAGTTTTGTTTGTCCCTCTTGCATAAACTATATCTGCCAAGGATGTACATTTTCCTCTATTTTAAAATAACTAAATTTCATAAATAATTTGCAGTAAAAAGGCTTTGATTTCTATTCAGATTTCCAGACTAAATATATTTCTCTTCAAAAATATACTTTCCTATGAAAACTAGCAAAATGTTTCTCTGTGGCAAATAAAGTTTCTATATGTAAATGGCTGTGGGTTTCAAATTAAAATTTATGCTTATCTCTACAATGCAGACCACGAAAACTAATGTTGTTTTACACAAATATATGTACTAATATCTCTCATAACTTTCCCTGACTTGTCATTTACTAAAATTTAAAAACTCTGTGTGACCATCCATTGCTACATTCAAGTGATTCATGGAAAGAAGTATATAAGCAAAAAGGGAGGAACGGCAGTAAAATGCTTTCAGCTCATTCAATGTAATGTTAGCAAATGAGAAAGAAAGATTGTTGCTGTGCATAGAAGAGTGTTATTTTAAATAGTAAGAATGCAAAAATATTTCTAAATATGAGATTCATTTTATTTCATCAATGTTGCATTGCAGTTTCTCTGTGCAAAAGGAACACATATTTTATGAACACCTCAACTTCTAAGTCTAGGTTATGAAAAAAAAAGTATTATGCTGGTCTTATTTATGAAAATGAGTTTAAGGAGTATAGATCTGAAAATTGCTTATTTGGAAGAAGTTATAATGAAAATTTCTTAACGTATCCTCTGAGACAGAAGAATAACCAAACCAATATTTTTCAATCATTGCCTTCTGCTAATGAAAACCTGATTAGAGAAATTTTGTGCTGATTGCTACCAGAAAATGGCTTGTCATATAATGCCTTGACACAGTGAAAAGCAGGGATGTACAAGGAGTTTTAGAAAGTGGTATCTTAATGTTCCTGGACTGTGTGATTCTGACCTCTGATTTCCGTTCTCCCAGGGAGAGCTTCCCATGTATTGGCTCATGGAATAAAACTTGTGAAGAACAGGTAATATGTTAGCAAGGAACTGGCATTACATGCTCCTAGAAAGTCTCTTCTAGCTGTGCTGGGTCAGATGGGGTGTGTGTGTACAGAAGAGGAAGGTGTCTTCCAAGTACAGCTAGCTCGGTCACAGCTTAATGCTGTATCCTTTGCCTGCCAGATAGTGGAGTGGTTGGTGGAGATGTATCAAATGGACCACTTACATGTTGTGGTGGGAGTCTCAGAATGGGACAGGCATCATTATGTTGAAAATATGGCTCTTCTTGGGGAACAACCTCTGTAAGTCTCTGCAGATGAAAAAAGTGTGTATGATGTGCAAGCAAATATGAAAGAAATAATTTTCCCTGATCACACACAGTGGAACAATATCTTTACAGGTGTCAGTGCTTGTACCTCAGTAACACACATATTAATTCTATGTTCTAATTATGTATTAACTTTCTAATTATATATTAATATTTTATTATTTTTATGTGTGACAGTCACCCTTAACAGACTTCTATTCTACCCTAAACCAGAATTGTAAGTGGAACATGTAAATAGGACAGAGGAGGAATAATTAGTTACTTGCATTGTAACTACTCTGGCCAGAGCTACGACACCATGCAGCCAGGATACTTTGGATGGCAAGATGCCTGAGGTCTCATGCTGTATGAATGGGGCTGGTGTTTTGCTGTCAAAGTTACATTCAAGTGTTCCTTTCCAGTGTCTTTGATCAGTGATAACACATCTGTGATTTTGACTTTTCTTTTTTTAATTCCTCAACCAGTTAGTTGTTCTTTTACACTGTCCAAACCCTTAATATAGTCATGCAATATTGTTCAGTGTTGTATTGTTGTGTTGTATAGTTCAAGCACCATGGCAACTTGTTTCCATCTGAAACAGGATGGAAATAAACAGGTTGCCAACTGCAGCCTTTCCATATCTACCTTTCAACATTAACTTTTTTCCATTTATGATTATGTGCTTCACTTCCAGTTTACAATTGAATTTGATAAAGTTTTAATATTTCAATGCAAAAACTCATAGTAATACCATAGACATGGTTCATATTATTAGTCTGGGAAAAGACAGTTGTATCCATATATATGAGTATATCAGATTGATTAAAGTCTGTTATCAGATTAAGCAGATTCAGTAACAGTGTTTATACATATGCATGTAGGCACACCATATAGTAAAGAATTTGCTTTTCTGCAAGAAAGAGAGTGAAAAAAAAATTACTGACATCCATTTGTCTAATAGTTACTGGATATATCCAGTGAAACACCAGGAAGCACACATCCCTCCATCTGTCATTATTTTAGACCTTGGATAAATAGTAAAATGCATAGAACTATTTGTTATGCTGCTGCATTTCCCATAAGCCTACAAGCCTAGTTTCATAATCCTTCATTATTGGAAGGCCGTGAGTAATCAGTCCTTGTCCATCCTCTATTTACACACAGTATGATGTATCTGTCCTTACTCATTTGACTTTTCCCCGAACATATCGTTCTTCCTGTGTAAACTTTTATATAACTTTGATAATCGCCATAATATTTCTGTGTTGTTCTACTACATGCTTTTTAAGATCGGGGCCCAGAACTGAATACTGTAGCTTTATAAAATCCAGAATTCCCATGACCCTTTCATATTGTTCTCTCTCTTTTCTCCCCCTGCCTCAGATCCCCCCTCATCCCCCTTTATCCATCCTGTCCATCCTAGTATTTCTTAGCTTTCCAGATTACTGTTAAAAAGAAAGTTAACATTTGTCCTGGAAAAGTCTATGAACAATGTAAGAACTTAGTCAATTGTTAATGGGCAACTCAGGATGCACTATCTTATTTGTGAAGCCGGGATAGTTTTCTTGTACTTACATTTTACATTTATCTGCATTCAGTTTCTATGGGGTTTTGTACAGTCTTTCTGCACTACTGTCAATGCTTGTCTTAATTACCCCAGGTAACTAGCTTAGTGTTGTCAGCAGAATTTCACACTTTGCTGTGCATTTTCACAAATCTCAAATTTTCTTTTCTAGCTTATTTATTTATGGAATTTGGTGAAATTTACATTTACAATATCATAGAATGTTACATCTTGGAAATGGTTTCTGAAACAGCTTTATTACAGAGCAAGTGCTAAGTGCTCTTTTTAAGGTAAAATAAATCCTGAACAGACCTTACATTCCTAAATTCAGTGCTAAAATAATACACAATTACTGCCAATAACGTAAATCAAAGTGTGAATGAAGAAAAGTCCTTCCCCAGTGCAAAAAACCCACTTGTTTTCATGTTTTCTTTATCACACCTATACTAGCAGGTATTTAAATACTATAGTACCCAATAATTAAAATCTGTTGTTGTGTGCGGATGTCAAGAAGTTAAGAAGATATAAAAAAATTACCTTTGTTATCACAAGTGGATATTCCTTGTTCCAACCACAGCAGAACAGTTAAATGTACTGTGTTTTGTGATTCTGGTTATGTACCACACAACATGTTATTGCTTTTCTGTTGTCAACCACCAATTTTACAGTATGTGATATGATTTCTTTGCTATATCATTTGCCTTTAATTGGCATTTTTTACTTCACATTCAAGATGTACTGGAAAAAAAAATTCTTAGGAAAATGTGCCAGTTCTAGGGGAAAATATTTGGCATTTTGCAAGTGTGCCAACATGCAGCTTCATGAAATTTCTTTTGCTGATTTTAAAATTCAATTATATATTAATATTTATTCTCTGATAATATGATTGTCAGTTGTGTAACTTCTTTAGAATTTCTTGGTTGTCTCATGAACATGCAATTAATGTGGAATGGTGGATAAATTTTACTGGCTCTTGATTTACAGAGGAAGGGAAATAATTTTGGGCCTTGTTCTGTGCCATCTACAGAGTGTCACTGAACTTAGTAATAATTGCTATATAAATGTTCATGTTCTTAAAAAAAATTAACTTTAAAGCTTTTGTTTTGATTCTTCAGAACTACATGTATGTTTGTACTGTTTGTTATTGTCCCAAGGTGTTACATAAAACTAAAAGGCAGTTTTTGCTTGTGAAATCATTTAGATGTTATTTCTGTTGCTCATAGCAAAGAAAATACACATCTTAGTCCTGCAGCTCTGGCATTTCAGTCATCAAGATATAAGCATGAGTCACTCAACGTGACATTTTCAAACTTTCAGATCCTAGGCTCATCTTACTTGTATTTAAAATGAAAGCTCTGAGTTTCTAGCTGCCTGAAAGTATGAACAGATACTAGTTAAGGAAAACCAAACCAAAACAAACAACAAAAAGCACTTAAGAATATGGTTCATGAGAAAGAAGACAACTTTGCTGAAAATCTCATATTTTAAATTAAAGCTTGTGATTTGTCCTTTAATTTATGAATATTTGCAAGTTTCAGTATAGAATACTGAATTAAATTATGACTGCAATTAAAATATATCAAAAAATAATAGAAGGTTTTTTGCAAGAAATATGGGGGGTTTTTTGTTATAATAACAGTTTCAAGAAATCAAAGGAACTGCCAAGGAACTGTAAATGTCTCATGTATGTCCTGCAAAGGTAACTTCTAAAATAATTTTGAATCCTTTCTGGAATGCATGTTTCTCATTAGTCAACCAGGATCAATGAAGAGTGTTCGTCTAAAATTTTCTTTAATTCATTTCCCTGATCTCTCTTTGACAAATTTCTACACAACACTTGTTTCTCATGTTGTTATTTCCCAGACAAGTGTAAAGATAACAGTGATGAACAATCAATAATGACATCCTAGATAAAACAGAATTTTGAATACCTTTTAACCGCCTATAAATAAACTATCTTCAGTTAGTTTTTAATTCTAGTTTCACTTTAAGCCGAGATAAATACAGGCTGCTGCTAAAAGGGGAAGTTCCCTGCTCTCCACTGTTTTTCTACCTCCTTCCTGAGCAGCACTACTGCCACTGTACAGCTCAACGAGGGAACTGCCATTCCTGAATGCTGATCTTTAAATTTGGCAGTGATTGGGGAAGGAGGTGGAGGAGACTAGCTCAACAGCATCCCACGCTTAACTTAGCTCACAGTAATTGTGCTGTTCCCAGGAGCTGTGGTTTCCTAAAACATCAGTAAGTGCCCTAATTCTTGTTGCAGATGTCCATGGGGTCTGCTGTCTGAAACTGCTGTCATTTTTTTTTTTCCTGAGATGAAATTTCCAAGTGCATGATTAGCTCCTGTATACCTACTACATGAAAAAAAATATGTATGTTGGAGAGACTGTGTGCTTGAAATCTTCATAACTCTGTGCACGCTGGTTTTCACTAGTAGATAGATTTTCAAGATGCAGTGGTAATTTTTAAGAATTCAAGGCAATTTTGTTTTCATTGTTGGTGTTTAAGCAATTTAAACTTTTGTAGGTTTTTGGTATTCAGAAGGTTTTGTTTGTTCCTGCTGGCACAGTGTCCTCTGCACTGGGGACACTTAAGAACTCAAAAAGAGGAGAGCTTGCTAGACCAATAGGTACAGAGGAGTAGTCAGATTCCCTCTAAGGGTCTTGCACTTAATGGGCAGTTTTAAAAAAAATCTTCATGCAGTTTTCTTGATGAAGAGGTCAGGTTCTCTTGATGGGACTGGAGAGGTACTGTTCTTTGATATGAGTAGGACAGAGTTAAATTTTCCTGCTATTCCTAATAGGGCAGAATTCGCTATCCTTTTATTTCACAGAAAAATAAAAGATTGATTGTGAAGCTGTGCATTCATGCCCCTGTAGTATTCGTTATATTGGCAGTCAGGAATTACCAGCCTTCAGCAGGCATTCCAGTTTTCTTTTGTGTTGAAGAAAATATTAGCAGATAACATTGCGATAAACCCCAGGCTTTACTGCTGTCAGTTTAATACCCTTAAATATGAATCCGAGTCTGATTTCAGAAGCATTTTCATTAAGACCATTAATACAGTAATATAATCCCTCACTTATTGGTTCAAAAATCATATAGGTTAGTGATGTTGAGTCTTAAACCATGCTTCTGACTAGGCTACCTAAATTCAGCTGCTGCAAAACTGTAATAATTAGTTATATGTACAAATTCAGATATACCCTATATAGATTGCTCAAAAGTTGATGTTGTATGCATTAAACGTTGTTTAGATGGTTTAGGCACTTTATGAATTTGATAATAATAGTGTTTTACAGTGTTTCTGTACCATAGAAATCATGCTCAGTATATAAATGAGGTTAGCTGGGGTGGCCTCTTGCAGTTACTGCTCAGGATGGTGCCAATTCACCAGGCTGGGAGAGTGACTTGTGTCATTATTGTTATTATTGTTATTTTTCTTTTCTGATATAGTTCCATTAAAATGTCTTTATCTGAACCCACGAGCTGTTTTTTTTTCTCCTTTCCTCTCCTTTTTTCTCTCTTCTCCCTGACCTTCTTGGGGGAGGAAAGGGGGTGAGAAAGTGGCTGCTTGGTTCTAGTTGCTGGCTGGGGTTAAACCACACACCGCCTTTGCATAATTTGAAAAAAAAAAAAAAAACATGCTGTGAGAATAGGACAAAATGAGTGCTGTCTTTACCTCACACATTGTAAATAGTCAAAATTTCAGGCCTGAAAAGGCATGAACTGCAAATAGAGACAACCTAGAATTTTGTACAATTAACCCATAGGGAAACACTGACCCATTGTGAAAGCAGATGAGGTAGGCTTCTGAAATGCATAGCTATGAGCTCATACATAATGCTGAAGTGTGTGTCCTCTCCTCACTCAAGTGTCCCAACCTACCTCGCAAGAATACATGAAGCACACCCTCATTTGAAGTCTTGTGACAGACATGGGGCAGTGATGCAGGATTTTAAGCAAGAAACAAGCAGTCACCAGCTAGCCTCTTCCTCTTTAGTAACTCATGTACTAGGTATGATTCTGGCAGTGTGACAAACTGCACTCAGAGGCCATAAATATGGTCAAGGATCTGGAAGGATTGTACAGCAATGTGCTGACTGTTCATGTGTTCATTGATGATAATTTATTGGAGGAATTTCTGAATTCAATGGGTAGAAAAAGTCACATTACTGGCTATGCTATTAATAAATATGGCTTCATTATGGATTCCTGATCTACTGATTCCTGATACTACTGATTCCTGGTAGTGTGATACAGAGTTACAAACCTATATATAAAACATTTGTTCATTTCAGCATCTTAGAAATTTTCTACAGGAATAATGATGCTTTCGGAGATAAAATGGCTGCTATTGCTGTTTGTTTAAATCACCAATTTTAAATAGACTTTGTTTGGAATATCAACTTGGCACTTATTTCATAAATCTTGTTTGAACTGCAGATAAAATTCATTCTAGAAAGTCTGAACATGACCTCTGCTTACTCAGAAGTGGCCTTTTCCTACTTTATACTTCCATCAGAAATGGCCACTAAACAGAGCCACAAGGACCCTGACTGAATTTCTTCTCTGTCTCTTTCAGGTATACATTCCAGTCCTTTAATAATTTTGTCCTGATTGATTTACTAGCATTTACATTCCCATTTATCCGCTGGACCCTATTACAATAGAGGTTGCAGCAGCACCAATTGCAGTGCTAGAGCAACCATTCCTACAAGGACTCCTTTCTTCACAGGTCCGATACGATCACACTGTACCTTCTTGATAATGCTTCATACAAGCCTGGAGCTGTTTTCAAAGGCAATGATTTTCAGAGTTGTGTCCCAGTCTTTTGAATGTGTTTCATGGTATAACTTCCCATGTTTGTGTACTGAGATGTAAACTGTGTGCTTGTATCTCACAGGCCGGGTGGCTTAGAATATCCTGTTACTGTCATCAGTCTCCGCTGTTTTCCAATAACAATTGTTTACCAATGTGGTGGTTTGACCTTGTTGGCTGTCAGGTGCCACCCAGCTGCTCTCTCAGTCCACTTCCTCAACAGGATGATGTGAGAAAAGAAGATGGAAAAGTCTGTGGATAGAGATAAAACAGGGAGATCACCGACCAACTACCATCCCAGGCAAAACAGGTTTGATTTGAGGAAACCTGTAATACACTGTTGATACTTCTTCAGCGTGTTGCCATAATAGAATCATCAAGGTGGGTAGGTTGACACAGCATCTACTTTCATCTTTAATTCCACACTAATCATAATTATTTGTGGTTAAATGATATCATCCACCATTTATGGTTTAATACTGTATATTCATGGGTGCACGTTAAAATAATTTCTAGATATTCATAATCTGTTGGCTTCTAGCAGTGAAATTTGGAAACAGTAATGTTTAATTTGTATGAGAAATACAAAAATCATTATGAAAAATTATATATTGGTAGTCTAGAGTCTTATAGTGTTCTTCAAGTCATCCATTCAAAGTAGAACTTATTATTATTTGCTACATTTTGCACAGTATTGATCATTCATGATTTTTCTTAACACTATGGAGCTTGTGGATCTTTCTGTAGCAATCAAAAAGTGTGCTGTTGAGCATAATCTCAGATATAAGTAATGAAATAACCTTCCCTATCCTTTTTTCTCCATTACCTATTCTAATAAATGTAGAATTGCAATCAGTTTTTATATGCTTTTCTCCTTTTCTTACTTCATCATTAATATTATTTGAGGGAGGAGAGAGATTTGATTTACAAACGTCCAGTGTGCTAGAGGATGAAGCTAAGGCCTCTTCATTTATTGTGGTGCTTTTTCAATTATTTGGACTAGGCTTGTTTTTGGGAGCTGTCAAAGTAATGCAATCAGAATGTGGGTATGTTTAGCTGAGCATAACTAACATAGATAATGCTGAGCTCTATGGTCTATGCGAAGCATAATGCACTCGAGAGTCTTAATTGTTTCTAGTTCATAGCTGGCCTTTGAGATTTATTACTACTGTGATGTTGAAGTAACAAGCACTACTGAACATTCGGAATCAAATAAGAATATTGAAGGAGTTCAATAAAGGAAATAATTACTGAAATTAATGAAGTGCTTAAAGTAAAATATAACTTCATTTGGCCATTTAATTCAGGAGGAAAAAGTAAATCTTCTTCTTGTAATGTTTTCCTAAGTAAAGTAATTACACTGTTGTATCACAAATATGCTTCATTCATCATTTGTATTTATTTCCTGCATGTTTTGTCCCTGAAAACAGTAATTATTTTCAGTGAAATAGATGCTGCAATTCAGTTAAATTTCTGAGAAAGTGGTAAACAGGTTATGTTGTCAGCTCAGTAACATTAGGCAATTTTAATTAACACATTTTTTAATTAATTGAAAATTAGCAAAATTAATACAGAGGACAGTAAGTGCCATTCAGAGGTAGTCAATTTACATGCAAAAGATGAGTCAAGTATTGTAGTACAAAAACAGTGAAAATAACATAGGTCTAACAAAATAAAACTTCTTCTATATAGCTGAAAGAGTTCATTGGAA
This sequence comes from Calidris pugnax, assembly GCF_001431845.1. Taxonomy (NCBI): domain Eukaryota; kingdom Metazoa; phylum Chordata; class Aves; order Charadriiformes; family Scolopacidae; genus Calidris; species Calidris pugnax. Next base: position 7,067,795 of record NW_015090830.1, on the reverse strand, counting down.
GTGTAGTAGGTTTTCTTTAAATAAATTAATTTTTATTCATTTACAAGGTCACACATACAACACAGAAGCATATTAGCATTAGTCTACATATTTTGCTTATGGCTTCCCATTTAGATGATGATTTTGAATTGCCTTAGGACTTTTATATCTCTTACAAAAATTCTTGACAGATAGCCGAGAATTGGGAGGGGGGTTATAAAGATGACAAGAAAATACTACTATCTGCCAGATTGCTTTTTTAACAGTTTACTTTTAAATAAAGGTTATATAAAACTGAAGTATTTTTGCTATTGATATATATGCTGTCTTCCAATATCTGCAGATCACGGGAACAATTTTGCCCACTGTTATTTCCATTTCAAAAGTTTCAAACAAATTTGCTGGTATCACGTGATGAACAGTCACATGTAACATCATCCCTTCTGAGCTGTAATTCTGATCCTGCTTTCCAAAAGTACTTCATCCCACTGTTTCTGTACCTGTTTGACTAACAGCACATGTTAGGTCGGAAGGGCATATATCTCTTGTGACTATGTGTGGCTCCACAAAGCCTCCATTGCTTGGGGAAGGACGACGCTTCTTCCTATCAATGATTAGACTGGTTTTTGAGTGGTGGTGTGTTTTTTTTTTTTACCCCTGGGAAAATTAGTTTGTGATTATTCCTGAAATACATTTTTTTCTCCACAGTGTTTGGTTTTGGTTCTATTTGGATAAGAATAGCACTTTACCCAGTACAGTTTTCCCTTTCAGTAGATCATTTTCATACTATCTTCTGAAGGTGTTTTTGCATTCAAACTCTCTTTCTGTAAACAGCAGCCCTGCTGGGTTAATTAGTCCCTTTATGTGTGAGCCTCTCAAAGTACCAAAGCAATATTCGTTTTTTGAACTTAAGCTTATATTTCAGCCTATTATAGTCAATAGCCAGACCTTGTGTGCTACAGTCGTAAAGAATCCAATGTTTGCATGCATTCTATGAAGTAAATTTGACCCGTAATGCCCCATGGTTTAAAAAGCAATTACTGATAAAATATTTATTTTCTAAAGACTAACACATTTAAAATTTACTCAGTGTAAAGCAGTACCATCTTAAGTATGTGCAGTTACCTTGTCAAAAAGATGAAGGAATAGTAGGTCTTGGAACTTACTAAAGAAAAAAAATATTCCTGAGTATACAGAAAATGCTGCTGTGGAGAGGACAGCAGTTTGTGTCTGGGGATGCAGATTGTCCATATAAAAACTTGCTATTCTGTACTGGTTGATTATAATTTGGCACTATTGGATAAAATTTATGTTAGCCCACAAAAAAAAGCATGACAGATCTTTTACTTTGTTTCCTGTACTTAAAGTTAGCAAATTCTTTCCAGTAATGAAAATGGTGACAGGTTATTTTTATTTATTTGCCACTCTGGCTAAACATAGTTGGTCATTTAGATGCTCTTACTCAGTGGTGTGCTCTGGTTTTAGTCTGCACTTTGCACAGAATTGAAAAACTTTGCTAAAGCAAGATGAGCTTTGGTAGCATAAACAGCCATAAATATTAACGAGTGCATAGATAATTCACCTTTCAGTTGTTCTGAAATAATTTTTATTAATACTTTCAGAAAACTTTAAAGTCTTACATTTTATATTCAAATTGAAGCTGGCTTTAATTTATGTATGTGGTACTTGTGTAGTTGTTGAGTTAGTTGTTGAGTTTATTTATTTATTTAAAGATCTCATTTAAACATAAAAGAATGCTTGCATAAATCACACTTGTACTAACATAGTAATGCATGTGGGTTTGAAATGGTGTTTAAGTCACCTTAAGGATGCTGACCAGTATGGTGGGGGAAAAAAACTGACCTGGAGTAAATAAAATTCATGCCAAAAGTAGCTATAAGTGATTAAAAGTTAACCGAATGGACTTCAGTGCAATTGTCAGCAGACGCATAGTAAAGGTTTAATTTTAAAAAGTTCCTTGGTCACTTGCACAACATCAGAGAACATAAAACATTCTGCAATGATATTACTGTGGAATTGCCTTCACAAACTTAAAAAATATAGTAAAAGAGCAAAGGTCATGGCTATTATGTGCTATAGAAAGGAAGCAGCAAGGGCTGAAGATTTAATGAATGTATCTGATGCACTAAGATCTTTCACTGCCAGAAGATCTGTTAAATACAAAAGAAGGTAAAAATCATCCACACATCTCTGCGAACTGCATCTGAAAGATAAAATCCTTTCTAACCTCTAGCTGCCAGATCTGATGTTTATCTCAGGAGGAACATCAGCAAGCAAACACTATTTCTTTGTTTGTTTTTTTGTTTAAGTACCTTTAGGAGCTAAACAGACTCAATAGAGAGTAAAATTCATTCCAGATTAAAAAAAAAAACAAAAAACAAACAACCAAACAAGAATCCTTGTGTAAGAAAAATACAGGATATTGTGTTCAACATATCATTCAGCAATTAAATAATATGGCCAAATATTTAACCCTTAAATTTTGGGAAGTGGATAGTAAAATTTGGACCTCAATCAATGCAGTTAAATATTTAGTATCTTTAAAGGAATATTACAGTGCTCAACTTTTTGTTTTCAATCTAATGATCAGATACAGTATAACCTGAAATGCACATCTGTGTATATTTTGGCATATAGGAGAAGATAGATAAGCATGTAAAGAAGTCTCAGGTGGGATTTTTCCTTTTTGGCAGGAGATGGGGAATGTTTGGGGTTTTATCAGGGCAATGCTAAGATTCTCTACTTAAAAGAGCTTTTAATTACAGTTTTATAAGTACTTTGCAAGAAATTCTTGCTTTATTGAAAGATGTGCAAGGATTTCATTTCTTCTTTTTGCATGAGAGAATCATTGCAGTCAGAGCATGGTTGCGATTTTTCCTAGCATAGATATTGCTTAAATCTAATGTCATTCTTTTCTAAAGACTGATGAGTTGTGTACTTTGGAGGAAATAATTTAAATTGTTACTGGTTAAAACACTCTTGGAGCTGTTTCAGAATATAAACTGATTATTGACATAGAATACGTAGGCTTTATTTGGTTTTTGTAAGTGACAAATTTAAAAAGTGATAAGCAGTGAATATAAATAATACACGATTGTATTCTCAAATGTAATAAGACAGACATATACAATATTGCTGAGAGAGGATTATTTGACTCTTCTTATTTCTGGTAATATTTCAGTTGGTTTATTATGTAGACAATAAGAATTACTGTTGATAATAGCTGTTTGCAGCCTTTTCTGTTAAGTCTGCAAGGTCTCCAGAGTAGGACTTGCAGGTGTTTTTTGCCTGGACTTGCTTTAGGCTTGCCTGAAGCTTTGTTTAACAATGTTAGCAATTGTCTAATAACCAGTTAACTGTAATCTTTTCAGTTTTAGTTCAGCATTACATGGTCACATGATGCAAAACCTACTCTTAATAATCTAGTAACAAGCAGTTATTCCATGAAGAATGTCCTTTCTATGAACTGCAAATACAAAATGCAGGATAAGGGAGTACAGACCTAAGACAACAGCAGAAGACACAGGGTGAAAGCTGGGTCCTCAAGGCTATGATTAGCTCACCAGTGGGCCATTACTGATCATTTATGAAATGCAGACTTGGCAAAAACAGTTCTGGGAATCAGAAAGGGAACCTAGAACAAGTAATGAGCGTACATAAAAAGAGCTTTATAGAGTACATTTGGATGCAATACAGAATTGTGGATCAGTGAAGAAATAAAGGTGTCTAGCATGTTAGAAGTCATACAAAAATAATGCCAACAGGGCCTAGACTGAGGAGGAAGAAGCCATACACCCATTCATGTAATCCCAACTCAGCCAGGGCAAGGATGAGCTTAATACCAAAGACTAAGCTATAGAATACAAGGAAGTGTCTCTATATTAAGTTTATTTGTGCTATTATTTTGGGAGCTTTTATGTAACAGAATTCTTTTCTTTATAATTATTAGATCTGGGCTAGTAATAGCTAGTTGATCAGAATGTTAAGATTTCAGTTCAACTACTATTAAATTCTTGCCTTATACAGAGAGATTTATTTGGCCCACATATACTGTAGAAGTCGGAGTGCAACAAATTGGTGGAGAATGCAGACACATTAGGCTATACAATTTGTATGAATTAGAGCATTATACTTCAGCTGAAAGCAAATTGGAGACCACAGAGATGAACTCAGTGAGAATGATGTTTACAAACTATCAGCTGCTAAGAAAAACTTGAAGGAACTGCATTTGTTTGGTCTGGAGAAAAAAAAAAAACAAACAACCCTGAAAGTAGGACATCATAAGGATTTGAAATGTAGGGATGGAATTAGTACTTCTGTTGTTGGTGCGACTGGCTGACTGTGTGCTCGTAGTCACAGCATGTGGGTGCATAGCAACCCACCGAGAACTGCTGGTGCAGAAGAACTAATGATCAGCAGTTCCCCATGTTTACTGGTAACAGAACAATAACCAATTAACTGAAATTTCAATGGAAAAAAGATTTATTTTGACATTAGGGAAAACTTCCTAAGTGTGATAATAATGAACATTCATTCACGTTATCTAGAAACTGGATGGAATCCTCTTTGCTGGAGATTGAACTTTACCAAGTAGGTAAACTTGTCCTCCTTTGCCTTACTGGTAAGCGTGTTGACTTACTAAATTCACTTCCAGTCCTATATTTTTAGATTTAATGAATGTATCATCTTATCTCTGTTTCACTGAATTTTTTAATTGATTACAAGCGGTGTTAGTTATATGCGTATTTTCTTTTTAAATATCATTTTAAATATTAGATTACTTTTCTCCCCTCAAGATGTCACTTTTACAGACACTGTCTATGCCTCATAGGCAGAAAAATGTAAAACTCTTCAAGTTAGATCTTCATTTAGGAAACGAATCAAAATATTTTTTTTCTTCATATTATTTCATGATAGACTTCTGGAGCCAGAGTTCCTATTTTGTACCTTGTTTGTCTTTTGTAGATCTGTAAAACTTCAAAAATGAAATTCTATGCTTACCTTATAAACTTATCTTGCAATAAGGCACCCTGAAACCACACGTAATACTGCTTTGTGACAGATGATTTTTGAAGCAGTCCAGTGTTTTAAGTTGAACTCTACTTAGCTGAGGAAAAGGGAAGGAAAAGTTACATCCTTTTTCTGCTGTCTGTAATGTGACTCTAAGTCACAAATCAAGTCAGCCTTGTTTAAACAGTTCATTAATTCAGAGTTTTCAAAATGCCCTGCAGTCCACTCCCAAACCTAGCAGTCTGTTCAATGATTTTCTGTTGGTGCTTAAGCTTTTCAAATCATCCATGCAGTTTATTGCACGGCTGTGTAAAACCACATAATTTAGCACCTATCAGGTGGCAAACTGCAGAACCATGTGAGATACTGTGATAATTATGCATATTGGAGCATTTCAGCTTCACTTTGCCCACTAATATATCTCCCTAGAATTTTTATTGTCTTCTTAGTTGTTTTTTTTTCAGTCTGCCAGAGATTATTTTTTTCTGCTGACAAAATTCAATTTTTATTTAATGGAGATGTTTTTGTTTAATTTCTATTGACCTGAAAGGTATTATGTGGCTTAAACCATCTGGTATGTTCTGATCCATTTAAATACAGATGTTTTCAAAACGTAAGAGAAGGGAAATCAGCAGTGGAACAGAAAATATTTACTAGTAGCTTCTAGTAGATCTGATTCAATGACACAAGAAACTTAGAGTAGTAGTATTCACATGGACAGAGTGAAGTTATTCTGATACTTTAATAGTGGATTTTCTTTTTTTCTTTTTTTTTTTTTTGCATAAAAATGCCTAGTGATTGATCCTTCTGATTCATACTGTTTGTGCAGTTACCAGACATATTATAGAGAAGTGTATTTACCATAAGTAGAATGGGTTGGTTCAGTGGTATGAAAAAACAGTGGTGAAATAAACTGTAAAATAATGTCAGTGTCTTCCTCTTTTAATACACATTACTTGCATATCAGTGAAATCCCATTTATGGGTTGCTTCCATTCTTGCTGTATATGATGAATAATTAAAACACTTAAGAATAAATTTTTGAACTGAAAGTTGTCATTCATTCTTTTAGAAAAAGTCAAAAGAATTTTTTTCACAGCTACAATGGCAGACACACTTACATAAAGGTTGCATCAGTAGCTTGCATCAACATCCACAAAGTAGCTTCTTAGTCTTGTTCATTTCACTTCTTAAAAAAAACTACACAAAAATGTCAAAATTCTTGTCACATTGTTTTCTTTTTTATTAAGATTGTTTTCTAGGACAGGGAGCAGTGTTCAGTATGAAAAAGTACTTCCCTTTTATGCCTTAAAAAGTCCCTGTTTTAATTATTTATCTAACCATTTGTTCCCTCTCATAAATATTAATGTTATTCCTGATAGTGACACCTCTTGAGAAATGCTGTGGTGCAGCCAAGGTTCTTTGATACTGTGAAATCTTCTATGTGTATTTCTGAAATAGCCAAAAAACTTCCTATGGGGATGTCGGGGCGGGGGGCGAGGGATTTTATCCAACGTAAAGGCTGATCACCCCTAGTATTTAGGGTCCAATTGTGAAGAAAGTTAAATACCTATTTCTACAAAAATTGGGCAGAAAATAAGAAACATGCGTGTGAATACATGTGTATTATATGAAAGCATGTTAAAGTTATGTATTGCTTTTATGCTTCTTCCTGAGTAAATTACAATGAGATTGTTTCTTCAGAAATCCTTTAAGGTGCCAGTCGAAAGTAAGAAATCGATTGATCTCTGCCATGTATCTGGCCCATACAAAACATACATTTTGCTAAAAACAAACTAACAAACTAAAACCCACAACAACCAATACCACTGCCCCCAAAACCCAAACACAACACTATTTTAGAAGTCTCTTTTTTAAGAAGTAAAAAAAAGATTTAGTCATAATTCAGTTTTTGTTGTGTGTTATTAGCCAACAATATCAATATATGGTGTGAAGAGACAGTAGATGAGAATCATGTGGATGCTTTGGAAAATTCCAAATCTGCTAAATCTAGGAAAAATATGAATGAGTGCATATTCCCGAATTACACAGATTGACTATATATTATGTTTATATTCTGTCATTTCTGCTTTTAGTTCATTGCTAGACTTGAATTATGCCCATTATTTAAGGCAGATTTGTATCTTTCAATATGATTCTGAAATTTCAGGTATATGAAAAAAAAAGCTAAATGTAGACTGGGAGTACTAAGGGAGATTTTCATGACTATATGTAATAAAGATTTGATACCCTTTGCAATCACTGTGGTGTTCATGATTCCAGGTGTTATTTGGAGACAGATGTTCAGTTCCATTTTAAGGGTGAAGGCAGATGATATGCCTTAATCCTGGAAGCTGTGTGAGATACAAAGATTTTCTTGATATACCAAGTCCATGACAGAAAAAAAGCGAGTCTCCCCTGTAGTTAAACCTCTCCATCATTAATGTGTTATTTTGCAGATACTACAGGTAGTCAGTTAAGAGAGATGAACTTTGTTGTGTTATTATAGTCTCCATTGCTTCAGCTTATGGAATTTCTGTGTACTAGCACTTTTTAAAAAATTATTATTCATTGTTTCATTTGTATGAACAAGCTTGTAATTATCTACTAGAAAGGTAATTTATTATGATAAAGAAATAATTACATACTCTCAAGCTGCATGGACACAATGGTGGTGAATATCATATTTCATTTTATTCAAGTCAAGTATTTGTCTTCACTTATTCAAAATTCATACTTTTGGGGATGTTTTATAATGATTTGTGACTCCAAATAGTAATAACATTTGCACTTGAGTTATATACATGGGATTTATTTTGTTCTAGCTTTCACATCTTTTTACAGTTTGGGCTTCTCACTGGCAGACAGAGATTAGCTGTACTTCTCTTTTATTGATTAAAGTAATTACAGTTTTTTCAAATCTTAGTTGGTTGGTGTTCATTTTGGCAGAATTGAGGGTAAATTAGATATTGGTCTTATTTTAAACATCTCTGAAAACCGTCAGGTGCAAATTCAGTGCCTGCTTTTCTGCGTGGTTATTCATTAGGGGTTTATGTTTGTTTGTTTTAGTCTTGAGTCTGTTTTTCTGCTGAAATGTTTATAATGCTGTTCTGGGGTCTTCTGTATCAGCCCTGCGAACGATACATTCTCGAAGTGGCAATACTGTATGTCTGCTGGCTCTGGTGTTCTTCAATGTTTCTTCAATTCTTGACTTCCAAGTATTTGTAAGACTATGGAATGAAAACAAGCAAACCCGCCTCCTCATCTAAACCCATTGTGTTACTTTCAGTATACGTTGCAAAAGATAGCAATTGCAAAACTCCCTGTGCTGTTTTAAGTGTTTTACAAGTTGTCTTTTGCTAAGTTGATTATTTTAGTGCTTTTTGCTCTGGACATTTTGCTAAGCCACTTTGCAACTCCATGGGTAAGCCACTCCTCTGCAATGAAGTGAAAATTTTTGTTTCTCTTTTCTCCTAATTTAAGGAGCTATCATTGTTTTCATTGTTTTGTGGGCTTCGCTGGTAATGGTGTGATCAGTTTTCAAAAAGTATTATTAACATACCTGTCCCTTGTTAATATATATTTATTTATTTTTTATTAGAGGAATAACTTAATTTTCTTGACTCAGTATTATACCAAAGCCTTTGCCCAGAATTGAGAAAAATCAGCAAACTTCATGCATACTTTAGAAAGTAAATACTTTTGGATGCAGGCTATTTTATTTTGGTTTGCTTTGTTTGAAAAGATTTAGTTAGCTCTAATTCTAGTGGAAGGTATTTTAATGCTGTCTTTTACAAAAAATGAGAATACTTTTTGCTGTTCAGCAAGATCTGTAAAGTATAGCAAGGATGAAAAGCAAAACTGACTGAAAACAACACTTTACTTTGATCCATCAGCTTATATTTGTTTACTTTCATCTTCCAATTTAAGTGGTTTTGTTTTGAACTCAGTGGTTTGACCGCCAACCGTGAAACTTCTAAGGGAATCCAAATGGATACATAGTCCTACAAATTACCTACTAACACTGCAGAATTTTTATTCTTTCTGTGTCCCTTGTGGCTGTGCCAAGCTTTAATGCAATACTCAGTTACTGTCTAATAATGACTATTGAATGGTCCCTAGTCAAACCCAAATATGCTTTTATATGACACTTAGAAGTTAACTTAACGATTGAAATAAATATATGCCATTAAGCATTTTACCTTTAAGTTGGATTTGAATTTGATCACTTCATTTACATAACAACCACATTCATGAGAAGAAAATATTTTTAAGGCCTTGTGAGATGTTTATATCCAACTATGAAAGAACTGAAAGTAACTAGCTCTCTTCTAGAAAATTCTTATTCCAAATAGCAGATATTCTATATGAAAATATTTTCATTTATATTTAAAAGTGCTTGAAGACTATGAGAACAAATATCAGTTACAACTGTTCAGAAAGACCTGATTCATAAGTTTAAAAATTTTTAATTTTCCCTAAATATGAATATAAACAAAAATGTCAGATATAACTGGGAGCAATAAAATGAAGTCTTGGTGAGCAACTTGGTATAACTCCTATTTCAGGTTAAATGTAGCAAGGATTTACATGAAGTTGACTTCTGTTCTGATAACTAAAAGGGAATTCTAGAGATCTAGAGATCTCTACTTCAGCAGTGCTCTTAATAGTGATGCACCATAGGAAACAATTAGTGAAATATAGTGGAAAATATTATAAAATGGATAGAAGTGGTTAAACAGGCAATATGTTATCTTTATAGAAGAAATACTTGTCTGAAAAGATAATATGATTGTTACTGATTTAAGAGTTTATTAATACTCTATTTTAATGACTTTGTGTCCAAAAGAAGATGAGAGATTTTGAGACAGTATTGAAGTATGGCTTAAGATATCATTTGAAAAGTGATGACCATAAGGCTTGAAACAATTGAAGTGTAATGAAATAGGGGAAAAAATGCAAGTCCTGCTTTTGGAAATAGAAACAATGACATTTTTTTAAAAGGGAGCTTTATCAGTAGATAAAGGTGGAGAAAGATAATACTTACTTGCCTGTCCAAGTAAGGTGTCACTGGTCCTATATTCAGGAGAGCTGTAGTTGTAAAGATGATAATCAGATGAACAGGAATTCTTCTTTTCCCATTGACACTTAAATTACCTAGCCTAAAAAAATGATGGCAAAAGAGCAAAATATTTGCTCTCCTTTCATATCCTGAGTGGAAGAGAAGAAATACAGTAAGCAAAAGGCCTGAATTGGACAAGAATAAACTAAAGTTTAAAATTAAGACTAAGATCCTAAAGCGACTTACATAGGAGAAATAAAGGAAAGTAGCTCAACTAGTTGGAAAATGTAATCAACAATGTGATTCATGACCAGAGAGATTCCTTTTCGTGCCGTGCTGCTAAGTAAATCTCGCTCTTCATGACCTCTAGCTTAATCAATCAGTGTGATTTTGGTTTTATCCTATTTTATTCATACATTCAATGTTGAAGTTTATTAATAGATTTCTTCCAATATATTTAGGAAAATAATCTCTCAGTTAAGTGTCACTGTAGGAGAAAGGGATATCTGTTATAAGAGATTTGAAGAATTTCTAGTTCTCATTATGGATGCAGAATATCATTATACTGTCTCAAATATAAAGACTTTGTCTGTTGTAAATCTCTTTAAGAGGCAACTTATGTGCAACTTGCAGTGACATAGATCCACTGCATTTGGTCTACTATCTGTAGGGGATTTGACATTCAAATGTATAGGAACAGTAGGTATGACCCTGTATATAGATTTGAGTACTGGTGCATGTATAGAAATAATCAAAACCAAAGAACCCCAAAAGTTTATGAGTTTTTCAGTACTTCAGTGACCACTTTGTAATCTGATTATTACAGCAGTGGGGAGAGTTTGTTTTTCAGGAGGTAATTCTGAGGACTCCCTTTTACCCGAGGTATCTAAATATATGGGCAGACACCAGAAATTCTCCAGCCACTTCTGCTAACTGTCGTGTCTCTTTTGAGATGGTCACCTGAACTGTTCTTTTGAAAACACATTTAGTTCCTATGTTCATCTTAAGGCACGTAGACACACTTAAAAATAAGGTCTTGAGACACAGTAATAAGAATATTATACATGGCTAGGAAGGTAAATAGATGTTAAACTTGCTTTTCTTTAGTATTAAAAAATACCTTGAAAACTTTGAAAGTAAATGTTATTTATATCAAGACAAGATAGAAGGCTTGTTGAAAGGAAAATATCAATAAGTAGTTGGAGCACAAGATACTGTTGTAAAAGGGAATGCTGTGTTTTAGGTCACTAACCTGAGAGACCTTGGGATCTTTTTAAGATTGTGAGTGTCCCACTGGATTCTGATGTCTTGTGGCTTTCTCTGAAAACAGGAAGAAACTGTGTCTGATTCAGCATTCAAAATCTGAATCTCTTTTTTTTATGAGGCACATAACTATTTAATTTTATTTTTGTCTCAAACAAAATAATCCTAATGCAAAAATCCTAATGCAATTTCATAAGTCAGGAAATACTTAATGCCAAAAAAATCCAAACATAAAAAGTAATTGATTTTCCTTTAAAAGATCTCCCATTAACAGAATAAACCCATCCATATGTATTTGGTTTCAAGCTTTATATGCATGAAAGTCACCATTACATCGAAGTGTGGAACGTATTTATGTAATTCAAGGGCTCTCTGGATGTTTGGGGTTTGTTTATGTTGAGGTTTTTTTGGTCAACTAAATCATCTGATTACGTTGCAGCATAAGCAGAGCCTTGTATTTATTCTTATAACAAGAAGACCTTTAGGCTAATGATTTATTCTTTGGTTCTTAGTGTCACTATTGCCCTCTGATAAATAACCCAGGTACATAGAAAGGTTATGTCCATTTCCAGAAGTTTTCAGAACACTGGTGGTTATTGCTTTGTTCTGTCACTGGAACTGTATTTTTCATCTACAAAATTCAAATGCAAATAATAAGAATACATTGTTATTTAGAGGGAATTATGCTGCTTCATTCTATCTTTAATTTTGGTCATGTATTGGTTTTATATGCAAAGTGCTGGTGGACAGTGCTGTCCGCCATTCCCCATCCCCTGCGCTGCTCAGGGAGAGGCAGCAGGGGAGTCAGGAGGGAAGATGAGCCTAGGGAGAAAATGGGGAGGGTTAGAATGTATATTGGCTTTTTGTTTTTGTGTGTCGCCAACCTACAGTATTTGGCAGTAAGTTGAAATTGCTTTTCCTCAAGTCCAGTCTGTTTCACCCATCGCAGTAGTTGGTAAGGGATCTCCCTCTATTTATCTTGACCCACAAACTTTTTTTAATCTTATTTTCTCCCCTGTCTTCTTGAGGAGGGGGAGTGAGAGCGCAGCTGGGTGAGCATCTAGCAGCCAACCATGGTCAACCTATCACAGGTCATTAAGACAGAAAAATATCTGATTGAATTTTCCAGCTTTGGCAATACAATGAAATATAATTAAACTCAGTAATATATATTGCATACTTCTAAGTATTCAGGAGAAATAGAAATGTTAGGCACTGTGGTATCTTTAAGGACTGTCAAGGTCAGAGTTTGGTTTCCTTTGTTTATTAAATATCTGAAGGCAGCACAATGAATTTCTTTCCACTCACTTTTTTTTCTGAAGGCCCAGTCACTTAAATCCTTGTCAATACTAATGATGACAGAGTTGATTAACTCTTCCAGTCTTTTATGGTGCAGCTGCCTGGGAGTAGCATGTGAAGTTCAAAGTTGCTTTTTCTAGAGGAAGTTCACTGAATAACCCATTGAGAGCCACTGGAAAGTCTGCTGAGTGAAGCAGCGCTCCTCCTATGGACAGCTGCCACTTGCCACTTGTGGCCTCTGCAGGCTTTGCTAATTTGTCTGAAGGAGCTATGCAGCCTTTTGCTTGAAAAAAAAGTACATGGGAATCTACTACTAGAAATGGCTTTTTATACATAACAAACAGCCGTTCACATAAGAAACAACGCGCAACAATATATGACCTGAAATATGGCTAAACTAATGCTTCTTGAGTAGAAATAAATTCAAACTAATTTTCATGGAGGACAGAAGCTAATCCTGAAGGTGATGAGTTTATCACCAGTGAAAAATTAGAATAGAGATACTATATTCTCTACTTGAAGTAAGCAAAAGGAATGCAGTAATAATAATGACTTGCTTTGTTTTTTATTCTTATTTGTCGAAAATACTTTATTCAAAGGCTGAAGGAAGTTCTTAAAAAAATGTCCACGTTGGCAGAGATGCATCACAATCTATAATTACTTTAAATGCTACTTAATGGCTATTTAACTTGCAAATTCAACTTTTAAAAATTTCTATTGCTTTAAATGTTAATGTGAATAATATAAAAGATATTTACTGTTACCAAGTAATCTGGTCTCACTAATTTTCTGTTACAGAACATTAATTTTCTTAATGTGACAAATTATACTCTACTGTATTTGAAAAGAGTCAGTGTGCATACAAAGTCCCATAACAGACTTGCCCTGTACGCACACTGTGTACTAATATCATATACAACTGTGTCACTACCAATATAATAAAGGTCTTTGAAACATTTTTCACATTAAAATTAATGTAAACACTTAAAAAAATGGCCACCTTTTTCCCTTTGTATTCATATTTCTTCAGATTGTTAGAAGCAGCATAAAATAATCTCTTGCCATAATTTCAGCTCTGCAAAAGTTACATTTCATTTAGCTGTCAGTTCTTCTTGTTGAGGAGCAAGGACATTCTGAAAAAAAAAGCTGTTACAATCCCACCTCACACAGAATAATACTAAATCAATAACAAGAAAATCTAGACATAAATGAGAAGAAGCATAGTGAGGTGAGAATATCTGATCTGTTGGCCTTTGGAAAGGAAGAAATCATTTGTATTAGACAAGACTGACAGCACAAAAGAAGTTGTAAGTATCAGATATAGCTGGGAAATGACACAGAACTCTTTAAATACCATCAGTAGGATGGTTGAGTTTGGAAGGAAAAGTGGGAACTTGTTAACTAGATTTTTTTTTTAATGAGAATGCCAGACTTTATATATGAGGAGATGGAATGGTTGAAGTGCTGGGTGATTCTTTTTTTTGTTTTCTTCTATTAGCAAAGCAAGGAATGCATTCTGACATTTTCCTTTCATCCCAAAGTCTACTGAAAAAATGCTTTTTTCTGTGGTACCCAAGATAGTCGTTAAATCCTTCAATTCTATTAGGTGTCGTTTATTTTTGAAGATAATCCTTATTTAATTCATCCATTACACAAATAAGGGAAAGCTGTATAGCTTTGAAGCGTGACAGTGAACACTGTAACTGGTGATTGAGACAGGTATTCTGCATATAATTATGTCTGAAGTAACTTATTTTTAACAAAACATGAAATTCATGAAGTACAATGGACAAAAAAAAAAAGGAGAATGTTCTCATTTAGCTTTTCCAAAACCAAACAATTTTTACATGTGAAATAAAATTATGGTAGTGGCTTCATGTTTTACTCTTTTTCTCCTAAAATGCACTTTTTCCCCTCCGACTGCCTGATTTTGCACTTTTTACCTCAGAAGGACATGGCATGCCAGGAAAGCAACTTCTAGAAGATTAATACATATGTAACCAAGAAATACGTTTCTATATAAGGACACCAAGCTCAGTGAGTGGTATGTGTGTGAGAGGAATTTTAAATGTGAGTAGCAAGTCAGCTCTTCCTACCAGACCCTGGAAGTTTCTAGGTGAAGGTCTTATCAGAGTTTTTTGCAAATTTTCTTTCAGGCTCAGCAACATATCAATGAAGAAAGATGCTACCCTGTATCACTCTTACGTGATCTGAATATTTTCCAGGAGAATGTAGAAGGAGGGGGTTAAAGCCATACAGTAGAACGAGGAAAAGAAGTGAGCTTGCCTTGAACTTAAGATAGGGACTTGGTGAAAGTATCAAAGAATGAGTCAGTTAGAGGACTCTCTCCAAAATTGGTGGAGATTGATGCATACCTAAACTAGCCATATTTTTTGTAAACTGAAAAAGATAGCTCGTGATACAAAGACGTGGGAATAATGGAGGAGGGTTCTACAGGTTTTTACCTGTCCTGAAGGACTTTTGAATAAATGAGTCTGAGCTACTTTGCTGTTTCCCAAGTATCACTTGCTGATGTTTAGATCACCGTGTGTCCTCGACCTCAAATAGTGCTTACAAAGTAGCTTTAAAATCAAAGATTCCTTTGTGTCATCAGAAACTTCAAGGAGAAGTGTTTTCAACCCTTAAATGAAATGAAAAATTCATTTGAAGTGTGTTTTCCAGTATATTTATTCAGTCTAGTAGAATAGTAATTAGGATTGCTTTTTATGATCAGGCTTTTTATTTTATACTGCATGTTTTGCACAGCTAAGTATTTGTGTGATGGAATACAGGCACACACTATGTTTATATTATCTTACTACATAAAAGATGTTCAGCACTGGTCCCAAGCTAAAGTGGAATCCAAAACTTATTCAATGTTACTTGGTTAAGTTGAATTCTAAGATGAACCATTCCTCTCTCATCTTCCTTTCCATCTGTCTTCCCCCTCTTCCCTCTCTTTTATCCCCTAAAATAAACAATAAGAAACCTCAGGGATTTTTGGTGGGGTTTTTTTTTTGTTGTTCTCGATGGTTTGGTTTGATTTGGTTTGGGTTGGTTTTTTTGTGGTTTTTTTTTTGGTTGTTTGGTTGCTTGGTTGGTTTTTGGGTTTTGTTTGTTTGGGTTTTGTTGTGGTTTTTTGTTTTCTAAAAAAATACTGGAAAGAAGACAAAACAATAACTTCTGTAAGGCTTCTAGACTTCATCTAGAGTAAGTTTACATTACAGAATCTAAGATGGAATTAGGTAATCAAAATAATTCTGGTGTATCTTTTAAGATGCAAAATGGAGAAAGATGAATTGTTTCTAAGAAATGAGAAAATACAGAAAATAAGTATCTTCTGCAGACAGAATAAAGCCATATAATAGTGTGATCCACAAACACTGAAACAGATTATTTGATTAAGATGTCAAAAAAATTGCGGTTTTTTCTGACATGTATCTTTGAAAAAAATACCTTCTGGTGGTGTGGATGTGGGAGCATGTTGGTGCCTCTTTTACTTGCAAAAATTATAAAAGAACATATTTTTCTTTCACATCACTGATGTTACCAATAAAAGTATCTAAATATTAGAGACTACTTTATGTTGAAATATACCTGAAAAAATCAAGCCAGCAGTAAAACTGTAGAGAAAATATGAAAAAAAGATTTGCGATCAAAGTATCAAACTGATATGTTTAACTTTGTGAGAAATTGCTCCCTATATAAATTACTGGAGAATTATAATGAATATTTGCTTACAGTTAATTGCTTAATTTCTGTACTGCGCAATAAAGTACAGTAGAGATAACTCATCATTTGATCTTGAAGGTTGTGTAACTAAAGTTTTCAATCATTTTTTGCCACCTGCCAAAACAGTTTCAGAATTGCAGGAGATATTTCATTTTCTTAGCATTGAATGCCAGGAAATAATGAAGCATGCCCCCACAAGATGATTATACTTTGCGGCTGAAAAGATTTTAAAATATATTGCACATATTGGAAGTTATATTTGTTCATTTAGAGGTACTTGCCCAGAGACTATATTGGCAATGGAGTAATTGTCTTCTCATTTTGTTATGCTGTCTTTTAAAATTAGGAAAATTTTACCTTTCTAATTATTATTAAAATGTTAAATACTGTGAGTTTCAATAAAGGTTGTAGCCATGTTTCAGGAGATAATGTGTTACCAAAAAAAAACCCCACAAAACAACCCTCTTTTCCCTACTTTATAGATAGGATACTTTCCAATAAGTATATTACATTTCAAGATAGTGAAAAGATTTCTTTATGCAACATGTAAAATAGTCTGTGGGAGTCACCGTCACAGACAATAACACCTAGTAAATTTCTAAGTGTATTTATATGAGAACATGTGTACCAGTTAAAACAAAAAAGCTCTGCCGGTTCTTTGTTTGGAGAGTGATAAATTCATGCATCACTGGTATTTAGAAGACATTTCAGCTGTAGAACTACGTGTGGCTGTTGGATGCATTATGGGCTCCTCCCAACCATTGCTTTCTGAAACCATCCTGTATTATTAATTTTCTCTGTACTATGTGTGTTATTGATCTTTCCTATATGGCTTGTTTGACTTCCCAGCTTTTATGGAAATTATGGAAATAAGTGTTAGAATTGGTACTGAGTGAACTAAATAGTATCTTGTATGAAATGGAGTTTTGCTCAGTTGGTTTATTAGTAGATTGAAGTTCTTACAAAAGGAATAAAAAATGACCCCTAAAACAGACAATGCACAACTGTTGGTAGTTATTCCTTGCTATGGTCTTACACAGATACAAAAGATGTTGATGGATTTAAGAGAATTAACTGGGTTTTGCTCTGTAAATGGCAAGTTGATGTTCACAACAGAAAACCTGGGAATGATATTTCAACACAATGTGTTTAAAGATGGAAAATCATAGGACAAATATTGGAAGATATTTTTTCTATGTTAAGAATACCACAACATATTATCAGTCTTGCTTTGTAGATTTTCAGATTTTCAGATACCTGCATTCAAAAAGATCCAGCATTCACATTGTGACATTGTAAATTAGCAAAATGGATGACCTTGCAAATATTAAATTGAAACTCAGTGATTTTGAGGTTTGCACTTGGTTAAAAGCACAGCAAAAAAATTTACCGAATATGTGTCTGTAATGAATTAGTTTTGGAAAGATTTGTTCCCATCGTTAATTTATATAGCCTAAAGATGTAAAGGGCGTCTGATTAGTTAGTTTTGTTTAATGGTAGAGGTTGCACTGAAAAAGACATAAATAGCAGCTTTCCAGTCACTCTTCCCTGAGCCTGTAGTGCTGCATGGGGTTGTAGGGACCCAAGTGCAGGACCTGGCACTTGGCCTTGTTAAATCACATACTGTCCATCAATTCAGCCTGTCCAGATCCCTCTGTAGATCCTTCCTACCCTCAAGCAGATCAACACTCCCACCCAGATTGTTGTCATCTGCAATCTCATTTTCTCCAGTTTCAGCACTGTGTTTGACACCACTTCGTGTATGGCTTCATCTTTTTTTTCTCATCTTTCTCTTTCATTAAAGACAAATAAGAAATTACTTTTTAAAAAGGAAGAAAAATAACCTCTGGAGGTTTATCTTTGATGTTCAACACGTACATGACTGTCTTTCAGTGGAGCAGCTCTGTCAACAGCCCAGCTGTGAGATTTGTCTTCTCCCTCAAAGTGCTAGATATGTACTTACATGGCCTTATAGTGTCTCTTGGTGAACTTGGGCATTTACTCTTCACCAGCACCACCCTGCCCTACTGTCTGTAGTTGGACTTGGTTTTGCTTACTTCCTCAGTTAGCTGCTCTCACTTTACAAAAGATAACTTTAACTCTGTGGACAATGAACTGCTTGCAGCAGGCATACATGCAAGCCATTTGCCCACGGAATAGTGTTCATATATATGAACATTGGTTAAATAAACAGGGAACACCCTATCTCTACCTGTACCTGCATTTCTTTTGTATAAACAGCTGGCCCATTGCTTAACTGTCCCATCTGTTTGTGTACAGGAAATCCACTTAAACGTCCTGTTTGTAGCTTGAGAGGTGTAGCATTTTTGCATTTCGTCAAGTAAAATTTTGAAGTGGGCATTCTTTAATTTTCCGCAAGAATGATTTCATTTGTGTGACTATATAACTGACTTCTGTTACAAAATGTTCGTGTAACATTGCAGGCTGTCTTTTGGAAATGTTACCTTTACTAATTTATCATATATCTTCTGAATTAATTTTCCAAATATAAGTTGAATAATGCATGTGCTTCACAATATGACAATGCAATATTATTCCAGTATCTTCTTTGCATAACTGCATTTTATTAAATTTAACAAAAAAGTGTAAAATATCTATTCATCTATCCTTTTGTTCAAAAAAGGTAACACCAGGAGAGTTCACTTCATTAGACTTCAAAGGATTTTATGTAGAGCCTCAAATAATTAAAATTTAAAAGGTGAAAGCAAGCCTTTAAAACCATCTTGTGATATTAGTATTTAAGTAAAATTATGAAAAGGTTTTGCTGGCCATTCTTATTGTATAGAAATAAAGAGAGCAGTATATTCACAGTGAACATGTCAAATATGGATAAAGTGATTGTGAAGCTTTCGATAGACAGCAAGAGCAATTTCATTTTTTAATTAGAGGGCTGGAATTCATGTCATAATTGTATATTGTTCTGACTGATTATTGATATTTTTAATGCCTCCTGAAAATATAATAATATGTTTAAAAGGAAAACTTCTCAAGTGATTGAGAGGAGGACCAGGGAACTACCACTTTCAAATAAGTACTAAAACAGAAATTCAGTTGATTTCAGTTTCAGCTAAAACTGGGAGCTAACTCTAGGCTTGATATAAAGTCCTGTGAAGAATTCATGATCAAACTGAATTCAGGGACAGAATTCCAATTTTCTTAATCTGTGTCCAGGTTTCTTTTTCTTTCCTATATATCAATTGAAAGAAAATGTAATATAATCAACTTTGTCCTTTTGTTCCTAAATACTTAGGATTTTGAGAGAGCTAAAAGAAATCAGTGTTGTTGTACATCAATAGCTTCAATGACCAATAAGTTTTATTTTTCACTCCATTGTTCCTGTCAGGTTTAGATAAATATGTAATAATAAATTCTTAAGGAGAAATGAGTGCTTGGGAGTTGCAAGAGCAGGGTTGCTTCTCAAGGGAGGACAACCTGGGCACCGAGTGAACTGAGTAGGGCCATCATGGACAGGGTACAGGACTGAACTGGGGATGGTGACAGGACCTGTCAACAGTCCCAGGTAGGTGAGGTGGTAAGCCACAGCCAGGATTTGTTCAGAAACAGCAAGAAGCAAGGCCAGAGGCAGGGCTGGAGGCAAAGCTGTCCTCAGTGGAGGTCCAGGGTCTTTACAGGAAATCCAGTCGATAAGCCAGACTGCAGGAGACAGGGCCAGGACCAGGCACTCCTGCAGCATCACCAGGTCAGGAACTGACTAAAATGGGGTCCTGGGCTGTGGGCAGGGTGAGGGGAGACTCACAAGAACAGGCAGTGACAGTCAGAGTTGGCAGTGCCCTCAGGGCCATGACACTAAGTCTCTGACGGTTCCATTATTGAATGTGAGGCTAAGTAGAGTAGTTTTATACAGGTGCTTAAGTACATTTCTTTCATGAAAAAATGCTAGGATAACTAGGTCCACTGAATCATTTATATGACAAAGTATTGTAGAAACAGAACGGTTTAATTAGGGTTTCATATTGCATATACTATTTCATGTGGGGTTTTTTTAATAAAATATTTCTGTCATGTTTTTTAATGGGAAATATATAGTCTCAAATTCAATCAGATACTTTCCTGTGGTCGCTAACACTTCAAATGGCATTTTATGAGAATAATAGCTGTGACAACATTTGTTTCTAGATTAGTATTTCTGCAGATATTGCTGTTTCAATTCAATACAATATTAGAGTT
Source organism: Calidris pugnax (assembly GCF_001431845.1). NCBI lineage: Eukaryota > Metazoa > Chordata > Aves > Charadriiformes > Scolopacidae > Calidris > Calidris pugnax. Next base: position 7,047,221 of record NW_015090830.1, on the reverse strand, counting down.
AGTAATTTGAAACTTCATTGACTTGGCGTTTTTTGTGTTTCAGACGGTTGCTTGAATATTTGGAATCAACATTTGTATTTTAATACAAGAAGTCTTGCTTAAATTTTGTCTTTAAAAAAAACTCAAACCTTTTGTTGTTTTAGGTTACGCCTAACTGTTTGTTGTTTTTTTTTTTTCTTCTTTATCCTCCTTTCACCCTTTCACCCTGTATCCAGTGGGCAGATTGGGGGGGGGAAAAGGCAGATAAATTAAGTAAATGGAAAAGGCATTATGAAGTATGAAAAAGAAGTATGAAGAAGGAGAGACAAAAAAAGGTTTTTTTGGAAAGGTCTTAGGTTGTAGTTGGATAGTCGCCCACCCCACTAAAACATTCAGTAATCAAAGCAGGAATCTCAAAGACATAGTTTCAAGTTTTCTACTTTGAGTCAGAAATAATGAGGATTCAAACCTGGGGTTTTTTTCAGCATTTCATCAATTTCATTTTTAATATTCTTATTTTTATATCGTGTTCCCTTTCCATCAAATTGTTCTTGTTTCTGACTTTTTCATTTTTTATAGCATTTTTAATAATTATACTGGGCAACAATGAGGAAAAAGAACAAACTTAATGTTCCACTGATTGAGAAATTCCCATAGGCACAGAAATGCCTGTTCAAATTGGCAAAACAGGCAGACAGCAGTATGAAATTAGAATCTCTTGCAGGACAATTTACTGTCTCAACCCCTGTTAGTTTCCAGAGTTGTTTCATTTTCTTTGTTAATTGCAAATATAAACTTCAGAATCTCAAATATCTTTCTTTGCTTTGTGTTTTCTTCTCCCTTTTGAAACAAAATTCTTGGATATTAGAGCCACTTCGGGAGATGGGCAATGCGTTTATTCTTAGTCCTATGACGTACTGGTAGTTTCCTGTTGTTGTGGTCTGCTTTACATTGTAACATACCGTACTTTAAACAAAACAAACCAAAACAACCTGTAATGTGCCTACCAAGTTGTCTTTCTGTTCTCGCAAAACTGCTATTTCTACATAGAAATTCTTCTGTTGTGTAATGGAAATATGTCTAGAATTACAATCTGAATAACTAGGAACCCTTCCTCCTCAATATTTTTACCTTTCATGCTTTTCTTTAAAAGCAACTCTTTGACCTCGTTGGTATACCTGACAAAGGCTAAGAAATCAAAACCAGTTTAGAAGCAATCACTGCTTACTTGTGCTGTTGCTGTTCATTAGATAGCTTGCTATACTTATCCATCTATACATTTATAACTAATGAATTCTTTTATTTATCCCCAGAGAGCAATAGCTGACAAGAAAATAAAATTAGCTACTTTACTAGTCATGACAGCAACTTGTGAATGGAATCACAGTGAATTAAAAGTCATTGTTAATAAATAGATTATCTTGAGTTGTTAAATATTTCCAATTCTTTTGTGATAGCACTTCAGTGTTGAGGACAGGGAATACTCTCCAGTGGAGCTAATCCGTTAAAAGGGTAATAGGATCTGTTTTTCATAAGCTAGGAAAAATTATAATCCAGAAGCCTTATGTTGCAGCATTTCTCTTTGGAAAAATATTGAAATTATTCTTACTTTCATCTTCAGTAAGTTATGTCATTATGCCTGTCCTCCAGTGTAGCAAGAAAACAAACATACGAGGAGCATGAAAATTAGGTTTCTTCATGGCAGCCAATGAATAGAAAATGGTTTATGCTGCCAGAGGCAGGTGTTTGGATTGCTTGGCTCTTCATTGTAAGGAGTTTGGGGTATTTTTTGCCTTTTTTTTTTTATTAAAGAAAAGTACTTGCTTTTAAGAATGAACCAACTGAATGAATACAGCACCTGCTGGCAAGTTGACAATAGGTAGTAGCTCTACAGGCAGAGCACAGTGGAGTAGATAAACTGAAATAAGGCTTTGTGTTGAGATGCTTTTGTTTGCTTGGAATTCTGTACATGTCTGATTTTCTTTCAGTTTCTAAGAGGCTTATTTTATATAACAGAACTTCTGCCTGAGGAATCAAAGATCATAGAGTAATGAAACTTATAGATCATTTGTGATAGGAAGAAAAATCACTGAGTTCAGAGTCTCAAATTGCCTTGTTTTCCAAGCTGTGGGTGGAAAACAATAGGCATTTCTAACCTTTCTTTATCAGCAAAATGAAGAGATGAAAATCAGCTTCTGACAACATTGAGGAAAGCCAATTTACTATTTTGGCTCTCCAATTCCTGTAGGTTATTTCATCTTGCTGTTGCTGCAAAACTGTAGTCTTTCTGGAAAATAAAAAATAGGTTGGTAGTTGATGTTTTTAAGCTACTTAATTTAAGTTTTTGTTTTGTCTTGTTTTTTTTTTAATTTTTGCTTTCTGGAATGCATGATCAGACTGGAGTTACTAAAACTAATTGTCTTCCAGCTATCAACTGTCACTGCCTTGCTCTCCTGCCTTACCTGAACTGTTCTTTGCTTTTTTAATTCATGTAATTTTAAGTAGCTTTGAAGTGCTCTTTTCTTACCTGCTCACTCAGACCAGCAATATGTTTCATCTCTAAATGAAATTTACCATCAGAACAGAGACTCAGGAGGGATCTTTGGCCAGTTAAACTCATCATTGCCAATACATGGAACTAGCTGAGCACGCAGAAAGGGTCTCTGTACTAAGTGGAACAAGTTAGTAGCATGGAGGGCTGAGATAAGGAATGGCTACTGCAAGGGAATTAAGATTCATCTGTAAGTTGCTCCAGTGCAGCCTCCAGCAAAGTGTGGGCTCTTGCTGCATGAAACACAGACAAATTGTGTGCAATGCTGAGGACTGAGTCATCGGTTTCTGTGAGGGGCACCAGGAGACAGACTGGCCGTGGGGACAACATCATTTCCAAATGTAGAGCTGTAAGAAGGTAGCTGCTTGTAGATCTAATTTCAGTTTCCTCTTCATAGTAATACAATTTGAAGCCAATGAAGGCCATCTAGAAGACCCATGCAGAGCAATAGTATGCTGTAGTAGTCTGTAAGATTAAGTCTAGAAACAGAAGTATTGTGGAATTCAGGGGTTCATGAAATTAATACTACCCTAATTAAAAATGTCAATTTTCTCTTGATTTAATGTTGGCACAGCTTGATACCTATTTAGACTCTCAGAACCATATATGTACCCTTCCAAAGGAACACAAATCTCTGAATTTCTGAAAAAATCCATCTGTAATCCAGGTTGGAAATACTCTTACTTTCCATAGTGCACTTGGATTTGCAATAAAAAATTCTATATTCTCTAAAAGTCAATGAAAAATCCCCAGGAAGTTCATAGATCCTGGTCAGGAAAGATATTTATGTATTTATTTCATTTCATTTGCTGGCTTTTTGCTTACATCTATGTTTTCTATACCTTCCAATGTAAATGAAGAAAAAGAGGTGGGGAGGTACAAAAGGTAACTTTTTTGACATAAATGTTGCTTTTTATCCATGCTTTGTAAAGGGATTTATGATTTTCAGGAACCACTGAAACAGGAACACTGGAGACTGTTCTTTCAGGAGAAGAACTTTCCTGTTGCACAATTTTCCTTTTTTTTTTTTTTTCTTTTTTACAACTAAAATATAAGGGACAGCACAGGAGTTTTTCTGGTTGGTTGGTTTTTGTTGTTTCCCTTCTCACCCTTGTCATTTATTTGAAGTCCTAAGCTTGATAGTTACCAAAGGACTCTAAGCACATCTTGTGGAATGGTTCATGGAATAGAGATACATACTATTAAGAGTTTATAGGGACTACACGTGTCAATGTGATAACAGGCATATAATAAAATGGCACTTTGATGTGATTTGAATTCCTGACAGACTGCCTACTCTTGTGCATGGCCTTTGCCTAGCAAAAAGCTCTATCTTAGTTAGAACTAATGAATTGCATTTGATCATGTTGTCTCCTGGCCTTTTCTCATGATAAAATCCTGGCTCTCCAGAGATACCTCCTTCAGTTTGAACTATAAAGGTTTAGTGCTTTGTGGCAGTGACTGACCTATTCCTTGTGATGGTTTGTGGACCAAAGGTTGCTGTGATGGCAAACGCAGTATTTTAAAAGACATTTGTTAAGGACCCTGGTGGAAGCAAATCTTATTTATGTTCTTCATATGATTAGGGCAGCACTTCATGTTGTTCTTTTCTTCAGGAAACAAGAAGAATGTGTTATGGGGATAAGGAAACTTTTTGTAGACGTACCATTAAATTTGTAAGTTAGCACACCTCTTGCAGAGAGTTGGTGTTGACTGGCAATGAGATGGCAACAACTTTTAGTCTGTCTTTATAATCAGGCTTATACAAGTATATGAGGTTTCTTCTTTGTTCTTTTTCCAACAGGATGGTTAGCCTTGCCAATTCTGGGAGGTTTTACTCTCTCTAAATAGGCTGGTGGTGATATTCTGTATATGCTGCATGTTCTTTGGCAACAATAATAAAGCTTTGGTATTTCCATGTTGAAATAGGGGACTTTTAGATATAAATACTCAACATTTGTGTATCGCTCGCCACATTATTAAGCAGGGAGGTTTTATAACTGTTAATTAAACTTTTGTCATTAAAAAAAAATGACAGTAATTTAGCCAATATTTTACTTTATCTACTCTATCAGTAACTTGACATGGTAATTGTAGTGTATCTGAAGCAAAAGTCACATCAATTAAATAGCAATGTGAAAATGATTCATCTGAGCAAACAATACGTTCATGGTGCTAGTACATTGTTCTCTGTGTTTCAGACTGTTAATTACATTAATTACTGAGGATCAGTTTGCAGTTGAAATCCTGATTGTCAAATCTAATTTGATTTTAACTGCTGACAATTCTGCCAGTATAGTCTGGTAACTGCAAATAATATCGGTGCTTTCTGTCTATAATGGGACATTTTAGAAGCATTATTGAATGTCTATTGTATATAGACTGCTTATTTCAGCAGTAATATTAACTGTTCTGTGTTGCTTGCAAAATCTGTTGATTTCTTGTGGAAACATTGGTTACATTAATAACAAGGACACTTACCAATTGCAGAACATCTGAGGCTGACAATTTTTATGAACTAGTAGTCCCGTTTTTATAGAGCTGAATTTTGAATAACTTTTCATTGTTGTGAAAAGTATTGAAAAGTGTGTTTTGAAAAAAAACCCACGACCATATCCCTTGACTAAATCATAGTTTCATACCCTGTGAATGTGTGCCTCTGCAAAGTTAAAACATAGTTTTGGCATGTCTCTCCTGTGTGATGTGCTTGTCTCAGAGATCTCTGAAGCACTGGAGACATGCAAACATATTAACCTGGGGAAGACTTAAATTGGTTTACATACATCTAAGTGTCCCCATGCTGGACTCCCATTTGTGGGGCTAAAATGACGTGGGTCTATCTCTCTTCCTTCGGCGTGGAAATACCCTTTTTAAACTCAAAATAAAATGTATTCCAGCAATGGCAGATTTTATCACTATGGACTGAGTGCATAGAACAAGGATTTTGCTAATAATGACTGTAAGAAAGCAACATGACATGAGCACAGGAGAAGAATTACAACATATAACCTGCCAGCCACTGTCAAGCTAACATTATGTATAGGCAACTACTGTATCTCTAGCAGTGACAAGCAGCTAATGATTATGGAAGAATATAAGAAAAGAGCATGGACAAAGGGATCTTCCTCATACATTGTCACAACTTCTGGGCTCCATACGTTGCTGGATTTCTGTGAAAAAGGTCCATCATATTAGTAGTCACTGTCAGTGTTGCCCTTGTGAGTTTGACTTTTGGCTTCCAAAACATCTCGTGGCAATGAAGCTGATTTTAGTAAGCTCAAGCTTAATCTATATATATCTGCTGAATTAACTTCATTGTTTCAGTGATTTCATTTGCCACTTCATTGGCATTCTGGCTTGTATCAAAAATAGTGTGACCAGCAGAAGTAGGGAGGTGATTGTGCCCCTGTACTCAGCACTGGGGAGGCCACACCTCGAGTATTGTGTCCAGTTTTGGGCACCTCAATACAAGAGAGATCTCGAGGTGCTGGAGCGAGCGCAGAGGAGGGCAACGAAGCTGGTGAGGGGGCTGGAAAACAAATCGTATGAGGAGCGGCTGAGGGAGTTGGGACTGTTTAGTATGAGGAAGAGGAGGCTGAGGGGAGACCTTATCACTCTCTACAACTACTTGAAAGGACACTGTAGAGAGGTTGGTGCTGGTCTCTTCTCACAGGTAATTAGTGACAGAACGAGAGGGAACGGCTTCAAGCTCCAACAGGGTAGGTTTAGACTGAACATTAGGAAAGAATTTTTCACCGAAAGAGTGATAGGGCATTGGAACAGGCCGCCCAGGGAGGTGGTGGAGTCACCATCCCTGGCTGTGTTTAAGGGCTGTTTAGATGCAGTGCTAAGGGACATGGTGTAGGGGAGGACTTTGTAGAGTAGGGTAGATGGTTGGACTCGATGTTCCCAAGGGTCTCTTCCAACCTCAACGATTCTATGATGATTCTATGATTCATAAAATTAGGATAAATGCAGTATGAGACTGATCTGTGCTCGTGAGATTGTCAAATGTATTTTATAAATTCCCGAATTTAATTTAGCATATGTGTTGTAAAGGCAGAATTATTTATGAAGACCTAATACTTAATAAAGTAGAGGCATAAATAAATAATGTTCTGAAGTTGAAAAATATTTAAAACAGTAAGAGGATAGTTTTATAACTAGTGTAGTTTAGGACCTTAGGTTCTCATAAAATGCAGTTTCTAGTTCTTGACATAAATCTGTGTTGTATGAGTACCTGACAAAATTTGTATATACTTTCCTCTTTTAGATAAATATTTCTAAGGAATGAACATTTAATAAATATAAAACAAGGGAGGAAGATCTGTAGAGTTTTGCACAGCTCCCATACGGTATACTTAGGAAGGTGTTACTGAATGAAAATAAATCTGCTGAAAAGGAGGTCTTGCATCTCAAAATAAGCTTTGGCAAAAAGAAAAGCAAGTAACCCAGATGAAAGTGAATCCATCTATTTTCTTTAATTCAAGGTTTTATATTGAAGAGAAAAAGCAAGAGGACTTTTCGTTATCTCATAGCTGATAACCTGTGTAATTGCAATCCCTCAGGTATGAATAGTTCCATTTTCCTCTTGTATGCTGTATACTTGCTGTTGCAGGGAGTAAATAAACACGGAATATGTGGTCACATCCCCAGGGGTCTGGCACATGCATTTTAGGTTAAATTCACTCTCTTGCTGATGTGGTTGGTTTTGTTTCACCGGGCAGCAGGGCACCTACCCTAATCCTTGAAATGTTTGCTATTAGAGTTACCAGAAGTGCAGTTTGGCCTGTCCAATGCACAAGGGAACATTTTCATAAAGGAACAATGTGTGTGTGTGTGTGTGTAACAGTATCCTCCTGTGAATTTCAAGCAAAGCATAGAATCATAGAATAGTTTGGGTTGGAAGGAACCTTAAAGATCACCCAGTTACGACCCACTTGCCAGTGGCAGGGACATCTTCTGCTAGACGAGGTTACTCAAAGCCCCATCCAGCCTGGTCTTGAACGCTTCCAGGGATGGGGCATCTAAACATATAATATTACCTCAGCTTTAGTACCTAGTCTTTCTATTATAATTTGTGGGATTTCTCCCAAACTTCTTTCTTGAATACTAAATCTTAATAGATGAATAAAAAAGAGTTTTGAGAGCTTCTTGCAAAGTGCCTAGACTCACACAAAGAAAGCACAAAAATTCATCTAGTCAGTTAGGGGAATAATTTATCAAAAGAATGTTTAGGACCTCTGGCTCATGCCAGAGTTAATTAACTCCTCTCTGAGTGTTGCAGAGATCAAGGCTGGCTTTTCTATTCCTGGAATGTATCTTCATAATTTTTATTCTAGTTAGATTGTGATTGTAGTTAGAGGTTGCAACAAAAGCAGAAAAGCATTGGAATAATTCCTGCTTTTATTGTTTGAGGACAGATTATTGCATTTTTAAATGGAAAACCACGTGAGTAAGTGGTTCAAATAAAGATAAAAGATTAATTTTACTACAGTACATTTTAGGGGTTTTACCAGTCAAGACAAGATCTTTTTTAAGTAATATTCAACTTCACATTACTTTCAAAATGTATTGAAAAGATTCCATCAAATACAGCAGATAATTGTTCTGATGGATTAATAGTTGATAACCAGCAAAACGAAAATATTTTGTCCACCTCTCATCAGGTTCTTTGGTTTCCTCTCAATTTAGGATGAAAATCATCTTGGCCTAGGTTCAAAAGAAAGTTTAATCTCAGTGAAGTGTAAGTAGGATTGTGATTTCATGTAATATATACTAGAAGTACATATTGGAATGGAATTCTTGGTGAACGTGAGTCAGCATGTAGGAAAAAGGAGCTGCTTCCAAATAGAACAGCAGATCTCTTCTGTCCTTCATCTTCCATTTTATTAAAACATCATACATGTCCCATTGAATGTCTGGATTGCCAGTTCTGCAGATGTCATTTTCATCAATTAAGTTTGATTTTTCTTCCTTTCACGTGCTTTGTATTTTTTACTCCTGCAGTTATATTTCAGTGTGAAAAAGAGTTGTTGATTGCACATTCTTCAATAAAAATAATAGTTTTAGTACTAAATTATCCTAAAGTCAAGTAACTATAAAGAAAAAAACTTTCATCTGAACTAACTAATATCAGAGACGGGCTATTCACTGGAGCAGAGAAAACACAATAAGCACTATTGTTTCCATTACAGAAAAAAATTAAGATGACTATTGTGGAACCATAAACGAAGAGTAATGAGAATACTGTTAGTCATAAAAGTGTCCTATTACTGATGACATTTCAGGCAGGAAAGGATATTTAAAGATGAACTCGCAAAAATGCAAGTTTCTTTTCTAACTATCTCCATTAGCACATTCACATATATTCCTAAGATTTCTGAACATGCAGTTAAAACTAAAAATGTTACGGCATGCTGCAGCTAAAAACTACTGCAAAGTTTTTTCATGACTTAGGATTATGCCATTTAAAAGGAGAAATATATTTCTATTTGGATAAGGGGAAAAAAATCAACATTGCAACCCAAACTGATTTTAAATCTCCTGTTTGCATGAACATATAATAAAATAAACTACCTAGTTCAACAGATGTGAAAGAGTCGCAACTTCTCAAGGGCGGGCACTTGTGCATTCCTTTAGTTGCAAATTTATTGAACTTTCTAATGAGAGGCCAATCTCAAAGGAAAACAAGAAGAATTCAGACTGAGGCACGAATTTTGAAGATGTTTGGTTTCATGGAGTTTCATTGATTAGACTATATAAGCGGAATGTTGGTTTTCACTTTTTTTTTTTTTTGGTAAATCCATCTTAGCAAACCATTAATTTTTATTATGCAGTGAAAAAGTCTGATTTTCGGAGTTAATGGGGGACAAAGAAAATTCCTTATCATGTTATGATTTCAAGGGACTGCAGTGTTAGGCTACCACAAAAAGCAGGTTGCAGCTACTTCATTATGTCCTTGTTCCTATGGTGCACGATCATTCCAAGTTCTATACTATCTTGCAAACCTAAAGCATAGTGTTGGCTTGCCATGATGATTTTCTGCTGCTTAAATATTTTTCATCTTTAACTATAAATGCAGTTTTAGAAGAGTGTAGATAAACGCCTCCTTAACATCTGGGTTTCTGTCCACAGAAATGGGGAGTGAGGCTGAAAAACCTCTATCCCCAGTAAGGCCTTGTAATAATTACCATTACTGAAGGATTAACTAGTAGCATGACAAATCCTTTGGCTTCAACCACTTTTGTTAGAGATCTCAAAGGGGTACTGTCCTGTAATTTGAACAGCCCAGTTCTCACATTAAAACTTTTCACTTTGCAGCACTGAATTAATCTATTGTGTTTTAGCAAAGGGGAACTATTTCTAAAAGTTAATCACATCTTCAGGCTGTGAAATTTTATGAACTTTTTTCCCCTGACATTGAAAGTTGTCTGGAATATTCATGAGCATTTTCATAATTTCATTTGAGCAGTACCTTTGGTGTTTTTGCTGTTAGACATTGCTGGGTTGGTTTTGGGTTTTCTTTAATTAGTGTGAAAATAGAGAAATCTCCCCCAGTGAAAATGCTGGTATTTATAGAGATAAACTGTCTTTTTTATAGTAGTCTAATTGTTTCTGAAAGCAAAAGAGAAGAGATTTTGTACTTATGTGCAGTTGTGAGCTAAAGTAAGCATATTATGTACTAGATGGGAGATAAAAAGTTTGACCTCAGTGAACATTGACATCATTCTTTTTAAAAGATAATAAGAACAACAGACAAAATGAAACTACTGTATATGTAGTGCATATGTGTACATACTTAGAGTGTTTGGACTGTGGCCACATCATCCCTTTTTCTGGGTTTTTCATTTGGTTTGGCTTGGTTTGTTTTTTAAATTTTAAACGTGTCTGAAATTCTGTCTGTCTGTCTTTTGGTTACTTTCTGTGAGCAAAATAGCTATCGGAACTCAACAGAAAGCCTTGCTTCCCAAAGCTCCTGCAAATGCTGAAGAGCAGCCATGTGCAGTGTCTGAGCTGTAATATTTGGTAATGATCAATTGGTGGGTGCGTATGTGTGTGTGTGTGTACTCTAGAACCTAAACCTGGCATTTCTGAAGCTTTCCTGACACTTAGGAAAGGCAGCTTCTCCAGCTGACCACAACTTATCATCAAGAGTGTCCCAGTCATCTCACTGAGAATTTCTTGCTTCTATCAGTCAATGGTTCTTGGCTGCATGTGTCCTGATGATTTCTGAACTCAACCGTGTTTGGATGCCCCCACCCAGTTTTCAAGCTTTTGTCATACAGCTTATTAGCATTATCCTTCCTCTGTGTAAGTCAAGAGTTCCTGCCAGTTTTGAAACCAAATCCTGGCTTTCCCCACCTCACAGTATAACCACATATTTAGTTCCCTAAGCAGTTGGAGCAGCTTTAGAACAAATATGTCAGAGTGACTGTATGATAAGACAGTAGTGATCAACATTTTAAAAGTATTTAAATTAATTTTCTTATTTCAAGCTATCACAAATCAAATATGTCCTTAGCTTATCGGAAGGAAAGAGTCTTCATTAGAATAGCATTGATATAGAAAAGCAATGTAAGACAAAAGGATGAGTTATCAGATATAGATAAAACATTTCAGCATCCTAATGTTATTACTTAGTTTAATTATTTTTTATCTCTAAAAGAAGAGAGTAGAGTGGGAAGTGAAAATGATAAGTATAAAATTGTTGCCAATTTGTTGCATCCAAGTTCAGATTAGCTTGCTTGAATTCCCATCAATTTGAGAGACAATCTTGTCAAGTGCTGTAGTCTAATTTTTAGTCTAAGAAGCAGATTATTATTGATCCAGTTACAAAAAAGCTAAGACTTGTAGTTCAGTTCAGTATAGTCAGTTAAAATGAGATAAATACAAAACTTTGAAGGATCTACCCCTTTTTGTGATGTTCTTGTCAGTCTTGCCCTGCCCTTTGGGCCCCCAAGGCCCAGTCTGGAGGGCTGAAGAAGGGAAGGGCTGCAGACCCAAAGTACTTGCTTTGTGATTTTTCCCAGGGACAAAACTGAGGTTCATCAGCCTGTAGGTTTCATGGATGTTTTGGCCCTTTTTGAATATGGTTGCAACATGTGACTTTCTCTCATCTGTGAAGATCTGTGTCCCTGGCCATTGTGGCCAACCCCAGGGACGGCTCCCTTGCCCCAACCACACTGGGCAGACTCCAGCTCCCACAGTTACCCCAGTGCACTTCATGCACTTCAGGTCAGGGCAGGAGTTTGGCTCCAGTTGGAGACAGGGTGCAGGAAGGTCTGCCTACCAAGGCCAGAAGCAAGAGAGGGAAGAGATGCTGAGGAAAAGAATGCTTCATTGTTATACCGACATGGGCAAGTAACTAGGCAATGGGTGGCAACATGCTCAGTCAAACACGTGGCCAAAACTGTGTGAAGTCACTGTTCATGTCTGAATTAGATGGGGCTTTGGGTATGTATGGGAATATCTCGGTTTAATCAAGAACATTAAGATGTTGTTTGTAGGTGTTCAAGTGGTTTCTCCAGCCAGTGGATTAGTTAAAGTGTCCTGCTATGGTGGGATACCTGACATTGTTTAAGGACCGTGGCTTCTGGCCAGAAATTGTCTATGTGGAACTGTCGGAAATTCTACTTGTGAGAGATTGGGATGTTTTTAACCTATTAGTAAAGCTACCTTAACCTATTTTTCTCTTTTACTTTAAATACTTTTCTTATGTATCAAATCTGTAGCACTTAATGAATTTCTGAGAGCAATAATTTTCCTGTTGACCTTGATTTTGTTGAGCTCCTTTAGTTTTGTTGCATGAAAATTCACTGCAACTTCATTCATGTATTACTGGCTTTTCTAGGCTTTTATTTGTGTTCAAATGCACTGGATAGATTGACCAACGCTGTACAGAATACTCTAGACAAAGCACTGGTGAAAGATCATCAGTGTTTTATATAAATAAATTGATTCTTTTTTCTCTTTTCTTTCTTTGCTGGGTTACTCTGTTCTTTCTTTACAGTAAAGTCTCTAACAAGCTTCAGGTAAGATGGAAGCTGATAGTGAGTACAGTAGAAGGAAATTGCATATAGATGACAATTTAGAGTACTCTAAGGATACACCGAGGTAGAATAATCTGTCATTCCTTTGTACACAGAGCAAATTATACTTATATATTTCTGTTCCAAATCATTACTAAAGTGTGGTTTAAAACACTTCCAGATATTCACTAGGGTTTTGGCCAGTTCACATCAGAAGAAGAAAGTGAAGAATTACCCGTATTGTATTAGCTAAATTCTGCTTAATCATCTGAGTGGGTGTCTCTGCTTCTGTGTACTCATCTCATTTCTGCAGAATTTCAGATTATGTATCAGAACAAGTTATGTGATTATTGAATTAATTCTCCTCTGATATATAATGGTGTGATGCAATCAAAAGCAACAGCTTTGCATAAGGGGTTCTCAATAGATTGTAGATCTCAAGAGACACTTTGTAGTGTATCAAAATGATATATATCAGCTTAAGATAAGATTAATCATTTCAGCAAAATGTTGAATGTATTCTTTACTTTCCACAGTTAGATCACTATGCTACTTTATACACACACTTAATGATTACATCTGAAAAGCTGGTTGAGTACAGGAGGAAGTGGAAAGCTTTAAGTTCTGTTTTCTTTAGTCGTGTTCTTTTCTCAGGAATTCACAGACTATTTGAGCTGCCTGTATGTGAACTGTAAAAGGGTATATTTGGTTAGAAAGAGCCATGAAAGACAATGAGGCGTTTGTTGGTTTTTTTCACATAACTAAACAATACATTTATTCAAAGTCTTGGTCTTGTCTGTATTAGATATGTTTTGTTTCATTTAGCATTTTTGGGATCTGTTAAATGAAATATGGACCTTTCCTTCCCTGTTAGTAGTCGCAGTTCCTTTGCAAAAAGAAATCAGGAGCTTTTGAAATCCATGTTATTCTGTTCTATGAACACAGGAATGTTAAAATGTAGTATCTCTTATTTGTAAACTGCTGCTCTTTGTAATTAGGCAAATAAAAATGTAGGTGGAGGAACGCTAGTTACTCCAGAAGTCTGTTGTACAACACTATGGATTTAAAAGAACTTCAGAATCACAGCATTTAGAACATGAAGCAGCTGCAGTAAGCAAATATCTATTTGAAGAAAAATTGTGATCAATGAATCTAACAGATTACTTAGGAGATGTTAAAAATTCTACAAGTGGTGAACTTAGAAGTAATGAAGCCTTGAAGTAATACCTAAAGAAATTCTTCAGAATTTTTCCTAATTAAGTGACAACAACTCTAATCCTGTTCTGGTTCACAAGTTACTCACCTTTAACAGACTGAAAATTTCTGTCACTAGAATACTTAGAAAAAGAGCTTTAGGTGTGGTATAAACTGTCAAGTGAAAGACACTTGAAAAGTGGGACAAAGTCAGTCATGCTTATTTTAGCTATAGAAAGAAAATATATTTCATACTCTTATTATTTTCAACTATCTATGAAACTGTAAGACAGATTTTTATTCATGTATTTTTAAGGGAATGAATTTAGGTTCAGAATGGGCAGGCTTTTCCAGTGCCTGACCACCCTCTCAGTAAAGTAATTCTGCCTAATATCTAATCTAAATCTCCCCTGCCACAACTTCAGACCATTTCCTCTGGTCCTGTCATTATTCCCTTGGGAGAAGAGGCCAGCACCCACCTCTCTAAAACCTCCTTTCAGGTAGTTGTAGAGGGCAATGAGGTCTCCCCTCAGCCTCCTCTTCTCCCAACTAAGCATACCTAGATTTAATTGCTCAATACCCAGGATTTGTTACACAAAACTGTATGATGAACTTTTGCACATCTGAACCTTGTGTCTAGGAGGCTTTGGAGTAATGAAACAGCTGTGTTTAGTAAGTAATTTTGTTTCTAGTTAAGCAGCTGAAGAGCTGAGAACTGCCAATGAAACTTGTTAATTGGAACTAACAAATAAGCATACTTATAAAAACTTGGATTTAAGTTTTTTCCCCTTTCTGTCAAAATTGGGAATAAAATGTTAAAATAAATGTTAATTATTGATTTTCAACAAATGTTCTTCAGTGATAGGATACAAAATAGAAAAGTGATCAGAACTATACAAAGGAGCAGCAATAAATGCAATGGCAGTTTTTGCTATTATTTGAATAATATTCCAGATTAGTGCTGTTGGGGATAAAGGGGGAATTTGCTGCTACCTACAAAAAGTAGTGACATTCTGTTAAACTTTTTTTACAAGTTTTTGGGATTTTTTAAGTGGTGTTCTCCAGTGAAGCATATTTCTTAAAAAAATATGTTGCCCGGCAGACTACTTTTCTACTAAGTAATGATCCAGGGAAAGTAATCCATCAGTTCTGCTCTGACTCAGCCTTACGTACAATCAGATGAATTGTAGGTATTGATGAAAATGTCTTGCATATCTTTTTCAAAGGCCATGATGTTACTTGAGTTCTAGTCCTTTGCAAATTGCAGTCATTAATGTTTCCTTCATGACACTTCAGAGTGTTGAACACAAGCTATTGGGGTTAACGCTGTAGCTTCATTCACTTAGTTAATTATTATTTGTAATTTACCCTCATAAATGTCAGCCAAGCATGCAAGAACACACTCTCTTTCCTGTAAACTTCAGAAACTCTGATTGAAGTCGTGTGCAGTACAAAATAAAGAATATAACCATTGCAGCTGGTTAGATTGTAAGCATTATTCATCTGGGAGATAAAGTAAAATCATGTTCTGTACCAGTTTGGCTGCAGCTGTTGCTAATTCTTTTGCCAGCTGTGTATCATTTGCAGCATAATTGAGGGGATGCTTTCCACACCTTGTATGCTGTTATTTACCTGAGCCACAGATTTGAAGTTCAGACTACCTTTGAATATGCACAACTGTGTATCATATCTTAGAAAATGGAGTACAAGGGTGGATAATAAGATGGTTTAATTGCATTCATTATCCTTATCATAGTTTGTCTCTGGGGAAAAAGCTGCTCGAAATTTTCTGGATCGGTTTCAAGATACAAGTGTAGGTGGGGTTTTTTGGGTTTGTGTTTAGTGCTATAATATTAAAATTTATAAAGTTGATATTGGTGTATTCGGAACTAGAAGAGAAAAATTCTTTAACTGATAAAGCAAAGCAAATCAAGAATTCCAGCCGCTCCAGCCAGTAAGTCAGTTTCATCGGGGGCCCAACTTAAATGCCTCTATACAAACACACATAGCATGGGGAATAAACAAGAGGAGTTGGAGACCTGTTCAAGCCTGCAGAGCTATGATGTTATTGGCATTACAGAGATGTGCTGGGATGGCTCCTATGACTGGAGTGGTGGAATGGAAGGATACAGGCTCTTGAGGAAGGGCAGGCAGGGAAGATGAGGAAGGGGGATCATTCTCTATGTCAATGACCAGCTGAAAGCATGGAGCTCCACATGGGGATGCATGAAGAGCTGACTGAGAATTTATGGGTCAGGATTAAAGGGTGGGCAGAGATAGGTGACCAGAAAACCCAAGCAGATGAAGCCCTCTATAGACTGATAGAAGCAGCCTCACTTTGGTCCTCATAGGGGACTTCAACCACTCTGATAACTGTTGGAGGGACAACACAGCAGGGCATAAGCAATCCAGGAAGCTCCTGGAATGTGTTGAAGATAACTTCCTTCTCCAGGTAATAGAGGAGTCAATGAGGAAAGGCGCCACACTGGACCTTGTTCTTGCCAACAAGGAGTGGCTGCTGGCGAATATGAAGCTCAAGGGCAGCTTTAAGTGCAGTGACCATGAGATGGTGGAGTTCAAGATCCTGAGAGTGCTGAGGAGGGTGCACAGATACCTCACTACACTGGATTTCAGGAGAAAGGACTTTGGCGTATTCAGGGATCTGCTTGGCAAAGTACCATGGGATAAAGCCCTGGAGAGAAGAGGGGCTGAAGGAACCTGGCTAATATTCAATGATCACCTCCTCCAAGCTCAGGGGTGATTTGTCCCAACAAAGAGGAAATCAGGCAAAATCACCAGGAGGCCTGCATGGGTGAACAAAGCCTACAGAGGGTGGAAACAAGGACACGTAGGCTAGGAGGAATACAGAGAAATTATCCGAGCAGCCAAAGACCAGGTTAAAATCAGGCAAAATCACCAGGAGGCCTGCATGGGTGAACAAAGCCTACAGAGGGTGGAAACAAGGACACGTAGGCTAGGAGGAATACAGAGAAATTATCCGAGCAGCCAAAGACCAGGTTAAGAAAGCTAAAGCCCTGATAGAATTAAATCTGGACAGGGGTGTCAGGTGCAACAAGACAAGCTTCCATAGGTACATCAGTGATAGAAGGAAGACTAGGGAAAGTGTGGGCCCTCTTTGAAAGGAAACTGGAGACCTGGTCACCTGAGATATGGAGAAGGCTGAGGTACTTAATGACTTTTTAGCCTCATTCTTCACCAGCAAGAGCTCTACCCACACCACCCAAGTTGGAGAAGACAAAGTCAGAGACTGGAAGAATGAAGGACTCACCACTGTAGGAGAACTTTGGGTTCAAGACCATCTAAGGAACGTGAAGGTGCACAAGCCCATGGGACCTCATGAGATTCCTCTGTTGGTCCTGACTGAATTAGTAGATGAAGTTGCTAAGCCACTATCTATCATATTTGGGAAGTCATGGCAACCCAGTGAATTTCCCAGTGACTGGAAAAGGGAAAACACAATGCCTGTTTTTTAAAAAGGGGGAAAAAAGAAAGCCTGGGGAATACAAGCCAGTCAGTCTCACCTCTGTGCCCAGCAAGATCATGGAACAGATCCTCCTGGAAATGCTACTAAGCAACATAGGAAATAGAAAGTGTTCGGTGACAGCAAACATGGCTTTACTAAAGGCAAATTGTGACTTACAGATCTGGTGGCCTTCTACGATGGGCTACAGCGTTGGTGGATAAGGAAGCCAAGTGCAAGGTTCTGCACATGGATTGTGTCACTCTCAAGCACGAATATGGGCTGGGTGGAGAATGGATGAAGACCAGCCCTTCCAAGAAGGACTCAGGGTGTCGGTGGATGAGAAACTCAGTACGAGCTGGCAATTTACACCAGCAGCCCAGAAGGCCAGCTGCATCAAAAGAAGCATGGTTAACAGGCCAAGGAAAGAGATTCTGCCCCTCTGCTCAGACCTTATGTGGAGTGTTGAATCCAGCTCTGGAGCACTCAGCACAGGAAAGAGATGAACCAACTGGAGCAGGTCCATAGCAGGGCCACAAAGACGGCTGGAGAGGGCTGGAGCATGAGGATAGGCTCAGAGAGCTGGGGCTCTTCAGCCTGGAGAAGAGAAAGCTGGATGTAACTAGATGATCTTTAAGGTCCCTTCAAACCCAAGCCATTCTATGATTCTAAGATTGTTTGGCAAACTGTACTTATTTATTATAGCATCAGAATGCTACCTAGGATGTTTTGGAAGGGCTGTGAACTGGAGGAAGAAGAAAATAAACCAGTATTTCACCTTTTATCTAATGACCGGAAGTTGGAAAGGGTTTATAGAACAGATTTCTTTTCACAAGAAGAAAACAGGAAGAAGAAAATGCAGAGCTACCATATTTTTTCAGGGTAGCACTGCCGTTATCAAATAGAGATAACAAGTAGATCTTGTCAGTTTTCGAAACAAGCTGGTTATTCATTGGTTGTGAAGAGTAATTATCATTAATTGTTATTAATAAGATAAGCTTGTTAAGAAAATAGACCTGATAGTTGTGTGCAACTTTTTAAACAATTGACTGGGATGTTCTTTGTACACACTCTATAAATGAAGTTGAAAATTCAGTAGCATTTATTTCATTACTGTAAAATAAAATATTTGTGTTGATCTCAAAAGTATTTTTATTTTAAAAAAGAGATGGAATAGGTGTTTTTTTTAAATTTTCAAACGTCTTGAAAATTTATTTTTGCATTTCTACATATTTTATTCCAATGTGCTTTTCATTAATCAGGATTTTTCCTGCTAGATTTCTGTTTTAATTTAGTCAGAGCTTTAATTCAGTCAACTCTTCAGTGTCACTTTTATTTTTCAAATTAAGGTCGTGAAGATAATGATGTTTTCCTGCATAAAGTACCACATTATTGCTGTTATTATAACATTACATGTTATAGTATTAACATACTTCTGTTCTATTATATTTTTTTAATGAGAAACTTAAGTTTCCAACCTCATTTTTATATTTAGTCCATCTTTCTCCACACTGCTAAAGAAGAAAATAAATTAAAAAGTGATATATTTATTCTTGAACAATACAGAGTACTATAAAGCTATAGTCTCTTAAGACTGTGCACTTGATATTGGCTTAAATAAAGACAATCGTTTGGAAAGTATTCAAATGAAAGGACCATTCCATCTTTCCTTTCCAGTTTCTAATTGATATATCTTTCTTTCCTTGTACGTTGAAGCATAAAATGAGAATGCTGTTCCACAACATGCATCTTCTGTTGTTTGAAATAACTCATTTTTCTTAAAATGTTTATGAAGCAGTAAAATTCAGTTAAAAGTTGGTGATGGGGAAAAATAAATCTTAAATGGGTGAATCAAGAAAGAAGAGGAATAGTCATGATGAGTTAAAAAATGAAAAAGTGGATTTTTAATTTTTTTTTTTTTAAGCTTTGTCATTTGTTACATTTTCTTTGTGAGACACTTAGATTTGTACTTGTTCTTTTAGGTTTCGGTCTGTTACTCAGGATATTGTATTGATTTATTGTATTATGTCTTCGCCGTTTCATAAAAATAATACTGACTGATTAAAATTCAAGTCATGCATTATTATTTTCCAAGCTAATGTTAGAGTTCTAGAAAAATTTTGGACTACCTATTACATTTACTCCCTATATATTCTGCAATTATGACCATATGGTCATACGAATGCAATCATAGGCTTTGAATTTGCATTCTGTTTTCAAGTTTCAAGTGTGCTAAAATTGTATTGACACCTCATATAGCTTATTTATGCAAAAGGCCTACACATATGGCAAGCATAGTGTGAAGAACAATTTTGTAGCTAGTTCTCATGCGCAGCGCTGTACTGAGCCCAGTCAATCAAAGCTGTTTTGGCAGAGCGGCAGAACAGAATCTGCATAGCTATTATAGTCCATCAGTGTATATTGTCCTACAGTTTAATTTATGATGACTTTTTTACTCCTTCTACATAAAATGAGTTCTTCATCTGTATTTTCATTACATGCTTAGGTTGTTCTTGGCCTGTTTTCCTGTTTAAATGTGGTTTAATGAGGCTGCCTGCTTCTATCTGCCAGTCCTTCCTCCTGAATTGGTTTTGCCAGTTTCTGTGTAATGTGAAAGTAAAGAAGTCTCAAAGGTCATTAAGTTTGCATGTTATTTGTGTGAAAACTGGTTAACAAGTTGAATGGGAGAGCAGCATTAGTGTTCCCTTGATGGGAGGACAGACAGGACAGGACTTGAGCGTCACACATGCTGTTTGTAGCTAATCAGCCAGTCATCGTATTTGTTCTAACTATGCTTTCAGTGCACAAATAGCTGCAGGCACAGCATGTGCAATCTTTTGTTTAGTGGAGGTGTGATAGGGATGCCAGGGAGCTGATGTCATTGTCATGAAAATAGGAACAAACACAAATCTGTAGGAAGAATAATTTAGATATTTTTCTCTGTTTGTGGAACAACTTGCTCATACTGTGTTTTTAGTGATAACTGGTAATGTGCAGGTATCAAAAAGCCTACTGTGCTTTCATTGGGAATGCCAAGCAATTTTTGAAGAAAACAGGCTTGTAGAATCGGTTTGTCCTGGCAGATTTGTATGCCCATCTAAAAATAGCAGAATGACGAGCTACTTTTTCTTATGAAAGACTTTCTAAGTATGGATGGAAGATTTTTAGAATTAGATGTGTTTTCATTGTTTTAGTTATACTTCAAGTACCACACAAAAAAAGAGTAGGTAATAGAACATAATGCTTGAGAGAGACAGATTGGAGGGAGGGGGTCAGCACTCACGAAAACCTCTGGGCATTTGTGTCATTTAGAGGCAGGGCAAGGTATGTGATATTTGTGGAGTAATTTGTCTGTGTGGTTTGCCTTCCAAGACTTGACTTCAGCTGCAATAAAGCACATGTGAGAGAAAATGTCTCAGCTATTCAGTTCTGAGAACTTTTGATCTGTTGTGAGGCAATACAGAATACCAGAACTCCAGGCATATCATCGTTCTGCAGTTCCCTGGAAGCAGAGCTAGAACTTAAGCTTCACATGTTAAGAAGGTCTCCAGGGCCTAGAATAAGGACCAGAATATTTACCTAAGAATCTTTTTTGCTGGTGAGGTTGGTCATAGCTTTATAATCCATGGATAGAAGTAAGCAACTTGCCTGACCCGTTACAGGTGTCTAGATTAGGATTAGTTGCACAGATGTCTTTCCTCCACTGACCTTAAAGAGAGTCTAAAGGACTAGCTGATGAAGACGTTTTAAAGGGCTACATTTTCGCAGATTAATCCACCTGCTATCATTCAGATACTTTGTGGAGAATGAAAGTGTCTGTTTAAATGTAACTCTTATCAGGTTCTATTTTCAAACCCCTTTGAATGTGCTAATGTTAATAATGTTATGGGCAAATTCAGATACTTAATATGATTATATTTAAAAAGTGGCTTACCAAGATAAACACATTACAAAATGTAGGAGCTGCAATGACAAGGAAATGTGTTATTAGAAGAACCTGATAAATTCACTTTAATTTACTTATGGTTAAGATTTCTACAGAACTTTTGTGTTACCTCAATAGCAATTAGAACTTTGAGATACTCAGCTGGCACTGACTGTAACAAGTCTTTACGGTGCTGAGTATGTGAAGGGCAGAGTTAACACACAAACAGGAGGAGGTACTGTAATGGAGCCTGGGAGACCTACATCTTTGGTAAATCGAGAATGAATCTGGAGTTTCATCTTACTTTTTTTAAAAGGAGCACAATATTTTACTGAGACTTCACATATTTTGTTTACATTTTCTACATACTTGCACTTTTACTTTTTGTTACTTTTTGTTTCAAGCTCTAGAGGGGAGAGGAGGATTTCTGATATTTTACTGTTTTTCATGTGTTGTTTGCTGTCTTATCAGTCCTTAAAACGAAATGCATCCCTTTTTCCCTGCAGGTGGAAATTATTCCCCAATATGTTCTCACTCCATTGTGAAAAAATAAAGAGTAAAATAGTAGCAATCTCTCAGCTTTATAATTTCTGTATTCTTCCATAGAAGATGTAGAAGTACTTCAGCAAGAAAGTTGTGTTTAATATCTAAGCTAATTTCTATTCCTATCAACTAGTGATGTTCCAGGAGAACAGGAAGAGGAAAAACAGGAGCTATCATATGCAGCAGTGATTTACAAAAACTCAAGCTGCTAATTGAAAGGGAAAACCAAATATGTTGTTTCTCGATAGACATGATCCCTGCAGAATTATTTGGAACTATTGTGAGTGGCAGTTGTGTGCTTATTTCAGAGAAGACAGGACCAACTTCCAGGGTTCACAAGGATTTTATGGAGAATATGCAAAAGTGGAGTTTTCGATATCAGCAATGTCAGATAAATTTGGGACTAGTAAAAGAATGTGTAAATTACTTAACTAGCCTAAAAATTAATTTAAATACCTGTTTCAAGCCATGGCTTTTTAAAATGGGAGAGAGAATCTGTCCAGTACCACAGGTGGTGGTGATGGTTTTGTCATGCTTTGTCCCAAGTTTTTATACTTTTCATTTTATATTAGATTTTTAGTAAAATAGGCTGTTAAACCCATGTTACCTTCCTAAATGAATAAGGTAATTTTTCTTCCTATGTTAAAGGCACAACAGTTTCATTCAAAATTACCAAGATGCTGTCTATGTAAATGTGGAAGTACATGGTACATAATATGTGTGGATGTGTTTACACAGATAATTGTTTGGCTTACTTATGTTTGTCATGGGCACCAAGAAAGGAAATCTTAAACTGGAAAAAATGCTCTCTGCTAAAGGACAGTCACTGACTGTGTTCTGTGCCCCTCTTGTATGTGTATTTTGTCTTTTGCAAAACGGATTTAGTAGTCTGGCTGAGGTGCTAATTCCTTACTTTGCTGTAATATTGCATCTCCCTCAGGAGCAGTCACATAATCGGCTCACAACAGAACAATCCAGGTAACTGCAACTGTTGCAATTACAGTACTTAATGATTACTGAAGGCTTGATGTTTTACTTCTCCCTCACATTGTGCAGTTCTTGCACTTTTGCAAAATGTGTGTAAAATGTGACAGTAATTGAGACGTGTCAGTAACTAACTGGGTACAGAACAAGTTCTTTATGTTTTGAAGTTCCCTGAGTGCTGGTGCAGCACTTTGAAAAATTCCTTAACGACTAAGTAGCAGTTCTTAAACTAGTGATTTGGGAGTCCCCTGCTAGCACACTAATGATCCAGACAGCAGCATTAAATCTGTTGCTTTAGTTTAAGTACTTCTTGAATGTACATAAAGCCTTACTTTATTGGGAATTGAACTAACTACCTGCAGTCTGAAAAGCAGTAAGTTGGGTACTTAAGCAAAGGTGAATTACTAATAAAGAGCAAAAGTTTTCTCCTGTATGCGCTCTCTGAAAGCTCTTAGCTATTTGGGTAGAAAGGTGGTCAGCAGTTGTTGAAGCTTAACATGTTAAGGTTTACCTGTCCTCAGAGAGATCTTTTTTAACACTTCTCAGAAATAAGTGGCTCGGAGAAATACCACAATAAAGGCTTTTGGAAGATGGAAGAGGCAACACTTGCAACACCATTTCAGAGATGTGTCATATTCCTCTGATCTGTTTATCAGCTTGTGTGAGCCAATGCAGGCAGGACGCAGAAACAACCACAAAACCATGGATTAAGGGCAAAGAACAATTTAATGTCAATACCTCATGGATCGGAGAACCTCTGAAGCAGCACCCGGGCAGAGGCAGGCAAGCAGGGGACACAGGCACCATGGAGTGAGAGTCCTTATTAGCAAGAGAGTCCTTGTTAGCAAGGGAGCGAGGGAGTGAGGAGCGAGGGAGCTCCCACTTGCTGTTTGGGCCTGTATTTCAAGGATTCTGGCAGGCAGAGTTTTCTGCTGGGCTTTGGTCTCTTCAGCAGCAGGGCAAGAATCTCAGGCGTGTTTGATAAGGTGCCCCTGAGTCCATCCCAGGCCTATGTTATCTAAGTGCAGATGTTCTACGTGTTGAGCACACAAAACTAAGCAGCAATTAGTGTGACAGATGTGTTCTCCAGCACCCCACATGCGAGTCACTTGAGTGTGTTTACAGTCCTCCTCACCAAACTTCCGTTACTTTCCCACACAGCTATACTGTGGGTTGTTTTTTTTTGCTGACAGTGACTTCAGAATAAAACAAAAATAGAACTATCCATGTAGAGTCTACCTCCTGCCTATATTGATTTCCTACAAGTTTTACTTAAATATTAAATGCACTCTTTGCATGCACAGATTCATGAATTCATTTCCCATGGGTTACACTGCTGAGAAAACCATTTGATAAATAGTTTTAACAGTTTTATATTTTATTGCTGTTGGTCCATCTCTACAAACATAACATCAGGCAAAAATACAAGGAGCACTGCTTGGATGAACAAGGAGCTCCTGTGCCAGCTCAAACACAAAAATGAAGCACACAGAAGGCAGAAGCAGGAACAGGTGATATGGGAGGAATATAGAGGCAATTTTTGAGCCTGCAGAGATACTGTTAGGAGAGACAAAGCCCAAAGGGAACTGAATCTGGCTGGATCAAAAAAGACAACAAGAAGGGCTTCTATATGTACATAGGTGACAAAAGGAAGAGTAGGGAAAATGCAGGCCGGGTGCTGAATGTGACGGGACCTGCTGACATGGAACATGGAAAAGGCTGAGGTTCTGAATGCCACCTTCTTGGTCTTTACTGGCAAGATCAGCCTTTGGGAATCTCAGACCCCAGAGATGGGGGAAAGACTGGAGCAAGGAAGATGTACCCATGGTGCACCTTTTCCTTGGTCAGCTGGAGAAACAACAGAGTGTACATCTGTCCTACAGTATCGGGGCAAATGGAGAAACCTTTCTTCCCAGAGGTCTGTTTTCTTTACTAAGTGTTGTGTTCCAGGTTTATTGAAGGAGATATTTATAAACATCAGAAATCCAAAGCCAGCTATTTTAGATCTTCTAAATAGCATGCAATTTCTTTGCTATAAAGAAGAGAAAGAATATTTCAAATAAATGAAGCGGGTTTGTGCTCTCTTAAAGGATTTCTGTCCATCTTTCACCTTAATTTCTTCCAAATAAGACAAGAGCACTTCCCATTATAGGGGGCTTCATGCCTACTATATAATACAAAAAATCTCACTGGTTTCAATTCACTTTCTCCCAATTTTAGGCATTATGTGAAGTTTCTAATGGAACACTACCACTTCAGGCTTGTGTTCCTTGAACAGCAAACTGGTGACAGCTATACTGCATTCTTCTCTAGTCACAGATCTTCTCTGTGTTTGTGCCCTTATCTTAAAAAAAAAAAAAAAAAAAAAAAAAAAAAAAAAAAAAAAAAAAAAAAAAAAAAAAAAAAAAAAAAAGAGTGTTTTAATATATCTGATAATATATCTGATAGGAGAATATTATTTGTAATTAATTTTATAAAACATTCAGATTTGACTTAATAAACATTTAAGCCTTGAATACAGCCTTTTTATCTGTCACAGGAGACAGTCATCCTTCATTCATAATATATTTCTGATTGTGTTATCCTGAAACTCCAAGGGTGATTCTTTGCTTTCACTCCATGCAAACTCCGGAAATTGTCTGACCCAGTTGTGAACCAAAGCAAAGAAATAAAAGGCAAGGAAAAGAATTCTGCTATTCACATTTGATAGGTTAGAAAACTGAAGCAAAGTCTGCCTAAACTACTCGTGATCATGCAGCGGTAAGTGATTTATCAGACAGATTATTCTGAGTTCTCTCACCTCAAAATTGTGTTCCAGTTGACAGAGAAGTCTTTCCATTTCTTCTTTATATTTGTACTTACTATATTTTGGGAATTTAAAGAACACTGTAGTCACAGCTAAAACTCAACTAAGGAAAACAAAACACTTCTTTGATGTTCTCCTACTGCAAGCACTGTTGCCTTCCCATCTCTTCCTTTTTTCTTCTAAGTCAGACCAGGCTGCTCTGTTCTCCTGATACAGACAACTGCAGTCAGCACTGCACTCAATAAAGCCTTCAGTCATTTCAAGTCCTTTCCTCTCCCTCAAGTTACAGATTGTTTTCAACATAGAGTCAATTTGTGGGGAAATAGAAAATTGTTTTGTAAC
Source organism: Calidris pugnax (assembly GCF_001431845.1). Taxonomy (NCBI): domain Eukaryota; kingdom Metazoa; phylum Chordata; class Aves; order Charadriiformes; family Scolopacidae; genus Calidris; species Calidris pugnax. The sequence continues at coordinate 7,021,385 of NW_015090830.1, read as the reverse complement.
CTCACTGAACAGACTGAGACCTGGTTATACTTTATGAAGAAAAGATCGTATGCCAGTGTGCAATTTAGAATATGCTGTGGGACCTTCTGTCAGCTCAGAAATTATCTTCTAAGTGGTGGCTTAAAAATATTGTTTGCTTCCTATATCTTGGGATGTCTCTTTTTATCTGAAGAACATTGTCAGACTTGAAGCAGTCTGAAGAAAGCAGAGGCTTTATTTCTATATATCTAAGGGGAGCTATCTGCTATCACTCTTGATTCTTTGACAGGAAAATAAGCTCATACCAGTTTTTGCTTTCACTGTCAGTCTCTGAAGAAAATTTATGGTACTGGTATGGTGAATCTAAAGCTGTTCCTCTGCTATTTTCTGCTGTTGCTGCTTAATACACTGTATTCCTCTTTCTTGCATATTTGGTTTTTAGTAAGTCTGGTTTTCTCTTCGTGCTAGACATTTAGTTTTGTCCTTTTGGTACTATAAATTAAAATGTCACTGCAGCCAGAAGTCTAAGACTGTTGTCTGAATTGAGAATTATTTATGCTTAGACTCATCTGGAATTCTAATAACAGAGTATCTTTGTGTCAGAAAACACAACTTTGCTAAAGCTAGCTACTCTGAATTTGATAAATTTTGTCTTGGGAAGAAGCACAACATTCTGATAATAGCAGTATTGAATGTTCTTACTTTTCTCTGGCTTTGTTACTAAACACAAAATGTATGTAAAAATATATAATAGGTATCTGCACGAGTGTGCACTTGTATCTATAACATACACAAGATGTAAATTGAAATGAAATATTCAATAAACTTCCCATTTATTCAGGAATTTATATTGCTAATAGTTGGATTATCCCCTCGTGATGATGGGAACTTCTATTTTAGTTAATTAGATAAGAGTAAATAATAGAAATTAAATTATATTTAAAATATTAAAATATATTTTCATTTTTCCTTTTTCATCTCTTTTTTGGAAGAACTTTTTTTAATGAATTGAGATCAGTGGATGAGTTGTACTACATGAATGAGAACACTTTCCATTTACAATTAGTTGAAAACAAAATCATTAGAAACCGTTTGGGGTTTTGTGCTTTGAAAGGTTAATTGGTAAGACACAGCTGTGATCTATTCCAGCCAGAGATTTAGTGAACTAATTTATTAAGGTTTCCTCATAAATTAGATGTAATGCTTTAGTAAGTGAAGGGTCACTTTTTCCAGTGGAATTCTCAGCTCTAAATGCTGTTTGTTAATGTATATTCAGATACCTGAATGCTGTTGCCTATGCCTGAATTATGCTTCCAGTTCTTCATTGCTAGGGGGTGTTTGGATAGACCATTAGGAATTGTTTTGATAATATAGACTTAGGTGGTTGTGGAATTTCTTGTAAGCAAAGTGTTTAAATGAGAATGGGATTTAGCATACTTTATTCTGCTCTTGAAATCATAAACAATTTAAAAGACCATATATAATATATCAAAGAAGAAAATAATGCATCTTAAAACAAAAAAAGTCTGGTATCTTTTAAAAGAAGACAAAATAATAAAAGGGAATTAAAATCCCCTCAAACAGCTGTTTACCAAAGCCATGTGCTAACCAAGGCAAGGACAGGTGGAGTTATTGAGCATGCTTACTCAGCCTAAATGAATCTACAGGATCTTCTCCTGAACTGTATCCTATGTTCAAAAGACTGGCCACACTGATTTGTGGAGGAGTTTAAGCTGAAGTGGTGCGAAGAAGATTTCTTTAAAAGTTTGACAAATACAGATACATATAGTACTGAAATTGTGGACCTTAAATCACAGTAGAGAAGAAAACATCGGATTTCAGAGTTATGAACAAATACCTGAACAACAAAGATGCCAACTTAGTAGGAGCCTTTAAAATACCAAAACAAACAAACAACAAACCCTAACCAACCAACCAAAATCAGGAGAAAAAGAAACAGAAAAAATATTAGCAGACTGAAAGTATTGGACATTTTCTCAAGTCTCAGCAAACATCATAAAATCAATAGATCTGATTAAATACTCCACCTAATCTAGCAATACGAAGGTGTAATGATTTGTGTGGGAAGCTACAAACGACTTTTAAATCTGTGTTCTTGCTCCATGAAACAACACATTTGAAGTCTTCCACTTACTTAATGTAATTATCTAAACAAGAAAAGGAAAGATGTCACTATGAAAGGAAGGATCTGTTTTGTTGCCACTTTTCACCTAAACATTGACTAAAAGATATGCCATTCAAGCAAGAGTTATTTTGAACACACTCACTCCATTATCTCATTTTCAATGGCCCATGAAAATGTTATACCACTCAGATGAAAACAGTCCTCGGATGAAGGGACATCGGTTCAGCTTGAACCTTGCGAGTCTCAAAAATTGTTATCAAAAGGAGCAATATGAAAAATAGTAAGAAACTCCATTGTGTTATCATATGAAAAAGTAATACAAAACCCTCAAGTCAAGGCCTCATTGACTTATAAATATTCATAAATCAAGATTCAGTCTTAATGGTACAGTGTCATTACCTTAATTTTGAGAACCTGAAATACACAGTCTCCTAGCTCTTAAAGAATCTTACATGATAACATAATATATACCATTTCTTGCATCTTATTGTGAATGCTGGATGCCTTGTTTTAGTCCCTGTAGCATACACTGGCTTTCATGTGTTTAAACTCATGTGTGTATCATTATATACTTTTTTTTTTTTTTTTTTGAGAAATACTGAAAGAAAGGACTTATAATTCGCTATTGTCGGAAATTAGTTTCCTGACTTCTTTCTGACTTGCTACATTGAAGGCTTGTTGGTATGAACAATGCTCCAATGAACCCTTTTTAGTTGTTTTTCATTTGTTTTGGCTTTGTCTATCTTTTATTACTTTTATTTGACTACCATCTTCATTAGATTTTTCCACATTGTATTAAGGTTTCATATGACAATAATCTTCCACAGCTGGGTTCACTTAGTTTTGTTATCCTTACATACCCTTTGAGCAAGCTGTGTTCTCTGTTGTTTTCTTTTAAATTATGTTGGTACAGATATACAAAGTAATTTGAAGTAAGGAATAACTCACAGGTTGATTAAGATAAGAAAATTTTTAAGTGAAGCTGAGAAGTTCAATATTAATGAAGCTAAAAATGCAAAGGAAATTTTGTTTCTGTTATTTTCTTAAGTTAACAAAAAAGTTATCACTTCTTAATATAAAAAATGTTGTAATACTGTTGATTTTTTAATTTTTTACAAGGATCTGATAACCCACGTTTTCTATGTCTGACTAATATATCAAAAATGCTTACAATTGGTAAACATTTTCTGAGAAAACTTGTAATGTTCTAGCAATGATAATGACTGCAGTAGTTTGTCTCTGATTTCTCTTCAGTATTTATACACTCCATGTGCGCTTCTAAAAATGTGTGTAAATGAGTGTTAAGATGTTCCTAGGGGCTATGCCTCCTGAATTTTACTCAAAATATAATCAATATAATCAGCTTTTTTTTTTTTCCCCAAGTTCTCCTTGTTAAATCAAACATTATGATGACATAGTAGGAGGCATAACAATTCAATAGCCCCTCTTCCTACATTTTACATGTCTTTATAATATTGTTCTTTCTGTATAATCTACATAAGTACGTTTCTTTAGACTCAAGTTTGTGGTAAAGGATGTCGACACATTTTATTTTAGGAATTTGTGAAATCATAGTTACATACACATCTGTTGAAAATCTGCTAAGGATTGCCTGGTAGGAACTTTTTTTATATAGTGCCCTATTTATGAGCTTCCTTGACGATTGCATTTTAAAAGAATGTCTCCCTGCACAGATGACATTCGGTTTTCTAATTCGCTTTTAATAAGGCAATCCTTTTCAGAGATTTATTTGCTTAAGATAATGAGGTAGGATTACAGAGGAATTAACTGCAATGCTATTAACTTTTTTTTTCCTTGGGTCTAGCCTTATGCTTTCAGTTTGGAAGTAAGCTGAGATTTATTTTTCCTAGGCGACACAACAAATTCAAGACCAGAAGACAAAAAGGCAGCTGAGGTAGTAATTCTTCGGAAGAATTAAGTCACCGATGCCTTTGAGGTATGTTTGTTTTGGAAATGCTGTTAATTATTTATTAATCTTGCTGCTATATAGGAGTAGCAGTGATTGCTTTTGAACATTAGTGACTTTTTCACAGCTTCAGATATAGGTTGATTTGAAAGGAAACTCCAAAATATTTTTCTCTCTTTTTGTTTTTTTTTTTTGATAAACTTGAGGAATTAGTTATAAATCTGCTTTTTTTTTATCTGGCACCATCTTTCTATCTAGAAAATCAGATATAGCCAGATGCAAAGCTAAAAAACCTGAAGTTCTATGTTCTTTCTGACTTCACAGTTATAGCTTTCTTCGTGTGCCATAGTTATTGTGAAAAATTTCCAAAAGTAGGTTCTGGAAAAAGCTGTAAACACTTTCCATTCTGTATGCAATATAGATTACTAGGTTTTAAATAGGTACAAGAAATATTTCTATCAGCTAGATGTAAGGAAAAGTGTGATATAGAAATAAAATACAAATAACTTAATCAAAGATACAGTAGAAAGACATCTGTAGGTAGATTGAGTAATGGCGGATACACTAAGGAAATTCATCACTGCCTTTCCACAGGTTTAAAAATATCTTATTTAACACTGATTCTCAGTTACAAAAATTGTTTGAACTCAGTACTAGGATTCCACTTTTGTAAATGTACCAGCAAAGCTTGTGGGGTACTAAGTAAATGGAGCTGATGCTAATTTCATTTTAGGTCTAGTTATTACTTAACATGTTCAGGAGCTTTGATAGAGCAAATTATCATCTTCATACAATCAAAAATAATGGGGCCCAGAAAACATTATTTCTATTACACTTGGGAAATACTTGGGGTTTGGTTAACTTTGGAACTCCTTGCAACCCTAGTTTTCTCTTCCCTCAATATATTGAGTTTCAAAGAACAGGAATTTTTCTCTTATAGAAGACATTTTCTCACAATAGTAATACTCAAGTTCAACTATTTTTTATTACTTAATTCCTCATCTGAAGGTCCCTTCTTTTTGCAGGAGGTGTATCTCATTAGCATAGCATGTTGTCTTTTCTACATTCCGATCAGATCTGTGCAGTTTTGTTCATTTTTGACTTGATAGAAAGACTGTGTAGACGTTTTGGTTAGTGACACAGCTATCTCATGGCTTGTTAAGTGGTGCAAGCCTATAGTGTGATACATACATTTGGTCTCAAAATCTATTTTCTGTTTAAAAAAAACCTAAGCAATTGTTAGTTTCCTTCTCCTTCAAAGGCTGTGTTTATTTCAGCTTTCTTTAGAAACTGTCTACATGCAGAAGACCTCTATGGTTCTTTCTTTCTCCTTTGCTTTAGATGTTTAATAACAGGTTTGCAGCCTTTGGGGTTGAGAATTTGAGTTTTGTAAACTATCGTTGTATAATATTATTCACAATGAATACATTCAGAGCACATTTTTTGCCTCTTAGCATTTGTAACAACAAATAATTCTCTTTTACTGTCAATTGTGTTTCCTTGGAAAAGAAGTATCGGAAGTACTATAATTAATGACAAGAGGGAAATTGGCAAATATATTTTCATGTGTTTAGCCTATTATTCTCTTATCTGACAGCATACCTAAATTTTATATTGGAAAAAAGAATTTAGAACTGTTAAAATTTTGATGAGGCTTTACATACGTGCCAGTGACGTTTGAGAACAATTCTTTTTGATAAATGAAAATTCTCCATTGCTTTTTCATGACTCCCATTGAGATACGTACTTGTTCCTCAGGGCACAATTTGTCTCACAGATTGAGTTTGATTTGTAGTTTAAAGATAGAAGCTCATAGTATCACTGTTAAATACATGTAGCTTTCAGAAGCATGGTAGGCAATATTCAGCCATTAGAAGGAATGTTTAAAGAAAAGAGGATCTCATTATACTGGGCCTGCTGAAGCAAGACACCAGGTAAAATATTTAATAGTATTTAATCAGTATTCTTGTATTTTTGAAGTTGATATACTTTTTTCTAGTCTGATCCCTCAACATTCCCGTGCAGCTTTTGTTATTATATAATTTTTTAAGCCTTTGTAGAATTTTCACTTTCTCTGAGCTGTGGAGACATGATTATAAAAATAATTTAATATACTATGAGGAAAAATAAAAGAAACAAACATGTTTGGCCTGATTCAATCTGCCAGATTACTTCATCTTGTTCAGTTTAGTATTTCTGTCATTTCACAGAGTTATTTGATGGCCAGGTTACCATGTGTTTTCAAATTTCAAGTGGATTATTTAATCTGCAGTTCAACATTTCTGACACTTTACGGAACGGTGTTATGGTCAGGTTCCCAAGAGAGGATTTTATGTTATACAATAATCAAAGTAAGGGAGAAATAAGAGTTGTTCTTCCCATATATATATATCTCCTTCCTCAGAGTTTTCACGTTACACTTTAAAAAATTATTTTATGGTTTTCTGAAGTTGTACTTTAATATCTCCTCCTGGTGATATAGGCCTTCTTAAGCAAACAGTGCAAGGAACTACTGAAAAATTTATGCTGATGCTTTTGGAATAGTCTACCTTATTTATTGATTGATTTATTTATTATTACTGAATTGCCCAAAGAACTGGACTCTTAATCGACATCGGATTTTAGACTCCCTTAGTACCATGAGAAATAATTGACATTTTACTTTCCTGAAAATTCAGAAACCTTGCAGAGTTTGTGTCAGATTAAGATTTGTGTCAAATTAAGATGAAAAACATTTTAAAGCAGGAAGTTGATAAAAGCTTACAAAAAAAAGGACCATTTCAGATTGATTATACCCGTCAGAAATTTTCATTAGTTTAATTGCATAACAACGACAATACACACAGTTCTTCAGTGTCATGAAAACAGTAGATATTCAAGGATCTAATACAAATATATTAGGAAGATTTCACGGTAAATTTCTAAAAATAAGATGAAAACTTAAGAGTAAAAAGTCAGTCATTATTTTGAGCAGGCTGGAGAAGAAGCCGGTTTAGTTGAAACCTGTTCGTAGTTTTCTTTTATGCAATGATTCTTATTTAAAAATACAAAACCTAGGTATTTTGTATGTCTTTTGCTAAATTAATCTCAGCTCAATATAGCCTGTATGCTCCTTTTTGGGATGGTAAAGAAAATCATTGGATACTCATCAGATTGTTTTCCTATGTGAGTTCAGTGGCACGTACTTTCTAGTCTAGGACTGAAGTAGTGAAGCTACAGCTGAGGATGGCATGTGGAATGTAACAGCATGAGGAATCAGGAAGATGGTGAAGAATTAATTGTATTTATCACTTCAGTTGAAGGAAATTATTTAAGATTCCTAATTGAAATGGCCAGGCTGTCAACCTGCTTGTGGAGGGGAGGTGGATCTGTGTAGAGGGAAGCAGGGCACTGGGTGACCACAGGCTGATGGGACCATGTTCTGCCCTTCCCAGTAGGCATAGTCCCACCACACCAGGGCTGAGGCAGGTCTCGAGGGCCAGGGGGGGCTGGGTGCCGGGGGCTGTGAACCAGGACCCTGGCCCTTGGCAATGGTGCATGGCTGCAATGTGGGTTCTGCTGCAGAAGCCATCCCCTTTGAAGCAACTTTAAGATGAAAGATGGGTTTGTTTCTGGCATGCAAAGCATGCATTAGGTATGATCTAATCAGCAGGGGTCAGTCATTTCATATACAGGAGTTTAATTACAATTGGCTAGTTCCGGCACCTGCAAACCTGCTATTTGCACAGTGTTTGATTTTGTTTATAAGAATTTATTTAAAATCTAACAGAGCCAAAACCCACTGAAATTCACACTTCTGTTGCCAGTTTTTCCTGGAAAATGGTTACTGTTTTTATTCTCTCCAGTGAAATTCCAGGAAGTGAACAAAAATACATATACTTTTTTTGCTCTTTCAGAACGCATGGGAGCACAACTTAACACATTCCACTAATAGCACTTGAAAACTAGGACTTACAAATGCATATCTGTCAGTTTTTATCCCAAATTGTATTATTTCTGTGTTCTGTTAGTTCTTTGGGTTTTCTAGCAATATGAGTTCCCAACAAATATTTGATTATTTTTGTCATTGTGGGGGTTGGAACAAGATGATCTTTAATGTCCCTTCCAACCCAAACTATTCAATTATTTTTAATTCCTGCTTCTTCCAGTTATAGGAGTTTTTTATCTTTATGAAACCACTAAATAGTGCAATATACCTTTCAAAATATTGATTAAGAAAGAACATCACTTCAGCAGGAAAGAGTAATTGGTATTTCTGTTTCCTACAGTGAAATGAGTTTTAAATGACATTCAGGTTCAAACAAAACAGTCCTTAAATTAACATGTAAGGTTCCCTGAACAGGAATATGAACTAGCTTTATTTCTTCCAAATACTCTGATCCAGACCTGTGTCCAGATGTGGCCCACACTCAGTGGAATTTTTTCTGCTTATTTTTAATGGATCAATTTTCAAATGCTGAAGCTGATCAGTCCCTGCTCTTGAGATTATGTTCCAGCCATCTATAGATAGCACACAATTAACTGGAGGAGAAAAGGGGAAAACCAGGAAGGAAATATGTGCAATACACAGAGCATCTCTCTGTGTTCTGTATTCTGTGTCAATTTTAATGGGTCTGTAATTAGGTCACAGGGCTGATTGATATCAGCACTTAGTTTCCTGGTGACATCACCCTCTCCTCCATTCCCTAATAGGGATTAAGATGTTGACACATAGAAAACTTTACTTCCTGGACAGAGAAAAATAACTAATTAAACCAGTCATAGACTTGACGCTGGCTGAATTATTTACAATATAGCAATGAAATGGAGACTAACGGGAAGGAAGAGCACAGGGAGCATTTGGAAAGGCCACAGACATGCTCACAGCCCGTTTGTGTGAAGGAGTTTGGTTTAAAGAAACAATGACAGGACTAGGATGGGACAGGAACAATCATGAGTAAAATAACAGTGCATTTTGAATCCTTAGGCAGAAATAGAAAGGCAAAATACTGGCAAAAAGCTTTGAGATGAAATGACAAGACAAATATTATAATGCATGGCCAAATGCACAGGGATCTTGGCATGAGAGGAGAGCAGTGACTGCCCAAAGAGCGTGCTATTCAAAGAGAGATTATCAGATGGAAAGAAAAAATGAGAAGGGTGCCTTATATTTTTTTCTATTCATAGAAAGCTCATAAATGCAGCAAAGGACACAGCTTAGAATGGTGCTTCTTAATTTAAAAATAGCTGTCACATTTCAGACTGAACATGCAAGCTTTTTCTGTGTAAAACTGTACAAACCCGCAGTAACCTTTAACTCATCTTTATAAAACATAGTACAGTTGAATCGCTGTATGGTGCAGCTGAAAGAGCTTGAAATTCTTTTACTTTTTGGAGATACTATTCGCCCAACAATGATTTTAATTTATAAGAATACTTAAAAACATTACTTTTTAGAATTTAGTATTTTTTTTTGTTAAATGAATGAAAAATTGAGGAAGTGTTTTTCTGACCTTTCATGTTAGGATATATTTGTGCTTGAGAGAGATTACTGGCTAGTACAAGATCACCTTTACTTAAAAGAGGACTATGAGGAACCAGGTCAGACACGGCAGTAAAAACTCACACCTGATTGTAGGAGCAGGATACAGCAGCACAATAAATGGCTATGAGAAAGAAAAAAAGAAGTTTATTAAGTTTTGTGGTGGATGATACTGGTTCAAGAGTTGAGCCTCCGAGATTTCTATTACAATTGTGAGTTGGAACTTAGTTCATGTGTGCTACGTATAAAAGGTTTGGTCTCTCTTTGATGTTCTTTACTGCAGGTAGAGAGAATCCTCATGCATATGTATGCAGTAACAGTTGACTATTGCATATAAGTTTTCAAATAAGGAAAGGTGGTGGAAATAACATTTTGATGTTGTTTCATACAGGCTTTCATCTCATTTGTAATTTCTGAGCTTTGTGAAATGCACTGACATTTTGTTTTAACAGCTATGTTAGTTTTCAAGTTTTTTCCATTGAAAGGTCTTAGTGTCAAGTTTGTTGTAGGAAATAGTAGGCACGTCCTATGAAAGTCTGCTACAGTGCTGCTCCTGACAAAATGAAAATCAAATACACAAGTTTGATTTAGAAGCACTAAGAATAGCCTTAATCCAAGTCTGCAAACTCTAATCTAAAGTGAGACAGAAGCTGTAATGAACAAATTGAATGGCTTACTGGCACCTGATCTGACAGGGGAAGAAGCAGAAATTAGATACAAAGCACATCTCAGAGATTTAAAAAAAGTGGCTTCATCCATTTGATTGTTAAGGCTGGAGTCATCAGAATGTGGTTTTCCCCTAGTCCTTCTTTTCATGCTCACATTTAAAATAAAGCTGAATTCTGTGTTAACCAGTGCTCAATAACAGATCTGAATGTATCAAATCTTGTGAATTATAGTTTTACTCAAGTAGAAGGAGAGAAGGCAGAAATAAATTTAAGTAAAATACCTACCCTTCACAAAATAGTCTTTTCTTAAATTGCACGTTTCTGAGCAATATGTTTGTCTAAAAATCATTGCTGTTATTAAAAAAAAAATAAATAAGGTAGTGGATATCAACAACCCCTGACAAATCATCTTACTGTTCATTAGCCAGAGGTTTTATTTTACTGCTTCCAGAGTAGAAATTAAGTTGTGAGTGAGAAGGCAGCTGCTGCTCAGAATTTCCAGCCGCGGAATGGATAAAACAGAGATAAGCTTCAAACTTCATACAGTCTAATGAGATGAATATAAATATTTGGACATTTCTAATTTATGCTGTCTTTTTGATGGGAAAGTTTGAGTAATATGTCATCTTCAGAAGACGAGCTAGATAGGTGTCACCATTAGTGCAATTCCTGTGGCTTTCAGGAATATACATGATCACTTTACCAGAAAAAAAATCTCAAAACCAAACAAATCAACCCCACCCAAAATAGGAAAACTGCTGTTTTTCTCAAATTTTTAAAACTTGTGGATGGGTTGATGTCTCAGTCTCCCTTCTCACCTTCCTTCATTCCTTGAACACATGTGGGCTAATGAAGAAATCATTGATCTTTGACCACAACCAATAAATATTTGCTGGTCTGCTCAGGCAAGGTTTTACTCTTCTGTTACAAACCTTTTTATTCTGGACACTTTGTACAAGTATTTCAGAAATAAATGAGGCAGTCTGTTACTTTCAGGTTGCTGGAAACTCATGCAAGTGTTTCTTTGCCTGTATGTGCTTGTCACTGATTTAACCACCTTCTACAGCAGTAGTTCCCAACTTTTTTTTAAAGAGATGTCCACTATCCCCTTCCTGAACTCCAGGCTCCTCATCAGTCTCTCTTCCATCCCTCTCTGTGAGGACTCTGATACTCCATCCTCACTTGCTTCTACTGGCATTTCATCGTGTTCTTGTTGCTGACTTGGGACAATACCAGTGCAGCTCTCCAAAGTGCAAGTCCCAGCACAGAGTTTTAGCCACTTAGCAGCTGTTACTTTTTCTGGACTCACCTTGACTGAGAGCACATGTCGCATGCCAAAATATTCACCTAATATTTTAATACCTTTTTTTATTTGAATGAAACCAGTGATCTACTCATAAACAGTTTGTTTTACATTTTTTTGTAGATAGTTGCAGTGAGGAGCTTCTTACGTTCATTCATGTCAGACTATTTCACAGTATGTAGGGAATTTTAGTTCATGTTTTAGTTCCTAAAATTCCTTGGGAAGCCTGAATTGTGAGACTGTGTGTTCAGCCCTGCAATATTCTATGTGGCACCAGTGAAATAGTTCTTCATATTTGGAAGGTAGAAGCCAGTGACACAACTGCATAAATTCTTGCCCCTCTTCTTAGTGCCACTGAATTCAACTTGACCTCATGTTTCAAGAGGAGCAAGTGGATACAAAAAAGGAATTGTTTTCAAAAGCAGGTCCATACATCATCCAAATTTGAAAAAAAAAATGCATTATGCATAAAGGGTTTAATATTCTGTTCTGCCATTGATAGACGTGTAATCCCTATTAAAAAGATTTATGCTGAGCACTGGCAGAAGATATGATCCTGTAGTGGAAATATGAATTGCTAAATTTCACGGTAAATAATTATTCTTGGGATCTTTCTTAATGTGATGCAAAACTGGTTTTACTCTGGATAGAGTAAATAAAAAAATAAAATTAGTGTAACTTACCAGTGGTAAGTTACAGAGGTATTTTGTACCTCATCCAAAATGATTTATACACCATCTTACAGTTGTGACTGTTTTGGAAGAAAGGCTGAGACATGATATTTTGGGGGAGACCAATTAGTCTTAACTTTCGAAGGTAATAACAGATTGGGTTTATAAAGCAGAAAGCATGAATAATAACAAAACATTACTAAAAGCTTTAAGAATAGACACACAGGATTTAATTGAGAAACAGAAGGTCAGTGATACAAATGAGTGTAGAATGTAAACATTCCCAAGTGAGCACCCACTCAAGGAATTTTGCTGTAGAAACATACTTACTCTGCTTCTGTAACCAAGCTAGCTTATGTTTTTAACAATAATTGACAGCTGATAATTGACAACTGACTGAACATTGCCACTTGAGCGATTGAGGGAAATAAATCATCCATCCATCCATCTCAGCAATCTTTCAGTAATGTATTTATTACTGTTTCCAAGTAACATTCAAATAATGTTTTTACAGTGACTATATATTATAGGTAAGATTCTTGCCAGTAAGTGATGTTTGAGAAAAGGGGGGTCGTTTACATCCCCATTTGTTTTTGTTGGAGCTTTTTTCCTTAGTGTGAGAACCTGCAGCTTGTTAGTATTCCAGGCATAACATAATGTGATACATTTTGTTATATTAAAATAGTTGTTTATGGAGTGTCGAGTGTCATTTACATAGATAACTTCTAATTGAGAAAAGCAATTTTTTTTAGTATTTCTGTATTTCAGGAACTTTTATATATATATATAGTTATTGATTTTGGAATTTGTGAGTGACCATAATGTTCCATTCAATGAGATTTAGTTTTTTCTTTCTGTAAAATGCCAGGAGTGTCTGTTTCCCTTCCCTTCTCACCTAAAGATCTATAAATTGCAATGAGAAAGTGATACAGAGTTACATAATTACCTTAGAAAGCATAAAACAAATCAAATGAACTGAAGACCCTACGTTCAGCAGCACTGTTTCATTCCATCTCATCTGAGATACTTTGGATTGCTTAAGTTCTGGTGTTTTGCTATATTTACTGCAAAGGCAAGAAAAATGGAAAACATACACATACTGAGGAAAACCTCTGAAAGTTACACCAGCTTAATGAAATAGCTTTTTAAAAATCCTGTATTGTTCTGTTATTGGAGAGCTTTCTGATTAACGTATAATGTCCACATTTCCATTTTCATGGTATACTTTGGAACAAGGTAACATTGCCCTTCAACAAGGACTTCCTCAAGTGATCTGAAAATTCTATGACATAATACATTTTAATTGCCTACATATTTTAAATTTTGATAGGTTACATGGTCAATGATATACCTCTCAGAGAAGAACAAGTAATAATTTGGTCATGGGTGCATAATCTTCCAAAACCAAACTGTGTCATTGTGTTTCTTCTTAGTAGAGTGACTTTAGTAGTTCTAGAGGAAAAGGTTGAAGCTTTGAACACTTCTTTTTCATCTTTGAGATCTATGGTTTTCAGGTGGTGTTAAGGTTAAATAGGAGTTAATTTACACTCTTATTTCATTTAGTAAGTGCTCTCATAATTAAATGCAGATCCATGTAATTTAGTGGTAGAAAGAGAAATTCATTAAGATTCCTGATTAGGAAAAAGCCTTAACAGAACTGCAGAGGTTATAGAAATTTAGCTCCTGCTTAAGGTAAATTAGGCACAAACCACATTGCCGTAACAGGAAGGAGATTGCTTAAACTGTAAGTGACAAGAAATTTCAAAATTCATTTTCATCATCTGCATACACCCAAAGCAAATGTAAACATGCATTTATTAAATTAATATAGTTGATAAAATTCATACAGATTTCATGCCTTTTGTAATGTCGTAGTAGACATAAAGGTTAATATTTGTGGTGGGTTGACCGTTACTGAATGTCAGATGCCCACAAAAGCTACTCTATCATCCCTGCCCCCTGCCCTCAACTGGACAGGGGAGAGAAAATATAACAAAAGGCTCATTGGTCAAGATGAGGACAGGGAGAAATCACTCACCAATTAGTGTCATGGGCAAAAAAAGACTGAACTTGGGAAAATCAATTTAATTTATTAGCAATCCAATCAGAGCAGGATAATGAGGAAATAAACCAAAATCTTAAAAACACCTTCGCCCTACCCCTCTCTTCTTCATGGGCTCAACTTCACTCATGATTTCTCTACCTCCACCCCCAGCGACACAGGGGGAGGGGGAATGGGGGTTGCATTCAATTAATCCCATGTTGTTGCTGCTGCTCCTTCCTCCTCAGGGGGAGGACTGCTCACACTCTTGCCCTGCTCGATCATGGGTTCCCTCTGCTGGGAGGCAGTCTTCCAGGAACTTCTCCAGTATGGGTCCTTCCTATGGGCTGCAGTTCTACATGAACTTCCCCAGCTTGGGTCCCTTCCACAGGGTCCTTTAGGAACAGACTGCTCCAGCATGGGTCTCCCACACAGTCACAAGTCCTTCCAGTAAACCTGATTCAGTGTCAGCTCCTCTATCCATGGGTTCAAAGGTTCTCCCAGGAGCCAGCTCCAGTATGAGCTTCCCATGGGGTCACAGCCTCCTTTGGGCACATTTGCCTGCTCCAGCATGGGTCTCCCACACAGTCACACGTCCTTCCAGTAAACCTGATTCAGTGTCAGCTCCTCTATCCATGGGTTCAAAGGTTCTCCCAGGAGCCAGCTCCAGTATGAGCTTCCCATGGGGTCACAGCCTCCTTTGGGCACATTTGCCTGCTCCAGCATGGGGTCCTCCATGGGCTGCAGGTGGATATCTGCTCTGCTGTGGACTTCCATGGGTTGCAGTGAGATATCCTGCCTCACCATGGTCTTCACCATGGGATGCAGGGGAATTTCTTCTCCAGTGCCTGGAGCCCCTCCTCCCCCTCCTTCTTCACTGACCTTGGTGTCTGCAGAGTGGGTTTTCTCACATATTCTCATTCCTCTCTTTGGCTGCAATTGTGCAGTTTTATTTTTCCCCTTCTTAAATATGTTATCACAGAGGTGCTACCACCTGATTGGCTTAGACTTGGCCAGCAGCTGGTCCATCTTGGAGTCAGCTGGCATTGGCTCTGCTAGACATAGGGGAAACTTCTAGCAGCTTCTCACAGAAGTCCCCTTGGTAGCTCCTCTGCTACCAAAACCTTGCCATTCAAACTCAATGCAATATTATTGCAAATACTGATGAAACTGTCATTGACTTCAGGCTATTTCAAATTTTATTTTTTAAATGAAAATTCCTAAAGTGGACTGAATTAAAAACATTTGCTTAGTGTATCTGGAAAAAATAGGTAGCCTTTGGTTTTTTCTACTACCCAAATTGATATGTCATGTAAACTATCAATTTCAGGAACTTCTAAAAAGCAAAGGGCTAGCAACCTTTACCTTTGACTTCAGTGGAGCTAGAAGCTCAACACTAATTTTAGTAATATATGGATAGTATAATGATCTTATGATAGGGAAACATAGAGTCTCTGTTTATTCTCTCAATGTTAAAAATGCTTTGATTTTGGTTTGATTCTGTAACTTTTAACATATACGTAGATACAGTTTCATGACAGCAACATGCTTTTCATTTAACCCTTGAAAATATTTCCTTACCGTTCCCATACCATTTCTCCAATCATCACATTCAAACATATATTGACAAATAATTAATTCCTAAAAGTATCTGATGCTTCCTCTCTAAGGTGAAAAGGGATGTTGAAAATCTGTAATAGGATTCCACTTCAACTGCTATGAACTTACTCCGTTCAATTATGTCAGTTTAAAACTGGGGCACTTTTTTATGCTGTCCTTACATCTCAATTGCATTAACCCTTTGGTTAACTGTTTTTCTCAGTCATTTTTACATCAGTTCAATTTATAAGTTTTTTCTTTAATACAAAATTGCTGTCGAGTATATGTGATACTAGTAGGTGAAGACTTAGAGCTCTGCTGGTTTGTTTCAAACGACCTGTTGTGCAATACTGCACCTGTGCGCATATGCCTGTGCATAGGTACTTTTGCCCTTTAGCTACTATGATGCAGATCTGGGGGGTGGGTGCTGGGGTGGGAGTCGGGGGAGGAAGAGGGCAGTGGAGGTTGGACTAGTTAGACCTCTGGAGGTCCCTTCCAATCTAAATGGTTCTGTGATTCTGTGGATGTTGGTCTCTACACAGTAGTACTCTCTTAGGCTGCGCACAGTCTCAATTACATGATAGTAGAGCATCTGACCAGCAGTGGAGCTTTCCTTCTTCCCTCTACTGTAGTCTGGATGTTCCAGCTCTGAATGTAATGGTGCTGAAAAAATCCTATCTAGCTTTCTGTTCACTGCTACTGTCTCCAAGATATCTTTCATTAGAACAGCCTTAGTTTTCTCATTAAAAAAAAAAAAAAAAACAACCCCAAACAAAAACCCAAAACAAACAAATAAACCCAAACAAGACCTAAAAAAAAAAAAACCAAAACCCACACAACAAAACAGCTGAGTAAAAATTTCATCTCTGCACTTGATTTTTATTTTTTTTTTTAAACCTTCCAGATAATGGAAATTTTTCCAAATCAAGGACAGGAGATCTTCCTCCCCCACATTTCAAACATTTTCTGTGTTGTTTGGACTGTAAGGTACCTTCCAATTTAGTTATGCAAATCTCATTAGCATGCTCTTTATAGTCTTTTTCAGACCTCTAATGAGGAATTTAATTAAAACATGACCTAGCACTCATCCCAGCAGCATTCATCAGACACCTCCTTTTGACATGATACATTGCTGTTTTCACTGATCAATGTTTTAAATACTAGCCAGTTTTCAAAGCAGCAGTGAGCAGAGGTGGAATACCACTTTACAAGGGACCAGTTATTGAATCTTTAAAAAAATATATAATAAAAAGGTGTTCACTGGAAGAAAATGAACAGAATTACATTCTACATCTCTTTGTGTAATAGCCTTGTTAATAAGCTACCAAAACCAATTACCTCATAACTCAGATTCAAAACAATTACATTCTATTTTTTCTATTAAGGAGATAAGAAAGATTAAAGGCAAATACTAACTGACAAGCTCTTTTCATATTTTTCAAAGAATTATGTCATCAAGGCTTAATTTACAGCTCTTCACTTGGAAGAGTATTATGTGGTAGCAGCGCTGGGGAAATTTGTACTGAAGAAGTGATAAAACATTGTTTCACTGGTTTGACCGGGTCCTCTAGCAGTGTAATTAAGCTGGCTACTGTTTACATACTGTTTCAGAAGTTCCCACTATGCAAGGAATTCCCTTCCCTCCCATTTTTATTTTTTTTTCACATCTGCTATTGCCCGAATCTCCTTACTATTTGCAATGAAACATCAGGAGGATAAGGAGCAGAGAAAGTGTAGTAGAAAATGTAGAGCCAGGTCAACTAGGGCAGGTTGCCCAGGACGGTGTCTGCTCAGGTTCAGAATATCTCCAAGGATATTGATATTTCCACAACTTGTTACAGGGTTAATCACCCCTACAGTGAAACATGTTTTTCTCTGGCCTGTTGGCCTGTAACTGAGCACTGCAGAGAAGAGCCAGGCTCCATCTTCTTTATTGCCCTCCCCATCAGGTATATAGGGACATTGATTACTTAAGACTCCATTCAGCTATTGATGGTTGTCATTCAGGGCACTCTCAGCTGTCCACCTCCACACAGGGGGGAGAGGGACAAAAATGACAAAGGGACCATGTCCCTCTAGGAGCAGTAGTTCTAAGACATACAAGATAGCTCAAACTGTGATAGTGCTTTAGAAATGTGATTGATCCTGAAGAATCAGTACAAAAAATTTCATTAAATATTCAGAAACATAGTGCATAAAGTTGATCAGAGTCTGCTTATCCTCATATTACTACACCTAACCATATATAATGAAGCATGAGGTATTTGTACCACCGCTGTACATCAGAACATGTCTGATGAGTCTGTTTTTTAATCTTCTGCAGGAACCATGTTGATCATGTGTGGTGGACTACATATTCTGTCACATGCCAGTAGACTGGTTTTCAGTGATCTTAATGAAAGTGTTCAGCTGTTGTACCATACCTCACTATAGCTGTACTTACCATGTGTTTCCAGTGCCAGCTGTCCCTTGTCTTAAGCAGGAACAATATCAATAAGGGTGAATTTAGGCAGTTATATTTGGATAACGTATTGTTAACAAGCAGTCATTTAGAGAACCGGAATGGTAAGGTTGGCACTAACTACTGAGGTACACTGCAGAAATAGGAGATACAAAGCTGAATATCAAGACATAGCTGTCCATAACAGGGCCTGCCATAGTATGCTTAAGGGAAATAGTTGAAGATCTTCTCCATGGGAAGTAGAACATGTGGCCAGATAATCTGTTTTATAGCACTTTTGAAGCTCTTCAAATATATTTTCAAAACTTGGATTTTATGGTATATTATACAGTATATTTAGTAACACTATGCCCTAAAAATACAAAAAAAAATTCCTATGTAAAGATGATAAAGTGGCAGAAACATTCTTTCAGGAACAAGACATATTTGGAACATTTAAAAGAATATGAATGACTGCATTTCATGAATGCCATTTAAGAGATGCTCTTGAACAAGCTCGTGTTAGAGCACAAGCTTGCTCTCCTTTAATGAATAAAATTGTGTAACAATGTAATTGAAATGCGTCAGTTTGAAGAATATCTAGCTTTTACATCTCTTATCCCATTTCAGTTCCCTTCACCTATTCTTCCCGACGGCAGTCTATATTTTGGAGCTGCTAGTTCCTTTCATTCTAATACAAAAGTTGAATCACTTTTCTCTTTTAATTTTTCTTTTTTTTTTTTTTTTTTTTTTTTCCCCCATAACATCTCGCTTAAGGTTTTGAGATTCATCTTTCTGTCTTTCTGTTATATAAAACTTCTTTAGAAACTAGTCTTCTGGCATCACTCTTCAGGAAGCGTGCTGTGATGTGTGACGAAGCTAGAAATAATCTGGATTCTCCACTTGTGGAAATGCAAACTTCCTGAGATTATAGAAGTTTGGCCAGATTCCTAGCTGCAGAAGATAAAGGTTGGTCTTTGAGTCCAAGAAATAATACTACAAAATCTTGCAAATACTTTAATTAATTAATTCCTCCTCAAAAAGTCTTGTATGGTATATCACTATTATTTTACAACTCATCTGAGGTTAAGGCCTATGTTTAAACTAATGATCACAGTTTGAAACATCAGAGGGATGACTTTTCCCTTGTGCTAAGCATCCCAAAAGCTATGTACTTCTAGAGCAGTTGTACATGTCAGTTTTAAAAACTAGAATGATCTTCTTCAAATTAGGCAGTAAAAGCAGATATTCTTTGGTTTTAGTTCAAGTATATTTATTCAAGACAAAAAAGATTTTGTGTTAACAAGTGTATTTAGAAATTTTGTCACTCTTGCTTCTTCATCCTGCATCTAAAATAAGCTGGTCACTAGCTTCACTATAATGGCTAAACAATAATTACCTTAGAAAAAACAAAGTTTGTGTAACATATTCTTCAGTGACATAACCCACCAGCCTGGATTGCAGCAAAATATATTTATTTCTGTTCAACAGCAGTACTGGTCTCAGGCTTACTGTGTTTATGTTTTTGACTTCCTCTACCAAGTTTGAAATATATAATTACCTAGAGTTTTATTTCATGGTTGTTTTTTTTTTTTTTTACACATGGTTTTCAAATAATGAGTATATTTGTTCTATTTGTATGTGCGTGTTTTTTAAGAGTTAATTTGATCTTAAGTATGTGACGTGTGTAAAACTGTGCCATATTTGCATCAGATGGTACGTAGCAAATGATAGATGAGGAGATTAGAAGCACTTGCTCAGTTATGTTTATCGTCTGCAGTGTACAAGCTCTAGTGCATCTCATGAAAATCCCCTTAAAATGCCAGTTCAAATGTACCGTATCATTGGCTGATAATTGTCCTAGCAAAAACACAGATAAAAACAGAAAATGAGGTTCAAGTACAGATTCTTCATCATTTTGAAAGATATTTATGTGGAAAAGTATCTAATAGAAATAAGAGGACTTTGCCATTTTTCATAAACTCAGTGTTGTCCTCTTCACCAATATGTAGTGGACTAATTAAGGTGAACTTTGTTTAGGAAGACTGAGAAGGTGAGGTCACATTCCTGCACAAGCAAAGTGCTGAAACTGCTACCAGTGCTTTCCATCTCACACTTAATAGACACAATGACTGATAACTCTTCAAGTGAGTCTTCCCAGTGGTCATTTGTGATGCTCCCTGGGCTTTCACACACTTAATCTTCATTAATAAGTAATATAGTGAAGACATACAGCTTATTCTATATATTGGTTTTGATAAAAAACGATTATACTGGGGTTAAGACAGCCATTTTTCTTGCAGGAAAATACTAAATGAAAGAACAGTAAATTTCAGCGCTGAAACTTCCATTCAAACTAGGCTATATCTGTTGACAATGGGTTTCTTGGTTTTGGGTTTTTTTTAGACTAATTCTACAGGTGAATTGTTACTGTTTGTACAACTTTTCCCATGTCATGCACAGTTCCTTTTCTACTGCTGTTATAGCAATGAATATTGGTAACCATTGCTGAGGACAGAACAATCCGACTTGAAAAACATTCCATTCAGGATGAATGAGCTAAATTTAAAGCAATTATGTGCTGGTTTTATGTAACATTTAAGATGGTGGAACATTTTAAGGATGGGTAATGAAATGGGACCGATTGATATAAACTGGTGTGGCAGAACCATTATTGAGTCAAAAGTATTAGTTCATATAGGGATTTCATGTCAGATTTTCTTTCTTTCTTGGTACTTATAATTCATAAAATGAACAAATCAGTAAATACTGAAGAAATATCTATGAGAATTTGAGTAAGATTCCTATTGTAATTGTAGGAGTCCTCTCAATGGATATTGTATCTAACAAAACATTACAGCAATTAATCAACAAATTCCTTAGGCATGTGCATTATTAAAAGTATGTGAGTTGTCCTGTTTATTTTATATCTTTACATTTCACAGGTGTCAAAATAATCTTAGCACTTCGTTTACAAGCAATATTGGTAAATAATAGAATTGCAAATGTTGTTAGTATAATTAACCAAATCTAAAGTTAAAACTAAATCTTATTAATCAGTAACCCTAGGATATGGCCCACTTCTCTTTCTATTACCAGATGGGGTTACAGGCAGCATTTTTGTTCTCCAAATCTAGCGGATTTCAATGTTACTTCCCCTTTTCATCTGAAGAGTGTGCCTCATTGACAGTCTGTGCTGAAATCTGTTTTCGCAAGGTCTGCAGAGCCATTTTATTAACCCAGCTTTTCCATGCTGTGGCTAAAAGAAGATTACATTTCCATTACATAGAAAACATATTTTACCATTCTCACTGAGACAGTTGAGGTTGGTCAGCCTGGAGAACAGAAGGCTTTGGGGCGACCTTATAGGGGCCTTCCAGTACTTAAAGCCGCCCTACAGGAAAGATGGGAACAAATGTTTTAGCAGGGTCTGTTACGATACAACAAGACGTAATGGTTATAAAGTAAAACAGGGAAGATTTAGACTAGATATAAGGAAGAAATTTTTTACAATGAGGGTGGTGAAACAGTGGAAGAGGTTGCCCAGAGAGGTCATAGGTGCACCACCCCTGGAAACATTCAAGGTCAGTTTGGACAGGGCTCTGAGCAATTTGATATAGTTGAAGATGTCCCTGCTCATTGCCAGGGTGTTGGACTAGATGACCTTTAGAGGTCCCTTCCAACCCAAACTATTCTATGATTCTATGATTCCTACTAACCTCCTGCCCAAAACCCTCTTTTAAAAATTTTATTTGTACTGGCAATTAGACCTAGAAAATGTGGGCAAGAGTGAACGTCTGCCTTAGCAATGAGGAAAAAAATTCACAATGAGAACAACCAGCCATTGCAATAATCTTCCCAGACTCTTAAATTGTATTGAAAAGTCATTTTACCAATAATTTGCCACTCAAATTAAGACAAAGGATGTATTCTGTTACCTGGTATAGCCTCATTTACGTCTCTACTATCACATCTTTTCAGCTTCTGTCAACACTTCACATAAGATGTATGAGATGGCACAAAGAGCAGTAGTAGCTGAAGATACAGAGAAGTCAGATGGCACACCCTTATTTTTAAGCGGGTGCAGTTTGCCCTACCTTATTTTTGTATGATACAAACTATTTCCAAGTGGCCTGAATTTTCAGGGTTGATGTTCTTCGTCAAACAAAGATGATGCCAAACAAATTAAAGAAATAATCAGCAATGCTTTGAGAATTATTTTAAATCAACTATGACATCCTAGAGAAAACTGATTTTTTTGTGACTATTAGACTGTGATGATTTGTGATCTGTGATGATTTACGTGAATTATTTGCCTAGGAATTACTAATAATAACCTAAATATATTCAAATTCCTCTTGCAGCAAAGGCTTTACTACATGATAGACAAACAAAAAAGAAAATAGTGAAATGATAAAGATACAACCACCTCTTGAGCTTCCTAGAAGGCCTTGTACATCATTGCAATATTTTGACTTATTTCAAGAGTTTGGATGATACTGTTTCAGTTAATACATATGTAACTATTTAGGTAACAAATATCCCAGATAGAGGACCACTAGGTTGAATATGTGCTGTGTAAATATTTTGATGTCATGTTTTGAGATCCTAGTTGCACATGTATGCTTCTTTGTGCTCAAAATATTATCTTCTGCTTGTTATTGTGATGGCATCTTATTTTGCAGCTGAAACAGAAAGCACTGTGTGCTATAATCAAAATGTGGAACTTTCATGTTAGCTTGACTGAAATCTGAATACAGTCACTACATGCTTGTAGAGTAGTACCTGTTTTCTTTCTAATGTATACATGATGCTTGTCAAATTAATCATCACAGATAATCAGATAATTGAATTATTTGTATTTCTGTGATTTCCAAACACTAGCATGCAAACTAAGCAATCATACTGTAATGATGTGTTTAAAATGCAATTTAATATTGAACTTACATAAGCAGAGTGTTTGATAATATTGGAAGGCTGTAGGAAATTTAGTATTTTTTTATTATTATTTTATGTAAACCAGCTTGAGTGGGTTAGCATGGAGTGGACTGTACTACATGCACTACAGCCAGAATGATCTGCATTGTTCACCTACATGGCTTAATGATTTTTTTTCAGTATCTTACAATTACATGACCTCTGTAGAAATTGCTAGAATGTGATTTAAAAATAAAATCAAATTTCTGTAGGTGTACTGTTTTCTTTCTTTTAATGGATAAGTTCTTTAGTGACCACTTTTTTTATTTGGTCTAGTGATGTACAAAACAACGGTTTAAAACTTTTTCTTCCCTTCTTGAAGTATAGACTTTGAACAGACTGATTTGCCCTTTCATTATGACTGTAGTTCATTTTTATCATCAAACTTGTATATGATTACTGTAACAGTGGTGTTTGAGTCACACATACACTAGAATAATTAACTAAACCTCACAGATATGAGGAAGTTCATTAAGCCCTTTCTGCATTTGTAAAATAGAGGCACAGGAGGGACAGGTGTGAGCTAAAATACCAGACAAGTTGTCCAAACCAATTTGGATCCTGAGATCCATGGCTTTCTGCCCAAGTGAATGATCTCTGCTTGAAAACAGTGTGTCGAAGTTCTAACTTTTTTATGTTGTGACTTGATATGCATACATATCGTAAATATATTCAGAAGACATGTATATGTGTGTGCATGAATACATGTGTGTAGAAATATATAGTCAGTGTTTCAAATGTAGTGATAAAAATTTAGCAGAGCTGAGAACTAAGTTCAGCTCTCTTAAGTCCTTGTCTAGAGACACTTGCTTTCATTCTCCCTATGTCCATCATCTCCATACAAAGCAATTTTATTTACCTACAGCAAGTACCTTCCACCCATTAACTGCAACTGCTAATGATTTCAGTGTCACTTTGATTCAGTATCATTTTGCCCTAGTGCCAACATATGCCCAGAGAAGATTAACTTAATTGATATATATATTTGAAATTCTGTCTCAGTGTCGCAGCTCATCTGTAGTTCTGAGGCTCAGGACTCCCACCAACAGGAGTGGTTCTGGCAGCTGAGTGACATATTTAATATTTTGGAGACTGTTAGTATCAGCTTGAACCTTTTAAAAGCTTAGTCTCCTTAGTGAGGTGATAGATTTGTTCTTTGAAAATTTTGGGGGACCTTAGGGGTTGTGGTTGAAAAGTAAAGTATGAGCAGAAAATGAGTCTTGCTTGCCTTAGTTTCATTGGTTTGGAATTGTTTATAAAAATAGCCATAAGGGCTGGAACATTTCACAGTGCATTGGAAACAGATAGAAAACATAGGAGTTTCTATCTGCTCTTTATTTCTTCATCTCAGTACAACTCCTTACTATGTAGTGTGTCAAATTATATTTGGCCCTGAAATACAGATTTCTTGTAATCTTACGGTTCTGTTTCTATCAGTTTCAGCACAGCAGTTAAAAGAGTGACAGGGAGTACTCCTGAGATTATGCCTGTGATAGACAGAGTTTTTATTTCCTAATGTAAACATTATTCGGTTCATAATTACCTTTCTGGTACTTAACAACTCTTGACATTCAGTCTTACCATTTGTCTAGTGTTTTATTCCCCTGAATTCTTCCTCTCAGCTGGTAGGGTTGTTTGGTTTTTTGGTTTTTGGTTTGGTTGTTTGTTTTTTTTTCAGTACATTTTTTTTCAGTACATTTATCTATGATTTTAAAAATTGTCTATGTTTTAAAAGCTTTGTAATATTTGTGCCAACTTACAAGAAGGCTCAGACATACTCAAATTTTCAAAATAATAGAAATAGATGACATTAAAAAATGGACCAGGAATATTTATTTTATCACTGCTGCTGAGTTCCTTGAACTATAAGAAGCTATGTCTTTCAGCCTGCTTTTCTGAGAAAAGTTAGAGATAATCAGCAGAAATTAATAATGCAAAAACCATCAAGTTTGGATGCAAAAAACATCAAGTTATCAGCTGATAAAACAACTGCATTGTGTACATGTGTCTACTCAGATTATAGGTGGTACAAGCCATCAGAAAATTTTAAAATTACAAAAATTACAAAAGCATTCATCAAGAGCTGCTTTAGGGTTATTGATTACTTGGTATCCATATTTGTGTCTGTTAAACAGAGTTCTCTTGGTTTGTTTTGGTTTTTTTAATTATTTTTTTTTAGCATTCAAATGAATGCAAATCTGAATGGTCAATTAAAATTGCTACTTGCTCATTCTTATATGATATTAGTATGATATCGTACCAATTAATTATTTCTGGTTGTCTAAAATAAAATAATTGTTTAGAGTAGTATCTATAAACTGAAAAAAAAACTTTGCATGGTATGTTGTCAATTTTTATGATGGTCATCAATACTTTAAAAACTGTATGATAAGGACTTACATAGGTACTCAGGGACATTAAACAGAAAGAGATTCAACCTATATAAATTGAACTTTAAAGCTCTAAGTTACACTGAATCTAAACCATTATACAAATAAGATGCAGTCTAAGATGCTACGTGAGTAAAATGTGTCTGTGGGGAACTGAATCTAACTTTCCTGTGGTTTTTCTTTTGAAAACTTGTTTTCATTTTCCTTGCTTCAATGGAAGATATTGAGTTCTTTTAACAGGGCTCTGTGAATAACTTGAACAACTATTTTCATTACTAAATTTCAAACTTTATGGCACTTTGCATCATTCTCAGGTGGAAAAATAAAGCATATGAACATCCCTAGGGAAGAATATTTGGCAAAAGAAAAAGTCCATAATACACAAGATGGCACTGTTTCACTTGTGAAAATGTCTAATTTTCACAGATAACAGTGAAAATTTGTTATGACAATGTAGAAGGTTTTATATTTTTGTATAATAGAAAAGAAGATATTTGCATAGTTTGATCGTTTTGTTTATTATAGATAAATATAAATTTATCTTAATATCCAAATTTTTCCTAATATCCAATCTGAACCTCCCCTGGCACAACTTGAGGCCATTTCCTCTTGTCCTATTACCTGTGACTTTGCAGAAGACACTGAAACCCACCTTGTTACAACCTCCTTTCAGGTAGTTGTAGAGAACGATAAAAGTGTTCCCCCAGCCTCCTTTTCTCCAGACTAAACAACCCCGGTTCCCTCAGACATTCCTAATAGGACTTGTGCTCTAGATGTTTCACCAGCTTCATTGCCCTTCTTTGGACACGATCTAGCACCTCAATGTCTGTGTTGTAGCGAGGGTCCCAAAACAGCATACATTATTAGAGGTGCTGCCTCACCAGTGCCAAGTACAATCACTTCCTTAGTCCTCCTGGCTGCACTATTTCTGATACAGACCAGGATGCTATTGACCTTCTTGGTGGCCACCTGAGCACACTGCTGGCTCATATTCAGCTGGCTGTTGACTCAGGCCCTTATTTGCCAGCCAGATTTCATTTTAACAGGGCTCTGTGAATAACTTGAACAACTATTTTCATTACTAAATTTCAAACTTTATGGCACTTTGCATCATTCTCAGGTGGAAAAATAAAGCATATGAACATCCCTAGGGAAGAATATTTGGCAAAAGAAAAAGTCCATAATACACAAGATGGCACTGTTTCACTTGTGAAAATGTCTAATTTTCACAGATAACAGTGAAAATTTGTTATGACAATGTAGAAGGTTTTATATTTTTGTATAATAGAAAAGAAGATATTTGCATAGTTTGATCGTTTTGTTTATTATAGATAAATATAAATTTATCTTAATATCCAAATTTTTCCTAATATCCAATCTGAACCTCCCCTGGCACAACTTGAGGCCATTTCCTCTTGTCCTATTACCTGTGACTTTGCAGAAGACACTGAAACCCACCTTGTTACAACCTCCTTTCAGGTAGTTGTAGAGAACGATAAAAGTGTTCCCCCAGCCTCCTTTTCTCCAGACTAAACAACCCCGGTTCCCTCAGACATTCCTAATAGGACTTGTGCTCTAGATGTTTCACCAGCTTCATTGCCCTTCTTTGGACACGATCTAGCACCTCAATGTCTGTGTTGTAGCGAGGGTCCCAAAACAGCATACATTATTAGAGGTGCTGCCTCACCAGTGCCAAGTACAATCACTTCCTTAGTCCTCCTGGCTGCACTATTTCTGATACAGACCAGGATGCTATTGACCTTCTTGGTGGCCACCTGAGCACACTGCTGGCTCATATTCAGCTGGCTGTTGACTCAGGCCCTTATTTGCCAGCCAGATTTCAAGCCACTCTTCCCCAAGCCTGTAGCCCTGCATGAGGTTGTTGTGACTCAAGCACAGGACCCAGCACTTGGCCTTGTTGAACTTCATACAATTGGTCTTGGCCCCTCAATCCAGCCTGTCCAAATCCCTCTGTAGAGCCTTCTTACCCTCAAGCGGATTGACACTCCTGCACAATTTGGTGTCATTTGCAAACTTACTCATTCCCCTCATCCAGATAATTGATAAAGATACTAAAGAGAACTGGGCCCAGTATTGAGCGGTGGGAATACCACTTGTGACCGGCCCCCAGGTAGATTTAAATCCATTCACCACAACTCTTTGGGCCCAGACATCCATCCAGATTTTTCCCCAGGGAAGACTATACCCATCCAAGCCATGAGCAGCCAGTTACTCCAGGAGAATACTGTTGGAAATGGCATCAAAGGCTTTACTAAAGTCTAGCTAGATAAAATCCTTAGTCTTTCCATTGTCTATTAAGAAAGTCACCTTGTCGTAGAAGAAGATCAGGTTAGTCAAGCAGTACCTGCCCTTCATAAACCCATGTTGACTGGGACTGATCAACTGGTTGTTCTGTATATGCTACGTGATGGCACTCAAGATGATCTACTTCATAACCTTCCCCAGCACTGAGGTAAGGCCCACAGTTCCCCAGATCCTCCTTCTAGACCTTCTTGCAGACAGGCAACACATTTTCTAACTTCCAGTCAAATGAGACCTTCCCAAGTGATGTGCACGAGAATTTCCAGTAGTGCTGAAGGCTTCATCTTTTAAATAGGACTTAAAGTTCAGCCTAGGTTTTAACTTGTCATTGAAAAAATTTCATCATAAAAAGAGTACAGCATATTTTTAATTTTTTTTTTTATTTTATTTTAGACATTTCCGACCTTATTCAATATTCATATGTCCAGCATTTGTGAAAACCCAGTTCTGTCTCTTAGTGTGCCAAACTATGGTATAGGAAGATAATTTTAAATATTTCCTAATTCACCAGAATTTGTCACATAAATTGACAGTGCATATATATGACATTATTCTTCTCTGGGGCTGAGTAGAAATCTGCAAGCCATCGACCAGATTGCATGCAGTCATTGCAAAAACATTTCAGCATTTTCAGTCTCAGATGTCTAACTTTAAGTACATATGAACTGATAATTTGGTACGTCTTGACCTGCTCTTTGAGATTATGTACTTCCTTAGGTGTTTTGACATAGAAAGGTGTGATAAACTCTTGTATCTTTGTTTTAAAATTTCAAAGTTTAAAACCCTATATATATAAAAAATATAGTTTATAAGAAAGCTTATTCAGAGGAAAGACCATAGAAAAGGAAGGTTTGTAGTTCCATTTGTTGTTTATTGTAATAACTTAATGATAAAATTTTTTGTTCTTAAGAAAATGTCAGAATTCCGTCCCTCTAATTTTAGATAAATTTTGTCAAGGTAGATGTCAGTTTACTTTTCACAGATTTGAGCTCCATTTAAAGACACACAGAAGTCAGTTAACAAAGGCCCCATTCTTACCTGCTTATATATTTTATAATACTTGAATATGTTCACTTTGAAATTTACAAGGTTTAAACATGATCACTCTGAAACTCTCCTCTTAATCATTATCTGCAAAATATTGGTGGGAGTGTGTTTGAAGCAGGTCTGTCTTTAACAGCTTTTTTTAACAGCAGTTTTTGTTTTGCATCACTAAGCAGTTTCAACACTATTTCCTCTTAGAGAAAAAAAAAATTGGAAAATATGTTCTGGAAACATGTCCCCATGTTTTCCAGCTGTTATGTGTTACTTCACTCACAGGACCAGATCAGAAATAGATCCCATGAAATGCCTATATTGTGAATATAGGGACCATAGTGCTTAAAGCTTCACTCTGTGATGCCAGTATCCATAACTATTGCTATTGTACCTTCCAAGCAGGAGGGCTTAGAACTTAATTAAGAATCTAGCATGCAGTCTGTAAATGCAGTTTCATGACTATTGAAAGCTCACTGTTTATTTCCCTTTTATAACATCTGTGAATTTTCGCTCACCTGAACATTCACATTTTTTCTCTCCCATAACCATAATATTACTAAATTGTTGTAGAAAATGGTTCTGATTTACAGGCCTCAAAGTGCTTTATAACAACAATGTGTACATAATTTGAGACAGTTTTATCCCTGTTTCCTGGATACAGGAGTTTGAGTATGAAAAGACATTGTGCTTTGACCAACAAACTAGTGACTGGGTCTGGTAAAAGGAACACTTGTGGTAACTGCATTTTTGTAGACCTTGACCGTGTACTGATGATTGGGGACATTATATGGGTGCATTGTAATAAGATGGTAGGGACCAAGATTTTCTGGCGTTAGGTTATCCATTTATCCATTAGGTATGAACATGTAAAATGCTTATGTTCTTCTTCATGTTGACCTCTTTGCAGTGAGGAATTTTATTTTGATACTACTGCTTGATAACAAAAGCAGTTGAGATCCTCAACTAGAGATACATATAGCTGTGCTACAGTAGAAATGACCTTTTTTGGTGTTATCACTCAGTGAAGGTTTTTATCAAGCACAGACACAAAAAACTGCGATTAGTCTTCTGTATTACATAAAATGGTTAACAAATCTGCAACCATTTCTATGCAGTCACATAGTCTAGACCCTAATTTCAAATAAAAATATTACAATTTTTGTCCATTTTATTTTGTTTGTAAATATTAGTTGTATTTTGTTGACTTCAAAGTATAACTTTTGGTATAATTTGGCCAGGTCCTGCACTTGGGTCACAACAACCCCAAGCAGCACTACAAGCTTGGGGCAGAGTGGCTGGAGACGTGCCCAGCAAAAAAGAACCTGGGGGTGTTGGTCGACTGTCGGCTGAACATGAGCCAGCAGTGTGCCCAGGTGGCCAAGAAAGCCAACAGCATCCTGGCCTGTGTCAGGAACAGCGTGGCAAGTAGGACTCAATAGGTGATAGTCCCCCTGTACTTGGCAGTGGTGAGGAGCCACCTCAAATACTGTGTCCATTTTTGGACCCCTTACCACAAAAAAGACATTGAGGTGCTGGAGCGAGTCCAGAGAAGGGCAACGAAGCTGGCAAGGGGCCAGTCGAATAAGTCTTATGATGAGTGGCTGAGGGAGCTGGAGTTGTTCTGCCTAGAGTAAAGGAGGCTGAGGGGAGACCTTATTGCTTTCTATAGCTCCCTGAAAGGAGGTTGTAGGGAGGCAGGGGTTGGTCTCTTCTCCCAAGTCACAGGTGATAGGAAAAGAGGAAATGGCCTCAAGTTGTGCCAGGGGAGGTTCAGGTTGGATATTAGGAAAAATTTTTACACTGAAAGGGTTTTTAAGCATTGGAATAGGCTGCCCAGGGAAGTGGTTGAGGCACCATCCCTGGACGTATTCAAAAGATGGGTTGATGTGATGCTTAGTGACATGATTTAGTGATGCTTTTTTATCAGAGTTGGATTGACGGTTGGAGACTAGATGATCTTAAAGGTCCCTTCCAACCTAGACAACTCTATGATTCTATGATTTTGAAATAAGGAAGTTTATACAGTAAGTGACAATCATTAATTTACCAGAGAATAATAACACCTTTTAAATTTTCTATTTAAAATTTCTGCTGTTGCTACCACACAATTAAAATGTCAAGAGGTTTTGGGGGTTGGTTTTTTTTTTTGTTTGGTTGGTTGGTTGGGTTTGTATTTTTACCTTTTAGTTTCTCAATAACTGCTGTGGATGCTAGGACTAGAATGGTTGCTGTAAAATAAACATTCTAATTTTGCTGTGATTTTACATCCAGTTGGGATTGGACGTATTTTAAAGATACAAATCTCTGAAATGTTCCGGTGTTCACAGAATACAGATAGTGCTTGATAAAAGTTTACAATCTTAAACTTTTTTCCTAAAACACCTGTAAGTTTTTTCCTGAACTTGCTCAAGAGTTTGCATAAAAAATTGGAATTTGCAATTACTTTTTATCTAGCTTTAAAGTGCATTATCAAGTAACAGAAGGCAGTTCTTCAATAAATAAAACAAGCTTGGAAGGATACTGCTGTATAGCCAGTGTATCAGCACTTGCCGTATTTCAGAATTAAAATGAATAGAAACATAATGAAGAAACTGAAGCATTAGCTGCCTCAAAACATCCACTTAAGACTGAAGTGTGTTTCAAGTGCAGTAGTCACATAACAAAACAACATTGTCTATTAGTGAGGTATTTATGCTTTTGTTTTTAAAAATAAACTATCCATTAACCATTACAATGCTTTCATTAAATTTCAATTAACCAACAATAGATACTATATAATAAATCAGAAGGAGTCTGAGCTGGGAACCATGCTTAAATGCCTACAGGAAAACAGGAACCCTATTTCTGGTGGGATTATCTTTCTTTTTTTTAGCTGGCTCTGAACTCCACAGAAGAGTCAGATCCACTCTCTGTGTTCAGTGCAGCTGAAGATGAACCATGTGGTGCACTCTCTGCTTTTACACTCAAGGTTAACCAATTACTGAGATAAAGATAGGAGTTTTATTTCCTGATGCAATTATCAAGGTGAATTTTACATTTCCATTATTATTTTACTTTTGTGGAATAGAGTATTCTCAAAAATGCAAATCTAAATGCCGTGTTTTCCCCATTTCTGTTACTAATTGTAGTCATTTTATGTTGCTTTCAGCAGGGGGGTTGAACTTGATGAGGTCCCTTCTAACCTGCATTGTTTCATGATTTACTCCATTTAACGATTGTATGAAAATCATGTCCTGCTTTCCAGACTGATAGAAGTGAGAAACTGATTTATTCTGTAATTTTTCTATTAATAGGCTGTTGAGAATACTATTTATGGCAATGACTGACAGTCGCTGGCCAGCTTGACTTTGGAACATCAGGAACTCTTGCTGATCACTCACTGCTGTGGTATGTTTAACACTTTGGTATGTTTAGAGCTATGGAGACTATAAAGTGAAACAATGTCCTAGGCCTTATGGTGCTATGACTAAGTTAATTTCTTATCAAATTCAGGACAACTTTGCAGAAAAGGCATGCTTGTAAATTTTTTATTGGTAGTGGTATTGGAAAGATATTGCAGAAATTCCTCAACAGTTCTAAAGACTGAAGGACAGTATGGATTTAAAGGAAGAGAAGATTGAAGGTCGAATGAAAGGGTGACTAAGACGACTTTTTTCCCACTTTCTTTCCCAGTTTCCCACTTTCCTCCCAGTCATACTGACAGTTCTTGCACTTCTTTAGCTTCTTTCTTTCAAATGAATACTACCAATACCCAAGTAGAAAAGGAAAAGGGACTTATGCTTTTCTCTGTAAGTGCAGGATTCCAAACACTCCTTCTAGTTTTGAGCTAAAAGATTCAGTTCCATGTGATTTCTTCATGCAGAATCACGGCTTGGGTTTTTAAGGAACAACATGAAACCCGATTTCTCCATTTCTCTCACTTTTGATTTAAATTCCAGCAGAATTACTACTGAAATTCTGGCCAGAGAGATATAAAGCTACCAGAGTTTAATAGGTTGGTAATGAATATCATTTCACCGGAATTCTGCAGCCTAGCAGGGTGATGTTCTTTCTCTAGTCCTCTAGTACACTCTTTATATCTACTAAGGCGATAAATAGGAACTAGGAATCTACTTGCTGTTTTGTGCTTTTACAGGTGTCCTTTACCATCACCACAAAATGTGATACAAACGACTAACCAGGATAATTTTAATTGCTCATTAAATTAACTGAAATTTCTACAAACCCTGGCATGCTAATCATGCCTGTTTATGAAGAAAGCCCTAAACTATTTAGAACATCTTTGAAAATATAAGTAGATTGTAAAACATCATCTTGTTCTAGAGTCTTATATGTATTTCTTCATTAGTGGATGGAGATGGGGAAGATGCTTCACTTTGATCCTCCCCAAAAATGAAAGCATCACAGTGCATACATTTATTGTATGGTGTATCTTTTGCTTACTTAGCCCATACTATTTTCCTGCAGATATGAACATCTCATGTGTACTATGAGGCATTGTCTATCTGTCCACAGTCACTGCTGTAGGTTCTTCTCTTGGGTTCTGATTGCACTGAGAAATTGTCTTGGCAAGTCAGAGATGGTGTCTTCAAAAGATTAATTCCAGCCCTCTGTGCCCAGAGAATCACACAGGGCTGTTTGTACAAAGTACAGTAACATCAAACTTGACCTCTTGAATCCATGTTTTCCCTTCTCCTTCAATTTGTGGTAAATTGTATAAAATTAGTGGGTTTTGTTAAGAGTTAAATTTGTTTGATCTGTAAGAAATATATTGACGTGGAATGTATTGTCTTTTTTAGCACTGGCTATAAGGTGATAATCAATACTTGTAATATGTGAAAGTAAGACATGAGGAGTTTTCAAGTTTGGGAAATCTTAATAGCATTTTTTTTCTTTCACTAAAACTCTATTCATAACCATAAAAGTAGTTTAGGTGCTAGAATACAGATGTTCTTAAACTATCTATTAACATAAACTTATAAAAATCTAAGTGATAATATAATTCTTTGCAACTTCTATGCAGTTTGTATGAAAAGCCTTTAATGCACATTTGCACAAGGTCACCAATAACTTACAATGTCTTTAAGTATTGGATTTATGTGAAAAAGACAAAATCTCTTTTGCAATTTCAAAGGGCTTAAATATGATACTTTAGTGTCATGTACTTCATCAAAATTTTATGTAAAGTGAGGATGAAAAGCACATTTTAACAAATCAAAGACTTCAAAAATATTGTACAGCTTCCTTTCTTTTTCTGAAAGGATTTTTTTTTTATACAAAAAGGTGAGTAAGGAGCTCCAAATAAAGAAAAGTCACATTGAAACTGCAATGCATAATAAGAGTTGTATTAGCGAAGGTAAAATACCTCATGAGGCAGTTTCCAAACAGACTATCTACACTTGAAGGACTGGCTAGCTCTGTGTTACTCCAACATGGGCTCTGGGGCTGGTCCATGAGGGTGGGGGAGCTAAGGGCAACCTCCACCCTGTCTGGGCAGGGCCATCACCAGTGGAACAGCATCCCACAGCATCTGAGCTGGCTGAACAGAGCAGCGGTGGTGGCAGGTACCACCGACAGTCGAGCAGCCAATGATCCAGCAAACAGTGAGGTAACAAGTCAGGTCTGAGGATAGTCCAGGAAATCCTAATGACAGTGCAGAAATAGCCAGGAGCAGGACTGGAAACAGGTGTAATTTCAGCATAGCTCAGGCCAGATTGGGGTGCCCCCAGGCCTCTGTGTATGGGTGTGTGGGTGGGGGTCCCTGGTGAGGCTGGTCAGGGCAGTTAAGGTCTATCGGTGCCTGCAGGGCTCTGACAACAGCTGTCTGCCCCCATTGCAATGCAAAGTTTTGGTCCTCTGATGGAGACCGTAGTTTTAAAGAGATCTGCATGGCAAGTGGATCGCAGGGAGAAGTAAACCAGTCACACGGATCAGGTTGGCATATTCAGCTGTAGATTTACAGATGTAATATAATCACAGAATGTGAATTGACATAGCTTTGTGGATCACACGACGGCAGTGATGGCACGTTACCACTGGCATCAGGCTGATTTATGTTCAAGCATGCAGGATGCTGCTTTCTGATACTATTCATATAATTTTGTGGGTGAAAGGCTGTCATCGAAGGAGATGCCATTTCAGCAGTCATCTTTTAAAAATCAGATTTGTGATTTGGACAGGAGAAGTGTAAGAAAATGGACAGTAAAATACATTTCAGTCCTCTCAGATAGTATTGGATTCATGCTTATTGTATTGTGTAGGATATTTTTTTGCCAAAGATGGCTGGGATGATCATATCCCTTAGAATCGTATTCTAATCCTGTTACATCAATACGAGTTTAAAGAAATGCCATTGACAAAAGTTTTTCTGATCTCAGTTAGATTGATATAAATTTCTTTGATAGTCAGAAATACCACATTGATGGAAATTGAATAGCTTGCCTTTAGAGCTCAGCAAGAACAGACTTTGGCTGGCACATCAGAAGTCAGTGCTTTGCTTTTATTGAAATATTCAGTGAACTGTTACAGAAGTTTTGAAAATGTTTATTTTTATGCCAATTAACTGTGTCAGATCACTAACATGCATTTTGTTAATAATTTAGAAGGAACCAGAAGTCTGAAGCGGTTTGAGGCAATTGTGTGGGTAATTTGTTGATAAAAAACCCTCCTGTATTTCGATGTTTGAAATTTAATCTTTTTGGACATCTTGGAGCATAATTATTAAATACAGTGGGAGTGGTGAAAATGAACTTCTGTTTTCTGAAATTTCTTTGAACATTTGATTCTATGATATGGGATTATAATTTAGTATCTGTTGGTTGTTCTTCTTTTAAGTTTTTGACAGACAGTACAATTGGGCAGTCATGTTGCTGAATTTGGTAGTAAAATTTCTTTTCATTGCTTTTTCCTTATATTGCCCCCTGCAGACTACTGAAGGCACAAGATAGACATGAATACTCCCATTTCTACTATGCAGCTACTGATGTTGCTGTTGTCTTGGGACATACTGCAATGGAGACAGGTTTTCCTATATGAGTTAACCTTACGTAGAAGAAAATGGCCTGCTTCAATTATATCTTCTAGGCTTTTCCTTTAGACTTCATGGCTTCCCAGCTTATTTTCTTGAGTACCATTATTCACTGCAGTACAGTGACAGGGGAGAAGAAAATATATACAGAAAGAAGGTTCAGCTGTTCAACTATTATTTATGGTGATGACTTGTGTCTTATGAGTACTATTTATGACACAGTTTGATTGTCATAGTTTCTATGGTTTCATAGAAATTTACATGTTGCAACTCATGCAAGAAGTGTACTTTATAAAACAGTGCCAAGGATTAGGTAGAGAAATAATTCTTAACCTAAGGCAGGGTCCTTGAGGTATGCAGATTTGAAGATAGATAGTCTCTATAAATATTGCTGGGAAAGAAGGAATGGGCAAAATCTGACTTTTGGTGGTAATATTCAATAGATACTTCAGAAAACATAGAAACTACATTCTTGGAGTTCCTGCTTTTATATAGATTGTTCTGTCCAGGCTAAATTCATATTGCTGAGCTAAGTGTACCTAATAGTTATGAAATTCTATTAAAGATTTCATTATTGTCAAAGGAGTCAATTATGGCAAGAAAACATAATTTAGTATTCTACTGTTGTACTGAATATAAATTGTGTTTCAGGACTTTTACTTTTGTAATATATTGTAAATTGAAAAGCGTACAGACAATTAAGGTCTGATATTTTCTTCAAGAAACAAAAAATTAGATATGTTTTCTTGTGCCAGTTATTACAGCCATTAAAGCTTATAAGAAAAAAATGATTACTCAATGGATAACTCTTTCATCTTTTCTTGTCTTTCCTGTCAGAATAGAACGTCTTTTATTCATGTGACTTCTGCAGTGCAGATCCCTGTTTCAATCGCTGTGTTCAGGTGCTGTAGTCATTGAGAATTCCATAGACAAGCTAAGCAGAATAGAACAGATCAGAGTCCTTCTAAGTAGATCTCAGGGATCTTTTTTGTAATGCTTAATCTTTTCATGTTCTGTTTACCTTTGGTAAATAACTGGCCTTTAAAAAAAAAATATATATATCAATCGTTCTTACTGAGAACAATAGCAAAGATGCCTTAGAAAAACAGTGTGAACAATTCTGAGTATTTCTAGAAGACTGAGAAAAGTAACCTCTGGAAAGAAGGCTTGACACTTGTGTTTGTAGATGGGAGGAATTTGGAAGAATGTCTTTAGATCAGGATAGAAAATTGAGCATTATCTTTGTACGCTTGTTGAATCACTCTTAGGATAAAATTTAGAATTTGAAAATACTTCATTTTTAAGAACTAGGATTACCTAACAATTCAGTTGAGAGTTTTACTAAATCAGTTGCTTCAAAGGCAGCTTCAATTTAGTAGTGGATAGATGTCCGTCATTTAAAACGGTCCCCTTCTTGAATATAACAGTATATGCTGTCAAAGAACAAATGCAACCAATTTTCCATTAAAAAGTCCCATAAATATAAATAGGCAGATCTATTTTGTCAACCTATAAATATATTCCAGCGTATCATGGTTTAATAAAAAACCACTACTGAATGAATAGTATTGTACAAGAATGTATACTAACTTTGTAAGATGAGTAAATTATATATGTCTGGAAACAGAAATGGTATTTTAGATTTGTAAATACAAACAAGAAAGATATAGAAGATGGTGTCACGTCTTAAAGAAGTGGAAAATAATATTGGAATTGGGCATGGACTGTCAGTGTAAAACATGCGGTTATAACAGTCCATAATTTATCAGTCTGTAACATTGTCTTATCAATGAACGAATATAGAAAATTATTTAAATGAATGCAAGTAGGAGCACATCATGCAATTGTGCTGGCCTCTCAACTTTGCAATAAAACATTTTAATTTTCCTTTTGTCTTGAAAATAAATGTAGTAATACTTCTTTTTTCTCTGTTCCTTCACATCTCAAAACATTCAAGCATTATGGCCAAATTAACAATTAAAGAGTAATTCAGTGATGCGGCAAGCACTGCAGGACAGGATGAGAAAGCAGGATGTGCTGTGTCAGACCAGTGCTCCCTTGTCCTCAGTGCTTTGCCTCCTTAGAGTGGCTTTGTGACCAGCCAGAAGTGCCAAAGCACTCACCTGCACCACCACTCTGCCAGTGACAGTAGGAGAAGGTGTTTGGGAGGCAAGAGGGGAAAGCAAGTGAACCTGGCAGCTTCTCGTGGGCCAGTCCCTTCCTAGCATCAGCACTTGTTGGCTTGACCAGTTCTGTTGGACAGATTCTCTTTTGAGCTTGCTGATATAACTTGCTACCACAACCTCTCACAGCTTCACATTTCAGCTGTTCTGTGTCTGTTGTGTGGAGCAGTACTTTCTTCCCTTTGTTCAAAGCTATCTCTAAACAGTTTGTCAGGCACAACCTACTTTTCATTTGTCAGGATGGGATGAGTAACAGTTGTGCATTCAACTTACCAACCGTATTTCTCAGTCGGTCAACCATGGTTGTGCCTGCCTCGAGTAACTGCAAGCTGAAAAGACCCAACCTCTTTGTTCTCTCCTCATAAGGCAGCTGCTTCATTTTACTTCCTATTAATTTTTTCTTCTTTTTATGCTGTATCAATTAATTTGTAGGGGAAATAAAGTATTTACATGTCTAGCTTTATTGTATAAGACTTTCTTCAAGCCAATTATACTTGTGCATCAATACTCAGAGCATTTAAAATTTACTTAGCCTGAAGCAATTAAACCGTAATGTAGATAATGGTACGTTCTTAATACTGTGATGATTTGTAAAACAAATTAAATGAGGAATACAAAGATGTGGCAGCCTAGTGATTAAAAAAAGGAAATATACCATAAAATGTTGTAAAATGAAGTAGTGAAAGCACAGGAACCAACATGAGAAAGTTCTTAACAGTTCCTTATTCTGTACCTCTTCATACTTGACCACTCTCTGGTGTACTTCTACAGTACAACTGAGAGAAAAATCTGGGCTGCTTCTGAAAAAGAGCAGCTTACTATTCTCCTTCCCTCATTCTTGCATTTCTTTCCTTATTGCTGGCATGGGGATTCCTTTGGCACCACACTAGAAGGGTTTAAACAGCTGAACTGAAAAGAAATTAAACCCTATCACCTCCAAAATATGCTGTGGGTTTTGGGTTGATTTTTTTCTGGATTATTTCCCAAACTAGGTCAGCATAGTTCAGATAGTGTCTGTTGGGCATTGTGTAAGAGCAGAGAGAGAACTGGATAGCAGGAACTGCCCAACAGCAGCAGAAACAGCCCAAAGATAAGAGTTTTCTTGCCAGAAAAAAAAATCCTGTGTGTGATTATGGATTCCCAGGAAAGAACTTTTCTAAATCTTGAGCATCTACGTTAAGCTGCCAAATGACAGCTTAGGCTGATAATCAGTATATTTTATCTAAATTACAAAATTACTGCTTTGTATTTTATTTCCATCTTTTCTTACATTAGGACAGGCATAAAGCTGAAAATGCATAGACTGTTGGGCTGCCTTAGAGCTCTAAGCAATTTTAACGGCTCAACTCTTATTTCAAGTTCAGATTTCACTAGGCACAGCTTCACCATTCTGGTATCTCTGAAGAGCATTCCATAGATTTAATATGTGGAAATTTAAAAGCATATTTCACATCTAGTGCTTAATTTTGCAGTTGTGGCACTGCATCCAGAATTTGGAATGCTACTGTTTATTGACTCAATGTCAATTAAAATTCGTACCAGTATTATTGCTTTCTGTGATATAGGAAACTATTGCTGCATCTCAAAGGATATACATTAATTTTTCAAACTATCCAGTTTTTAAACATCAAAAATGTTTTTATTTGGATAAATAAACACACTAGGGAGATAAATGTAAAAGAAAATTAATTGTGTAATATTCTCAAAAGAGGCTGTGGAATTGCTACTATGTAGAAGATTCTGCTCAACACTCTAAAAATAGAAGTTTTGCAAAATATACTGTGATTCTGATATATGTAATTGTCTGAATTTTGTTGTCTCTTGTAATTCTTTCTTACTCTGGTAATATAAACAGTGACTGATGGTCAAATTCGCATGAACTTATTTAAATGTGATTAAACCAGCTAAACTGGTCCAATAAATGGAGATACAGTTGCTCTGTAATTTTATCATTTAACACGCCAACTTCCTTGTGTTTATTTAATATGATTTTTCAGGTTGTCAGTGTACATGTAATGGTAATGCTACATGAAGTTTAGGAGATCAACTGTGGGAGACTACATTAATTGGTTTTGTTAATAATTCCTTTACTTCTAATTGCTGATGACTAATTTGTTGGAGTTTCTGCTATTTGACAACTGAGTTGGCTAATTATGTATTTATCCATCATACAAATTGTGTGGTAAATTACTATTCCTTGTTTCAAGGGCTTCTTTAGCAGTTTTCTTAGGATAATTCTTGGGATTTCAGATTTCATTTTATACAAATGTCTGCCATGATTAATACTAAATTTTGTTCTCTATGTAAACATTAACATTGTTAATGATGCAATTTTGCAAAGTAATAGCAACATGAGTTGTAAGATATGATATCTGCAATGTTGGACTGGCAGACCATTTTTTTTTTTAAAGGCTGTGATTGGTAAAAGGCTCTCCTAAATTCTCAACACTTTCAGAGCTATAGTTTCTGCATGCAACTACAGTTTTGCTGAATTCTGTATGTATCTTCTGAGCCATGAGCATCTGCTGTTTTATCGATTCCCCCACATTCTTAATCAGTGGAAATATTCACAGGAAGACTACTCTTAGTTAATATTATGAATAAACTGGAAGATAATAAAAAGAATCAGGTAGTCTTTATGGGGAGGAGCATTATTAATCCATCCTAATACATACAAGAATGTTGCTTCTAGCAAAACAAAGACCTCTCTTCTGGAATTTCCTCAAACTTGCATAGGGGTCACTGATACACATGAATTGTACAGTGCTTCAGTGAGGTGGTTTATTGTTTCTGTTTATCTGCACTAAGAGAAACTAAACATACATAGCTTTTCTAGGTGAAGAATTACAGTTGCCACAGCAATGCTATGTAAGTGGAGAGTGAAAGTAATCCTGTGGATGCGCAGGGAGCTTGCAATAACAAAGTCTTTCTATTATGAAATGGCTCAAAATATTTTAGAATTCAAAAATTGCAGAGAAAAGGCACCCACAGTGATGTTCCATTTTTCTTAGTGTTGGCAGCAGTGCACTAGGTCTGTGACTTAACACAAGCAAGTGATTGGAAGCATCACTAGAGTTCGATTTCTATAATGGGCAATGCGGGGCTGTATATCTAAAGTGGAGAGGGCAGGCACATGCTCAGTGTATGGTGATAGGTGGACTGATAGTGCCCATAGCCTCACATCTGGAATTACTACAGAATCAGTAAATATAGTTGATTTTTTTTTTGGTGTGTTTTATCCAGTTATTTGCTGGAGCTGGTATCAGAGCATGGTTTGTCATAATGAGGACAATCTTACTAAAGTAGTATTATCCAATATATGAGGGGAAAGCTGCTAG
Organism: Calidris pugnax; assembly: GCF_001431845.1. Lineage (NCBI taxonomy): Eukaryota > Metazoa > Chordata > Aves > Charadriiformes > Scolopacidae > Calidris > Calidris pugnax. The sequence goes on along the minus strand of NW_015090830.1, from coordinate 6,979,815 downwards.
TAGTGAAATTAAGAAAACTATGGTCTCCTCTGGAGTGGAGTTTGCAAGCATGATTTGCTTAATGAAACTGATAGATGGGGTTTGTTTTCAATTTGATATTCTTGTTCACCTTGGAAGAAGACCGCCTGTTGTGAATCAGCATTCCTTTTTCAAACTGGAAAATACCCATAAAGTTACTCAATTTCAGGAAGAAGCTCTTAATAGTAATGAATAATATCATTTGAGTTTTCAATCAGAAGCATATCATAGATCCACTAAGTGTCAAAAGATTGTTAAACTTATTTGAAAAACACTATGATGGGCTTAGTATTTTGGAAACCTAGACTACACTTACAAGCGTGGAGGAGGTAGAAGAAAGGAACAGCGGACTAGCATGAATGAGCAGAAAAAAAATGCAAAGATGTGATTCCTGCTGCAGTCAGTTTCTCACAAAGAAATGCAGAATAAGGTCTATCTGAAGCTTTGTTAAAAGCGATAGCATCTGAATGCAAATTTTATGGTGTTTAGTAGCCCCCAGCTCTCAAAGTAATAGTACTTTTGGATATTCCATTCCTTTACAACTGGTATTCTAATTAAGCACTGTAACAGCATTTGCCTACACCTACAGCATAAATGTGCAAATAGTGGTAAAGAGTTGTAATCCTAAAAGCATAAAATTGCTTATCAGAAAAAAAGGAAAAAAAAACCAAACATCTCTGGCTCTTGTTGACATCAGATTGGGCCATGTGTTAACTGTTACGTTTTGTAGGAGAAAGAGAAGTCATTTGATTTTGTATGTATGTCTGTTGATAGGTAATACATATACTTTGTTGGTCAAGTGTTATTTATTCCTGCCATTAAAATAAAGATTGCTTGAATTTGATGGACAGGAATCAGAGGATATGATGTTGTCCTCTTTCTAGGAATTAAACAGGAGATAAATAGTTACAATTTGCCTAAATGAAAAATCACTTCATAAAAATATTTTCTTAAATTTTATGTACTTAAAGACACACATACATATGGACATACACAAAAAAATACTTGATTAAGTTATCCAACTGAGTGTAACTTGGTGATATTACTTTGCTCTTTCTATATAATTGACAAGCTGTGATAAAACTAAGATGCTTTCATTTTTAGGTGTGAAGGTTGTTTGGGGGTTTTTTTCTAAATTTCCTTTTAAATTCCTGTATATTTACATTTTTAACAACAGAAAGAGAAATCCCACAACCTTGTTTTCCTACCATCCTCACAAGAAAGAAAATATCCCTCCCAGCAAAATGCCAGATAATGACTGGGTGTTTATAAGGGGGTAGGTGTGGAGGAGAAGAGAGTTATATAGCGATTATGTAAGTTAGTTTTGTCTTATTTGGGGCATAATAAGAACTTTGTCATCATTCTACTTGACTGGCACATTTTTAATGCTGCCTTGGGCTGTCAATGGGTAAATGTGAACTTCTACTATTCTTTTTGACCGTAAGATACACTGTGAAATCCACTATAAATTTCAGTGTTTTTGCAGCTCTTTGGGGAAAAAAAAATAGAAAGGGAATTCTTTCAACTCCTCTCAATCATTAATTCTTGTAGAACTTGTTTTGAATATGATAACAATGTGATAAGAAATTTCAAATTTTGTTCTCATCATATTAGGAAGAACAAAACATAAAAGTTTTTTGTAAGGGTGGGGTGGGGGGGAGCAGAATATGTGGCTTTTCTAAATGGCAGAGCAAGTTAACGTGGCCTAAGTCATAAGAACTTTTCACACTCATAATTCACTTCTTCATGTGGAAAGTTGGAGGGTTTGCCCGAGAGGATGTTATAGAGCTTCAGAGGAGTGTGCAGATGTTGCAAGCAGCAATATTCTCCACACATTTTTTGACTGAGTCTGCAGGGCTGACTCTGTCTCATTAATAAACATAATTAGGAGTGTTGCCAGGCGATGGAAGAAGGCCATATATAAGCCCAAAGAAAGAAATGGCACCTGAAGGTAGCTTCCTCAGCCCTTGGTTTTCTTTCATCTGCTCTGGGTTTCTTTAAACCTTTAAGTCTTTTTCTTTAAAAAGTGCTGTGGAAAACTGAGCTCTCTGATCAGTCAGCTTTGCACCCAATAATAAGCTTGCATTTAAGTTTCTTCTTCACATCCATTTTTCTTATATAGAATAGGTTTATCTTGAAATGTGAATGGGATTGTCTTATTCTTGAGAAAGAATGCTGTAGGGATGTGTGCATATCCTTTAAAGCTAGAGTTTGCACTAAGAGCTAAGTTCAAACTGCGTGCCTGTTTTCACCATCTGTATTAAAAGTTGAAAATCTATTGCCTTCTTTGAGACATTAGAAAACAGATCTGAGCTCTTCATTTTGCTTTCTAACAGATAAGGTGTTAAAAGGCCAACAGAAGAAAGATTTCAGCAAGAAATGGTGGTGTCAGCTCTCTTGGGTGCTCCCCAAAGGGAGATCAGGGAGTGTATTGAATTAGTGTGTTTCCCTTCTTTCTTCTTCTCTTGCCAGTTGTTGACCCCAGCATGCCAGCTCTGCAGGGATTACTCTCTGGAAAATGGGTGCTTTCACAAGGGCAAGCATCAGCAACATCTACCCATGTGACAGCAAAACCAAAGTAATCTCAGAGAAGTTAAAAACAATAACAAACGTTTGCCTTAATTTTCTTGCCAACAGCAAGAGCACTATTTATCTCCTGTAAGAGCTGTTTATATCAAAATAATTTGTGGTTCAGTGCACTGTATTGTCTTTACATTTATTTGAATGTTACTGTTGCCAGTGTCAGTAGGTTTAGTGTGAAATCTATTGCTTGCAGTTGAGTTGTTCCGTTAAAGTTACCTTAATTGACTTGTTGAAGTAAGGCCTATCATGTGCTTTGTGAATTGGATGGATAAGAATTTGGGGTAAATTCTGAACGTCAGTCTTCAACGCGTAGCCACTTATCAATGAGACAATCAATAGGTGATGCTCACAAAGTGTTTTGGGCGCTCTTTCCTTGAGCACTTCTGAGGTAGGGTTCTCAAAACTTGGATTTCAGGTTCTGAGAAAAAAACAAGCTTCAGTTTCCCTTATAAAAAAGCAGCTGAACAATGGCTGTAAAAGTGATCCTGAGGACAGTGTTGAACAAAGAGGAAAAAAATAATTAAAATTGACCTCTGTAATCTCCTTCCAAAATAAGGATGGCAAACTGAACCTGTTTAAATTCTGACAGATTTGAGTGCTCAGAGAGACCATTCAATAAATTATGCATTTAATTCACTTAACACTGACAGTGACCTGGTCACGCAGAAAGAAAAAAAAAATGTTTCTTCTAGTCTGATTCAGACACTTTGCATCTTAAAATGTATTTGATGTTCACCTTATAAAAACTAAAGTAGTCTTTCCAGTATTTGGAAAATGTTAAGTTTCATCTTTCCCCAAACATAGCAGAAACAGGCTCAGCCCAGTGAAGAAGTTTCTGTGCAAGCAGAGGCATCATAGCTTCCACATGCTATTTTTTTATGGTCTGATACTCATCTTCTGCTGAGTATTAGCTGTGCCTGAAGTATATGGGGTTCCTGCCTTACAATTAATACATCAAATGGGACATTTCTGACATTTCTAAGAACTTCAAGACTAGAAAAATCACAAGAATATAGCAGAAGGATGGAAGAATATTCTAGTAATTTTTCAGACTCAGATTCTTAGAAAATTCTATTAATTTCTTTGAACTCTTTCCAAAATCACATTATTCAGGCATAATTTGCAGTTTTCAGTAGCTTTGAGAAAAAATTGTGGCAAAGGAACTGAGATTTAATTTTTATATGATAGATTTGCTTTTCTGCTATCCTCTTGGGAAAGAATGTGGCAGCTGTCTGGTGTTGATCTCAGGAGTGTTTGGGAGCAAAGCTAGGTAATATGATATAACTTCATTCTTAATTTTCTCATTTTTGAAGTTTTGTATGCACACGTACATTTACTGGACAAGATAATTTAGGAAGGAGCTATAGGGGTTTTATCCTCTAACTTCTACCTCTGAGCAGAACATTAGCAGCCCATTTATTCCCAACACAGTTCAACAGCCTTCTCTAAATCCTCAATCCCTGCTGTCATATGCACCGTCTCCTCAGCTGCACCGTAACTGTATCAAAGCACAGGGGTTGCATCTTTATCATGTGAAGGGGAGAATTTTTTGCTCAACATTACTGAGTCCAACAGATCAGCAAGCATTGATATTTAATTTACTGAATGTGCATATAGCAACTCAGATAGGCATCATTGTATGTTTGTACAATAAATTCATAAGGATTAAAAGCCACTTCCTAATTTAGTGACATGAAAAAATCCGCATGGCTATCAATCATGATTTGCTTGATTTTGGATTTGGTTCTTTTTTGTTTGTTTTGTTGGGCTTTTTACTCAGCTAAAAATCAAAAGTTATCAGTCAGACAGAGCAAGAGAAGCTTAAGGTTAAATTGATTCTGGATAGTACCTGAGGAACACTAAAGCCCCAGCTTTCCTCCAGGAGGGGAAAAACATTTGTGGGCAAAATTCTCTTCTTTAGCAGGAGTCTGGCATTGTTGAAACACAGAGGACATTTACGCAAAATAAAAGAATGTTAGTACTTGGGGCTGGTTATACTTTAAAGAAAACTTTAAAGTTTAAGCCAACATTTCTGCAGCCATCTGTCTTGGGAGGTTCTGAGCAGCTTCTGCTAAAAACTCCACAGCTGGCGGCTGTTAGCCCAGGGACTGATAGAACAGGCTTTCCTTAGGTTTTCTTTTTGACCTTTGGGCAATTCGTTCACCTTCCTGTGCTCCTCTGTCATCTTTTTCCCTGTGTACCAAATAGAACAGGACTTCATAGGCTGGAGGAGTCTTGTTCAAATACAGGTACATAGAGGACTGCAAAGAGGATAACTTGTGGAAGTAGGCATCATGTATATATCAAAACAGATGTGTTCAATGTCAGGGGTATTTAGCATCTCTGCAATTGAGATATTTGTGTAAATATCTAATTGTAGTTAATAAGTTTTGACCATGATAGCTAGGAATGGAATATCAATTCCACTTGGGTTTGTTTCAGAAATAATATCAACTTAAATAACACTACAATTTTGGCTGTAATTCTTGGCATCCACTTGCTTTCCTAAACTCTCTCTTTTGCTGACATCTTCAAATTCCTTGTCTTCAGGATGTTAAGAAGCTGTAGGAAGCAGATCTGTTCTTCATGGATTACTCCAGAACATGAGGTCGGAATAGTCAGACATAAGCATAGGGAAGTTTGTGTGCTCAAGTCAAGGCACGCACTCTGGAGCCAAATGCAACTCCTTTCCCTGAGCCTTGGCAACCCAGCAGAAGGAGAGGCTGTTAGCAAGTGTGAACTCTGCGTTTGGGATCAGGGGATTTAAAGGCCTGCCAGCTGGCTTTTCCAATTAGCTAAAATTTTCTCATGTTCCTCTAGACCTCTGGATAATTGGGGTTGTATGCTGTATTGTTTTCTTTAATTTTTAACTAGTGCTGTTAGGTGAGCTTCATCACTTTGATAGTCTTTACTCTTCTGTTTTTATTTTTTTGTGTCTCTACAAGTGCAATATTGATCCACAACTTAAGCAAATTTTACAGTTTCTGTGCCTACAAGTAATACGAGCATTAGATAAATCATTGTTTTTTGATGAAACGAACGCATAAAAGATGGTTATTACTCTGGATTTATTTCTAAAATCATATTTACTTTGTCTGTGCTTTGCTTTTGGTTGTTTCCAAGGGAGTATCTGCTGAGCAGTTACAAATTAGAAAAATCTTGCTTCATAAGAGGAAAGTGGGAATAGAAATTGTAATGCACTATCAAAATACTTTTCAAAACACTTCCTTTGTCATGTTAGTAACTAACTGATGGAAATTGAAGATCTCGTGCTCCACTGTAGCAATTTTTTGACATAGAACACAATTCAAATCAATTTTATAATTAAAACAGCACACTCAAGTCTTTTTCAAAACTACCATGTTTACTGCTGTTATATTGGGAGCAGGTTTTGCTTTGAGATGAAGTATTATACTTTTTCCTACACAAAGACAGCAGAAGGGAGAGTGTACAGGAATTCAGGAGAGGAAGAGAAGGAATAAACTAACGTTAGGAATGTTAGGAAACAAACTGGGCTTGCATAGTACAGATTCATATCAGAGATACAATGGAGGCCTATTGGTTTATAACACCTCTGCAATGTGTGCCACATTATGATATTTGGACCCTCATCCTTTCACAGTACATTTCTCTTTGGCACATTTCAGAAAAATGAGAAAATTGTAGCAGCCATATTTTTTTAAATATTTTTTAAGCACTCTACAGGCTTTATGGAGATTTCATCGTGTCTTTTCTCTTTTCCACCTATATGGGTGGAAGAGTTGAATCCTATATGGGAAGGTTGAAGCCTAGTGCCATTGCTTGTATGAAGCTAAACACTGCAGTGAAAGACAGCCTTTGTGCTGCCTAGCGACCCAGGGATGCTAATAACTTCTTACTTGTCTACAAACATAAAAGCCAGCTACCATCTGGTACTTAGCAATATATAACAACAATCCTTACCTGTGCTGAGAGGTAATTAGCTTGCCCTCTATTGCTTTTTCACATTAATAATAATAGTAAATGTTCAGCCACTAGATTGGTACAATGAAAAACTACAGCATTTGAAGGGCCCTAAAAACTCTTCTAGCATAAATGTGTTTTCTGTTCTAAAAAAAAAAAAAAAAAAAATTCCAACCAAAAAAAACCTGACGCAGAGGAGTTATGAAAATTAAAGACATTTCAGGTCATAAAAATCAAAGTTGAATCTACCAAGACTGATGGTGTAAAAATCTCACCATACAGAATGAACCAAGTACAACCAAATGGGCCTGAAAGTATTTATTCCTTCAAGACACAGAAAATTAAGTTAGAAATCTAAAGCTAAAATTTGAGAGAATATCAAGAAAATAAACTACAAGAAAGGACTAATGTGTCTTGAGAAGTGCTGGACTAAAATAGAACTCTGGCTAAAATCCAAGTACATGTGTACTTTTTTTTAACATCTGAGTTTCTCTAACAACTGAGCCTGTACTTAGGAATATATAAATTCTTCTTGGGAGGTCTGCCATGTATCACCATTTGGATTTGGCTGATTTGTGTTTTGTAGGCAGCAATTGGCCTATACGAGTCGAATAGGGAGAAAAGAAACCCTCAATTTTTCTTTTAATTGCAGAACGTTAGTTTGAATATGAATGCTAAAATGAGATCTTTCAGAAATAAATTGTTTTTCTTTCTAAAAAAAAAAAAAAAAAAAAATTCCAACCAAAAAAAACCTGACGCAGAGGAGTTATGAAAATTAAAGACATTTCAGGTCATAAAAATCAAAGTTGAATCTACCAAGACTGATGGTGTAAAAATCTCACCATACAGAATGAACCAAGTACAACCAAATGGGCCTGAAAGTATTTATTCCTGCAAGACACAGAAAATTAAGTTAGAAATCTAAAGCTAAAATTTGAGAGAATATCAAGAAAATAAACTACAAGAAAGGACTAATGTGTCTTGAGAAGTGCTGGACTAAAATAGAACTCTGGCTAAAATCCAAGTACATGTGTACTTTTTTTTAACATCTGAGTTTCTCTAACAACTGAGCCTGTACTTAGGAATATATAAATTCTTCTTGGGAGGTCTGCCATGTATCACCATTTGGATTTGGCTGATTTGTGTTTTGTAGGCAGCAATTGGCCTATACGAGTCGAATAGGGAGAAAAGAAACCCTGATAGATCAGTCAGATACCTCCACTTTCTGTAGTGTTTTTGTAGCTATAATACATATTTTCATAGTTTTTTTCTTTCAGAATTGGTAAATACAAACTTTATTATGTGGAACTTAATTATAATTTTAAAATTACTGCATATACTACCTTTAAACATTGTTTAATTTACTGAGGACTGAATTGAATGCTACTAAAAATGACAGAACTCTTCACATTAAAATATTTTGCTTTCTGTTACTAGCATGGGGGACAATCTCTTCAGTAAATTTCATTTCAGCTTCTTATATCTCTTCTTACACCTTTTGCATTAACTTCAGGAGCTTATGGAAGAAAGACACTAAAAGGTGAATTCTGTATCAAAATATGTTTTACTTAAATATATGGACATATAAACATATGGAAATTTCAGGTTTGTAATTTCTACATTTAAGTGCCAACATATTTTGAAAACAAATGTGCCATTCATAAAATTTATTCTAAATGTATGTACTAATTGCATGGTTTGATGTCTATTTAAATTTGTATAAAACTGTGTTCTCAACTTCACATGATGGCTCTTTTTAAAAATTATGACATGTATTCTTGGAACAGAAATAAAATGGACTAGGATATTTTTATAGAAGTCATCCCCAAACAAGAGAAGAGGAACTCACTCCCACTTAGAAATGCTTATTTCATCTCTGTAATGACAGCTGGTCTTGTTCCATCCTTAAAGCCAGAATTAAATTTTGCCGTAGTACAATGACACTGGACAAACAAAGGGAAACCCAGAGTCTGCTCTGATTCCGTAGTTGTTATGGAGTCTGAGAAGCCAGATGTAGATGTTTCCTCTTGCTGGATCTTTTAGGCAGAAACATATGTGAAAGGGAGCATAGGCATCCTCTTTCTAATATGATTGAAAAGTTTCACCTGTAATGAGGGAGGACATGAAGTAACACCAGCTAAAATTAAAGGTATACAGAATAGGAACCCATGAGAAACTTGAGATGACATGGCTTCCAAGAGTGTTTTGAATGTTGTTAAACTGCTAGTACTAATTTTTTGAAACAAAGCTGAATGCTTAAAAGATGGGAGAGCATAGAAAGGGATAGAGCATTAGAATCTGTATAGACTAGTCTGGTGCAAATCCCAGGAAATCATTTATGTGTCATAATACAGTTTAGAATATGCTGTATGTCATTGGCATGAACCCACCATAAGTCTTCATAAGCAAGACTTTATGCTAACCATGTCAAAAATCTGATTTATATATGTGTGTGAATTGATACAGCATACTCAAGTTCTCTAAATTATTTGCTTTACCAGCAATATTGTGGTTCAAGCAACCTTGTTTTGTATAGAGTCATTGTCTCATATTAGGCAAATTAAAAAATGAAATAGTAAAAGCTTTTCATTAAAGTGATGACTTCAGGACTATCTCAGGGGAAAGAAAAAATCTACTTAAGAGTCAAGGAATCTTTATGATCTATATTAGAATTCTAAATAATTTAGGTTTGTCCATAATCCTGTATTGGCAGTTTGCAGGTCAAACAAATACTGAGACAGTATGCAGATGAAATATATATTGGTTATATAGTAAGTTATGAGGAAGGCAAGACACAGCTTGCAGAGTGATCCTCTAATCTATCTTCTAATGAAAGTAGAGCAATTCGACAGAAAGAAATCTAATACTGGAAAATTAAGTTCTTTTATGATCCAGTTTTCCCTTATGATGCCAGACCTTTTTTTCTGAAAAGACTCTCAGGAAATTGCTAACGAATCATCATAAAAAATTGCCTCAAAAATAATTTTCAGTTCTAGGGCAAAAAAAGACTGAATTGGCCCTTGAATGTGCAGGAATGGGACCAAAGAAAAGAAAAGAGAAAGTGATGTTATGTCTGTGCATGCATAGAAAGGCCAATATTAAAATTCTGTGTAGAGCTCAGATATTTTTGTTACCAAAAAAAGTCTGAAGAGCAGCACTTCTAAGAAGGCAGCAAAAGAATTATGCAAGATGAGAAAAATAAGTCTTCTGAGATGAGAGTGGAAGAGTACAATCTACTCCAACATGATCTTTAGATATAGATACAATATTGCTAAGATAACTGAAAATTACATGTTTTGTCAGCCTTGAAGACAAAAGTGTAACAATATTCTTGATTGAAAGTTGTCAAAAATTAGCATTTTACCAGCACATTCATTCTAGCTATCAGGATAATTAGTAAGCTTAATTAATAAAAGTAGGAAAATAGGAAGCATATTACTACCATAAAGATGAAGTAAGTTTCAAAAAGAAAAGATTTAATCAATTTTTTTTAAACATTTTGTTGGTTTAGGAATGGGGAGTGTCGGGGGTTTTTGTTTGGTTTGTCTTTTTACTGTGGGGTTTTTTTTTGTTGTTGTTTGGGTTGTTTTTTTTGGCTTTTTGGGGTTTTCTTATGAAAAGGCTTGTCACAGAATGATACGGGGTTGGAAGGGACCTCTGGAGATCATCCAGTCCAACCCCCCTGCCAAAGCAGGCCCACCTAGAGCAGGTTGCACAGGAACATGTCCAGGCGGGTTTTGAATGTCTCCAGAGATGGAGACTCCACCACCTCTCTGGGCAGCCTGTTCCAGTGCTCTGCCACCCTTCTCATGTTTAGATTGTCAGATTTAATGCCACAGATGGTTGGGGTGTGTAGTGCTGTTTATCCTTCTAGCCTTAGAACTTCTCAATATCTGAGTTATCCTAATCATTCTTCAAAAGCCCATACAAAACCAGGATTGTTCCATTCTGCCTCCACACACTTACCAAAACACTTCCAACTCTCATTAGGTAAGAATACCATAATCACATGTCAAGGCTCCAGGGATTTAGCCAGTTATTCGCTCGGTTCAGGGAGGATCAGTTTCAAAAGCACAACCAATGAAAAAAAAAATTCTGAGCACGTGTACATGTTTTCCCCAAGACTTTCTCTGGTTTATTTCTGGTTTATTCTCTGGACTGAATATGAGACATGGAATAGGGTTGGTCCAGTACTCTGCCTTGAAAATCCTCTATCTATGCATCTTACTGATGTATCTTTCTTATGCAGCCAGGACCATGTTAATGGGCAGATTTACAGCTAGAAACTGAAGATAATTTTATTTCATCTCATCTTGTGTAAGGAGCCTTGAGCGAGTGATAAATAGTTGTGTTCTTCAGGTCAGGAAATGGATTGTCCTCGTGGGTTGCACAAGCATATCTAATCAATAGCCTCTGCCATGAACTTCTTGAGCTCCTGGTAGAGCCCAGGGCTCTCCTCTTTTCTGCTATTTTGCAGGAGTTCAGTCTCATGTGCTTCGTCCTACGCTCGCTGGCCTGCAGTTTACAGCAGGTCAGATTAGGAGGTCAAATGGTTCCTGTTGGATTGTTGAATGTAGATCTACAAAGCAGCCACAGCATGCCCAGAGTATGCAATTCAATGTGCGTTTCATTGTCTGTTTGCAGTTATAATTTTTTTTTATTTTTCCTGTTGTGCTATTGTTTATTAGCTTGATCCCATGGGTTTCAGCTTTTCTACCTATAGTCATTACAGCAGCATCACTTAAATGTGGAATATGGTTGACTTCTCTAGTGCCCAAAATCTGTTCTTTTTGCTTTTCTGCGCTTTCTCCACTGTAAGGGCTTTTGCTTGTTAAAGTATTTTAATCACCTTTGGAAGACAGGGTAGCTTCCCTAAAGAATTGGTGCTGTATTTCAGGTTTCCTTTCAGATCACGTGAAATTCACACCCTGTGAATTGTTCAAGAGCTGAATGAGAAGGAACGTTTGCAATTGGAGATTTTGTGAAAAAGTAATCCCTTTTTAACCTTCCATCCTATGTCTCGTTTAAGTAAGTTTATTGATTGTATACTGTCCTTGTTCTGTCACAATGTAGTAGTCATAGAAGTATAGTTAAAATATTTAAACATAATGAAATTGGATACAGAAAGTATGAAAAAAATAGTGAATTATATTTGAAGATTAAAAGGTAATTGACAACTTCAGTGGCAGTTCAGTCAAGGGAGTCAGTGGCAGTCTGGAGAAGAGAGACTGGGAAATACCTGCAGCTTGAAACAAAACTGAAAGAGCGTATCTCTTTCTCAGAACCTTTTGCTGGAGTTTCTTAACATCAGGTCAGTAGGGCACAGGGGAGAATAGGGAGAATAAGCTCACAATTAGGGTGTCATCTCTAATGTTCATGTTAAAGCTTATGTTTCACTTACCCAGGCTTTAAGGAAGCACCTTGTTTCTCTGTGCCCTCCCTATCCCAGTGCAGTAAATAGTGCATTACTATTTACTACTACAGCAAGTGGGATACTTGCTGAAGCTTTTGCCTCGTATTTGGGAAAGAGGAAAGATAGTATCAGAACAAGGAGGGAAACAGACGCAGACCACACCACACCTGCTGGGACTGTCCCAGAAGAGGATAGTCTTTAAAGTGCTGATGACTGAAATTCATGAAATAAATAAAACATTCACACTGATTAGATTGGATCATTTTTGTGACAAACAGAAATAACGTGTTGTAGATCAAAGGAACAGAATCTCAGACTTGTAGAAGAGTTGAGGTTGAAACGGGACCTCTGGAGGTCATCTGGTAGAATCCCACTGCTCAGGCATGGTCACCTAGCCAAGACCATGTCCAGGCAGCTTTTTAATATCTTCAAACATGGAGACTCTGACACCTTTCTGGACAAACTGTGCCAGAGCTTGGTCACCCTCACAGTAACAAAGTGTTCCTGATGTTTAGACGGGCCTCCCGTGTTTCAGTTTGTGCCCGTTGTCTCTAGTCCTGTCACTGGGCAACACTAAAAAGAACCTGGCTAAGTCCTCTTTGCACCCCCCTCCAGGTATTTCTATACATTGATATGACAACCTTGGGCTCCAGTGCTTTGAAAGCATGGAGAAGGGGATCTACTTATAAAAATACAATTGTAACATCTTACTGATCATTGTGTCATTTAGCTGTTTCATCTAGCTCCTACTGTGTATAACTAGATGTGAATTAACATTTATTTTGATAAAGAAACTTCTTGTATATACCCTTTCTTTTCATTTTCTGCTTTTTTGCCCCTTGTATGTTCAAAATATATTTGCATATAATATAAAATATAAAATATAAAGAAATAAAAAATAAAAATAAATAAATAAATAAATAAAAATATATTAAAAAATATAAAAAATATAATTGCATGTTCAACAAAGAAATTAAAGAAATACTGAAGTCCCATTTGTTTCAAGCAATGACCTTCAGTATTATACTCTAGAAATAAGAGGTAATAAGTACCCCAAACCACCTGAGTTGCCTGCTTTCGTCTGAAGAACAGGGTAAGCCACAGTATCAAAGGTCACACTCCACAGTTATGCCATTTAAATTTGAATGGTTTGTTATATTGTAAACTTTTTATCTTTTATCTGTGTAAGGTGGGCATCTGATACTCCAGCCTGCCTGGTTAGTCATGCTCAGTTGCAATGTACACAATGAAACCACGTTTGAGGGGGGTGAGATCTTTGATTTCCTGGATTTTTTAGAGAATGTTTCACATGGGATGACTTAATCTGCTTAGATCATCCGAAAAAATTTTTCTTCCCCTCCTATAAAATAAATAGATATCACTCCTGCCTCATCAGTCAATTATTTCCCTTGAAAAAAATTATTTAATTTTTTTTTTAATTAATGCAAAATTTTCTGTGTCTTTCTGACAGGGAAACAGTCGGAACTTTTTCTGACTACAAAGACCAGTAGTCCTAAAGCAATTTCACAATTGTATTACCTTGCACTTATGCCAAAAAGAGCAGTCTTTTTTGCTGTTTTGTTACTCATTATCTCGCAAGAGTGTGTGTGATGTACTGCTTTGTGCAGAAATACACAAGTAAATTTAGGTTGATGTTTATATTAGAGAAGATGCGGCTGAAGAAATACATCTTGCATTTGAAGTGCAATGTAATGAAAGTAGTAGTTCACTTTATGGTCCCCATCAATTCTCAAGGAAGCTCTGCACAGACCACAGAGAATCTGCTCTACTGTGGCAGTCGAAAGGGCCATTGTGTTTGAGGAATAAAGTTGTCAATCACATTCTTCCCCTCTTCAGTATAGGCAACTTTAAAGAATCTTGGTGTTCAGCAATAATTGTTTGAAGCCAAAATTACAAAAAGGGAAATGGGACAGAATTTTTTTTTTTAAATACTTTTTAATCTACCCATTCCTTTGAAAAGGAAGAGCATATGTAAGAAGCTCAGAATATGAATTTTATTCCAAGACAGCTCTTATACCAAAAGGAGGTCTTTTTGTGATCTCCAAGGAATAAGATAATGTTGTAGCAGTCTTACTCAGGCAGGAAAAAATGGATAAAAAATGAACCAGCATTACAAATGCGTTGTAAGAAATTATGTGAATTTTAAAATGCGAGAGCAAACAAAAGAAATGGCCACAGCCAAAACCAGTAAATATTTTGAAATTTGCATTTTCCATACTGAGAACAAAGGAAAAAAATGCAAACAAGAAAGAATGAAAAATATATTTTTAAAAAATAAAATAATTTTAAAGTGACACAAAATAGACAAAGAATGTATAGTATGAATAAAAATAATATCTGAAAACTCTGAACCTAACTTTATTTACCACCCATTAAAAGAATCAAAACCTGAAAGCTATAGATGAAATGCTAATGGTCAGGGCATATGGAGTACACTACTATTCTGCAAGAGCTAATGGCAGACAAAAAGGCTTAAAAATAAGATTTTACTATTTCTGTCAAAAAGAAGCCATTATAAGAAAGGCTAGGGAATTGAATGAGATAATTTTTCAAGGGAATAAAGTACAAATATATCACAGGGTCTCTGTTTCAACCCTAGAAATGAGACAGGAATAAAAAAAAAATAGCAAATCCTGAGAGATGGAGAGGTCTATTTTTCTGGTTTCCCCAACAGGCACTTTTTTGTTTATTATAGACAATCAGTTTGAGCTTAAATTTTAGGATGGAAAAAACCTAAATATTTTATATTGCATAAGGTCCTTTGACAGAGATACAGAGAAGTTACCTTAAATTCTCTCAGTGAATCGCCTGTGTGAGTGTATCTAAAGATCTTCTTTTTAGTGTGGTGTGGCCCCCAGGTGTCTTTTTCTTGATTCAGCAGTCAGATATATACATACATATCCCTGCAGAGCTACATTAACTGGTGGTTGTTTACTCCTAGAACATGCAGCACATTATAATACTTTCACAAACAGGAAATAGAGCTCCACAGTAGGAGTATTTTACATCCAAATTGTGTGCTGAAGACATAGTGTTGTTTTGTCTATCTTTAATCTGCTATCAAATTGCTATCTTTCTGTAGTGATCCAACTGCTAGATGGCCATCAACTGTAAAGTAAATTTGTAAATGGTCTGTGGAAACAGCAGTGAAATTTGTTAACAGTAGCAGAATTTAATTCCCAATTCTCATTCCATTTATCTCTGTATTTTTAAAAGGTCCCACTAATGAGTCCTTTATATAATTAATCATGTTGACACAGTTCAAAGCAGATGACTTAAATCTTGGTTGCAAAGTAAAGAATTGGTGAACTCTTGCTAACTGTAGCTTCAGTGAAGTTAATGGAGAATTGAATGTGCTATGGGGCTCCTCAGTGTAATACCTTACAGGACTTGATCTTGAGTTTGTAAAACACTTCACAGAAATTATTTTAGTATATCTCTAGTTATTGCTGCTAAATGATTGCTGCTGGAGAGTGTATTAATTACTCTCTTAAAAATGTGGGAAATAAACATATTCCAACAAAACTCTTTATTTTTGTCACAAGTAATTCCTACTATACAAAAACCGTATTTTAATTAATTTAGAAATAGTGATATGTTTCTAAAAGTTGGAGTATGTGATAACATTTGTGAAATTGAACCTATATAAATGTCCTAAAAGTCTACTACTACAAGCAGATCAACAGTAACAAAATGGTGTATATTGATGTTCGTGCACCTTTCAGCTGACAGCTATGAAACATGAGCGAGGGTGTCTTAAATTTTGAGGATGACATCTTTTACACTGACTAAACTTTTTTATTTTTCAACTTCTATATTGTCAGTTATATCCAACACATCAGGCAACGCGGGAGTGTAATTTCTGTAATCATTCCAGTACGTTTTTGTTCTTTTAAACATTGTCAATTAAGAGCATTTTGATCCTTCTGTCTCTAGAGACTCTCACTCAAAACATTAGTTCAACATGCTTCTCTTCACAGAAAATGTGCTAGCTGAAAAGACAGACTAGTGCTTAAAATTTATTGAAACCTGCAACGTTTTTTAAAGACATTTTCTCTATTTTGAGGTAAGCCAGAAATTTCTTTCAAGAAATGTTTTTTGTTTAACTGAGAGCCACATGGGATATCACTTCAATGTGCACCAAAAATTGGTGGTATCTCTGAGGCATTAATGAGATTTTAATCTCTAAAAATAATCAGTCATGACTGCTACTTCAGGCATGTAGTCAGGCCCAGCCAGCACGGGTTCATGAGAGGCAGATCCTGCTTGACAAACCTGATCTCCTTCGTATCGTCCTGGAGAAACTGGCTGCCCATGGCTTAGATGGGAGTACTCTCTGCTGGGTTAAAAACTGGCTGGAGGGCCGGGCCCAGAGACTGGTGGTGAACGGAGTTAAATCCAGCTGACTTCCAGTCATGAGTGGTGTCCCACAGGGCTCAGTACTGGGGCCACTTCTCTTTAACATCTTTATCAATGATCTGGATGAGGGGATCGAGTGCACCCTCAGTAAGTTCGCAGACGACACCAAGCTGGGTGGCAGTGTCGACCTGCTGGAGGGTAGAGAGGCATTGCAGAGGGATCTGGACAGGCTGGATCAATGGGCCGAGACCAACGGGATGAGGTTCAACAAGGCCAAGTGCCAGGTCCTGCACTTGGGTCACAACAACCCCCTGCAGCGCTACAGGCTGGGGGCAGAGTGGCTGGAGAGCTGCCTGGCAGAAAAGGACCTGGGGGTGTTGGTCGACTGTCGGCTGAACATGAGCCAGCAGTGTGCCCAGGTGGCCAAGAAGGCCAACAGCATCCTGGCCTGTATCAGGAACAGCGTGGTGAGTAGGACCCGAGAGGTGATTGTCCCCCTGTACT
>NW_015090830.1:6949682-6962350 GCF_001431845.1 Calidris pugnax | reverse complement strand
TGGAGAGCTGCCTGGCAGAAAAGGACCTGGGGGTGTTGGTCAACTGTCGGCTGAACATGAGCCAGCAGTGTGCCCAGGTGGCCAAGAAGGCCAACAGCATCCTGGCCTGTATCAGGAACAGCGTGGTGAGTAGGACCCGAGAGGTGATTGTCCCCCTGTACTCGGCACTGGTGAGGCCCCACCTCGAGTACTGTGTCCAGTTTTGGGCCCCCTACCATAAAAAAGACATAGAGGTGCTGGAGCGGGTCCAGAGAAGGGCAACAAAGATGGTGAGGGGTCTGGAGCACAAGTCTTATGAGGAGAGGCTGAGGGAGCTGGGGTTATTCAGCCTGGAGAAGAGGAGGCTGAGGGGAGACCTTATTGCTCTCTACAACTACCTGAAAGGAGGTTGTAGAGAGGTGGGGGTCGGTCTCTTCTCTCAAGTCACAGGTGACAGGACTAGAGGAAATGGCCTCAAGTTACACCAGGGGAGGTTCAGGCTGGATATTAGGAAAAATTTTTTCACTGAAAGGGTTATCAGACATTGGAATGGGCTGCCCAGGGAGGTGGTTGAGGCACCATCCCTGGAGGTGTTCAAAAGACAGGTTGATGTAGTGCTGGGAGGTATGTTTTAGTGATGGTGATGCTTCTTGTTTGTTGTGCGGGTGTCTATTTTTGTCAGTTAGGTTGACAGTTGGACAAGATGATCTTTAAGGTACCTTCCAACCTAGAAGATTCTGTGATTCTGTGATTCTTTATTGATATCTCCCTGGCATTAGAAAATACTGTCCATTTTACAAGTCAATCAACAATTTTTAATCACAGTAGATGAACAGGAGTAATCAATTTAATAGGCCTAATTATTGGTATGTTATACATCAGTAAATATCCTTTCTCAGACATTTTTTCATGGTTTGGTCTATTCTATAAAGTTTCTAGATAACTTACAAGATAATATCAGCAATGAAGACGTGATACTGTTTTGCAAAGCCACATGTCATACAAGACATTGAAACAATAGTACATTGAAGATAGAAAATAGATAAGGAGATTGCAAATTCAAAACCAGAACCAATTGCAGTATACAGATGATTGTTTTTTTTTTCCATTACAAAATAAAACTAATGTTTCTCTTGAGTATAACTAAGAAGGAAACTTGTTTTTCAGGGGTTTTTTTTAGGAAAAAAAAATAATTTTTAAAAAGTATTCAGTGTTTTTTTCCGTTTGCAAATTTTTCTGTCTACGTTTGACTCCTATGCAGTTACTACTATGCTTTAATTGCATTTAAGATGCTCTAGATGCTTAAATGATGGTAACTTTAATAGAATAGTTCTCTTATCTGTATCAGGCATTAGTGTTTGGTTTTATCTACAAATTTATTACATTATATAGCATGGGTTTTGTTGGAGGGAAGATTGTAGTAAAAAAAAAAGAGACTTTTTTTTGCAAGAAATATTCAAATTCCCTCTCCTAACACTTGTCTAAGTTCTACCAATGTTTTTTAAATTGACTGTAGACATTTGCAGTACTTAGAAATGCATCCGTTTATATGAATGCTTACCAATACTATCAGTATTTTAAAGCCAAGTTATCTGTCAGTTCTGAAGCTGGCCTTTGCTGGTCTGAAAGCCAGAGAACTTTACCTTCTGTTATGTTCCCCCCAGAGCTGTTCCCAGTGCGACTTCACCCTCTAGGCTTGGGAAAGAGTTTGAACAGCCTTGGAAAAGCAGCTGCTATCAAGTAGTGTTTCTGCTTCTGGATCCTTCTTACTTGTCCTTATCAGTGTGAGGATTTTAGAGAAATCTTTCTGCTGTTTCCAGACAGAAAAGTCTGAGTTGTCACCTAATTAATTTTGAAAATGTGTATTCTATAGCAGTCTCCTTGGACTTTATATTTCCATAAAAGTAACAGAAGCATGCTAATAACGGTAACATTAGCTATAGAGTGGCTTATCTTCCAACTGTGGTGATACTTAAGAACTTTTCACAATGAATAGGGTTAAAAAAACCAACATTACAGTACAAGCAACAAAATTAGAAAATACATTATTAATTAAAAGGCATATTGAAGGATTCAGGTCTTGGCCATGGTACTAACCCTCTAAATTTAATAAAGTCTGTGTTGGAATTTAATAACGTCTGTTTATTAATACTAATATTGCATTGGGACAGAGCAGGACAATGCTGGAGATCAATTTTTGCCCATTCATTTAGGTTATGGTGATGTATTGATTCCATTAAATGCCACTGATAAAATTATTTTTAGATGTGGTACAATGTAACATATAAGTGAGGTCAAAATCAAATGAATATTAAATGAAATTGATATTAACTAGTATTAACGTGCATCATCTGAACCTAAAAAAGTCCACAAACTGCAAGTTTTGAAATACAAGCAGTAAAATGTTAGATATGCGTAGATGTATGTGTACTACACACTAAGTTTTCATTTACTGCAATGAACTTCCACTTTTATTGAAGCATTTAGAAGAATTAGAAAGAATCTATATTATAAAAGACGGGAAGGAAATACCAAATGAACTTCTAGTTTTGAATATCTTGCTCTTAAATATTTCTATTTTAAAAATTCTTTAAAGATCAACTGGTTAATTCTTTCTTATCAATCATAACTTTAAATATTGTTATGGGTTTAGATCATGCTTTTCTGCTACACCAAAAATGAATATGTAAAAACAGTACTTTTCCTATTGTGTAGATGTGTTCTCAGCATGCATATAGCTATGTCTGGCCCTTTTAGTAATAAATGCAAGTTTCTGATCTTGTTTTCCTTTTCTTATTGCTGATCCTATAGAGCCAAGAATTTGACTTGATGGTCTTCAGCACAGCCAATTGAGAACAGAATTTCTTACCACATGAGAAATAAGAGACTGGCTGGTTCATTGTATGACTCTCTTGAACGCAAAGCATGTGCCTAATTGGAGAATATTTTTTTATTGTCAATATCAGAAAGGAAAAAGAAAGAACTAGTCTTTTTTTTTAAGATTTTTAGCTTAGTTTTGAAGTTTCAAAGAAAAATTTAGACTGTAAGTCCTCCTCAAGGCATGTCTGTCTTAAAAATTAAATTGGATTGCTTAGAACTTTGGCCAGTCGAGTTTTGAAAATCTCCAAATCATTTGAAAATCGTACTGTAATACCTGTCCCAGGGTTTAACCTTGCTCCTTGTAAAAAGCTGCCTCCTTAGGTCCAATGGGAGTTTCCTTTGTTGCCATTTGTGACCACTGTCATAGAATCATAGAATTTCCCAGGCCGGAAGGGACCTCCAAGGGTCATCTAGTCCGACCTCCCCACAGTCAGCAGGGACACCCCCAACTAGACCAGGTTGCCCAGGGCCTCGTTGAGCCTCTCCTTGAATATCTCCAGGGATGGGGCCTCAACCACCTCCCTGGGCAACCTGTTCCAGTGCTCCACTACCCTCACAGTAAAGAACCCCCTTCTAATCTCCAATCTAAATCTGTTCCCCTCCAGCTTGAAGCCATTTCCCCTCATCCTGTCACTACAGGCCTTTCTAAACAGGTTCTCCCCAGCCTTCCTGTAGGCTCCCTTCAGGTACTGGAAGGCTGCTATTAGGTCTCCCCGGAGCCTCCTCTTCTCCAGGCTGAACAACCCCAGTTCCTTCAGCCTGTCCTTGTAGCAGAGGTGCTCCATCCCCTTGATCATCCTTGTGGCCCTCCTCTGGACCCTCTCCATCAGTTCCATGTCCTTCTTGTATTGAGGGCTCCAGACCTGCACACAATACTCCAGGTGAGGTCTCACCAGAGCAGAGTAAAGTGGCAGAATCACCTCTCTGGACCTGCTGGCAACGCTGTTCCTATGCACCTCCCAGGAGAGTCCGGTTATGGCTTTTCTACTCCTCCCTTCCTGGTGCTGATGGCAGTTACATCTGCTGCATCTTCTCTCTCTGCTCCAGGCAGAACAGGCCCAGCCCATGAGGCTTCTCTCAGGTCTTCCAGCATCCAAGCCACTTCATTGGTCATACCCCAGCTTGTTTGAGTTCTTCTGAATGTCATTCATCCATAAAGTGCATTAAGTTCTTCCTCCAATGAGATGTTATGTGTCAACTTGCATCCTATCCTACTATTCATGTTGATGGTGAAGATGCTAAATAGTAGCTGAACTCTTGAGAAACATGGTTCCCAGAGTCTTACAGTCCAGTCACACTTCCACCACCTTGTGGTCCATCCAACCTATAAGCCCTTAGTTTGGCTATGAGGATACTACGTGAGATTCTGCTGAAAACCTTGCTAAAGTCAAAGAAAGATATCAGCACTGCTCTGTTGATCTACATCTGGTCGTTTCATCATAGAACATAAGTCAGTTAGGCAGAATTTGCTTTTGGTAAATCCATACTTGCTATTCAAAATCAGGTTATTGTTGTCCATAAACTTGGAAATCTTTTCTAGAAGGATTTTCTCTATAAATTTGGTAGAGATTAAGGTAAGGCTGATCAGCCTTTTAGTTCTGTGGATCTTCTTTCTCACTGTTTTTGGAAGGTGGATATGTTTTGCTATTTTTCAGTTGCTGGGGAATGCCTCTTCTTGTTTAATAGACAGCATGGAGTATCTCCCCAGTGATGGCAGTCACTCCACTCAACACTGCTGGATGCATCCTGTCCCATTTTGTATGTCTTTAGTTTACTTACATATTTCTAACAATTTGAAAGAATGAGAGATCAGAAGGATGGGACATTTTATCAGTACATTGAACAGATTTTCTTTAAAGCTATTGAAAGCCAAGAAATGAAGATTACCAAATACAGGAGCCATTAACTATTGGAATAAACACCACCAATGGAAGTGGCTGATAATCCATCTATTGAATTCCTTAAAGCAAAACTAGTACCTTCCTGGACATATGCATTAATCAAAACTGAGTCATTAGGCTTACTACAAGAGAAAGTGAGTGGAGTCTTTTGTCTTATCTTGCACAAGACTGTTACTTATTTTTTCCTTCTTGGTTAGAATCTATGGAATTGCCAGTGTGATTGTTTCTTCAGAGAGCCACTCTTGAGTAATTTTGATTTAATAGTAGAAAGAATCAGAAGAGTTAAAAAATAACAATAATTTATCTAATGTTATACCAAACATTTCTGCTTTGTGAAAGACTTCTTTCATTTTGGAAGATATGGGATCAAACCCAAAGTACTTTAGCAAGCTTTTGTATGGGAATAAAGCTTTATATGATGTGTCTTCTGTTCACCTTTAGTGAACAGATGGGTTGTAATCGATTATGTGTACAATTGGGGCACTGAGAGAATGTTGTCATTTTTTCCCCTGCTAGCCATTTCTCTATTTAATTCTTTGACAGAACAGAGGAAATGTAACTGAATGTTCTGTTTTAATTAAAACGAAAGTAAATTTATTAGTCAGGGAAGCTCTGTGTTCTGTTTATGTTTGGGGAACAGAACAAACATATGTCTCTGCTTCATTGTTTGTCACCATCTAGCATAAGGTTATTTCTCATCGCTTATTTGGCCTATGAAACAGACCATACTAGTGATATTCTTCATTTTTATTAATTCTAAAGAATTCTAGAGAGCAATAATAAGTAACTGGCAGAAGAAAAGCACATCCTGAGAAGCATACTAGTAGGAGGTGTTTAAAAAAAATCTAAATAAATGACAGTCAGTGACATTTCCTAAATGGGAGCAGGTTGCTGGTTTGTGGAATCAGAGTGTTTCTTCAGGTAAAAACAAGCAGAATAAGAATGAATTTGTTTCTTGACTGTTGCTTCCATTTCTTCAGTTGTCTCAAGTGCAAGGCAGGGGGAGTCTTTTACCTTGATGATATCAGAGGTTCATCTCCAACGGTATTTTAAAACCTTCAGTAAAGTCTTATGATTTGACACTTGCACTAAGCACACCAGAGGGGGACATACTAGCACCAGGCCTGGCACTTGAGAATAGGAAGGATGCTGTGTCTACACAGTGACCCTTAGTAGGGGAGAATCCTCAATGGTTACAGAACATTAAGGCTGCCCCTGAGGACGACACTATACGTTCTTCAACCTGTTTTCTTGTTTGACACTTCTAAATCAAAAACCTGTGAATCTAAGCTTTCAGAATTTGGAAGCACCCAAGAATTTTATGTTTAGCTTCACTTCCCCTCAGTTTCTTCCTCTTCAGAGTTCTACTCAGATTTATCCTTTTTCCTCCTCTAATCAGAAACTAGGTTAATCCAAGTAATGGAAACACTGGGATTAGATAGTAATTGACTCTACAACCCTGTACTAAATACAGTTGTCCCAAAAGCTGTGGGTGATTCAGCAACTAAGATCTCTGCTAAATAGTTCAGTGATTTTCAGAATTCAACTTTGGTCCATATTAGTTCTCAATATAGTTACAAAATATAACTACTACAAATATGGTGCAAATTTGTCCCCTGGGATTCAAAGGCATCCAATAGCATTCTCAGCTGAATTAAGAAGAGCATCACCAGCAGGTCAAGGGAGGTCATCCTGGTGAGTATCATCTGGAGTAATGAGTCCAGTTCTCAGCTCCCCAGTACAAGATGGACATGCATCGACTGGAGAAAGTCCAGCAAAGGGTCACTGAGATCATTAGGGGATGAGGCCATCCATCATGCCAGGCAGAGCAGAAAGCTGGCACTATTTGGCATGGAGAAGAGAAGGCTCTGGGAGGTTTTATCAAAATGTGTAAATACCTGATGAGGGGAGCTAAAGAAGAGGAAGCCAGACTCTTCTTGGTAGTACCCACTGGCAGGGCATGAACCAATGAGCACATATTGTTGTATTTAAACATAAGAAGAGAATTTTTCATTGTGAGGGTTATCAAACACTGGAATAGGTTATTCAGAGAGGTGGTGGAGTCTTCATCCTTGGAGATATTCAGAGTCTGACTAGACAAAGTCCTGAACAATCTGCAGCAGTTGACTCTGCTCTGAGCAGGTGCTGGTTGGACTAGACAGTCCCCAGAGGTCCCTTCTGACCTCATTGACTCTCTGATTTTTTGAAAGGTATTTTACATTTTAAAGTTATTGGTCCTGTACATTTTTGCAAGGAGCAAAACAGTATCTGGGTGAATCCTCATATTGGCAAGAAGTGGTAAAAAAGAATAGCTGGTAGCACATGCAGAAATATACAGGGGAGGCTCCTAAGTCCCAGGGAAGATTCTACATCACAAATTATCCAGTGTCTCCTTAGCATAGCTTCAGCATGTTTCAGCATTAGGGTTGTAATGGAAAGGATATTCTCACTTGAATAGAAATCTCAGCATCATCTTGTAATATTTTAGAGTTCTCTTTTTTGATCTGCTGTTAGCCTATTGAATGCTGATTCTAAGAGAAGCAATTTCTTTATCTTAGTAAAGATAAAAAGTACATAATGTGCCCCAGAAATAATGTCTTTTAGGATCATATTAGAAAATCTGTCTTTAGAATGTCCCAGGAGATTTTGCCTGTTAGTATTTACCTACCTCTAAGCAAAAATTTATTAAAACTCCTGTTACAGTGGAGAAGGTGGCAGTATCTCATTACCAGCTCTAAGAGCCCAAATTCCACCAAATATAATGTTCATAATTTGAAATCAGACATCTTTGTAATCAGCTGATATATAGACTATCTAAATGACCATTTGCAACAATCCAGAAAGAACCTTGACCTGTGAGGACTTAATATCAGCCTATAAAAAAAAAAAAAAAGACGATTTTTGCCCATATTAGTTTCAGAAACATGAGGATTATTTCCTTACCAGCTTTAAACTTACAAAAAAGCTGCCTATTGCACATAAATCTTATATAGTTACCAGGAAGCAGCTCATTTTACAGTGGTCACTGCATTATATACAATTACACAGTTATATTGGTTTCCTAGGAAACATCCCTATTAAGTAAGTTTCTTGATTGAATGGTGTCTATTATATATGCTAATGTGAAACTCCACAGGATGGGCGGAAGGATTTACTAATATCTAAGTCAATCACTTCATTGCCTTTAGCTGAGTCTTCTTTCCTGTCTTTCTCTTGGTGTTGTAATGCAAAGACTGAGAGACTGAAAAGCCGTGCTATTCTTTTGTTGCCCTTTATATTTTTTTCTGTACTTTTCTGCATTTGGAGAGGGACTGATTAGCTCATTTTTATGGTAACAGGTAGCAAAAAATCCAGCTATTATGTTGTTTTCTCTAAGCCCTGTCAGTATGTTTTAGTTGTCATTTCATGCAATACTAAAGGCAAATTACTATATTATCTCAAGTTTTCTGTGACTGGCAACTGTTATTGGCATCATATATCTAGGAACAGCTGTTGTTGTTTTATTAGAAAATACTCCAGTGATGCTTAGTGTAGACAGAGCCAAGTCAGTATCAAGCAGTATTGCCATTCCTCTGAGATTAGTATTGTGCAGAACTACATTACACTGCTAACCTGTATTAAAAATTTATTTTTTCTAATTGACTATTTTAATTTTTTAGAGGAAATACATGGCTTAAAGAATATTCAGAGAGACAGTATGTAAAATGAATGGTCTTAATAGGAATAAGAATTCTCTCTGAATATTTGTGCATATTGCCAAATTAAAAAAAAACAAAACCAAACCAAATCACAATATAGAGTAAGTGTGATCTGGGAACCCTACAGAGTCTTCATCAGGAACATCAAGATGGCTCAGCTGTGTATTCATCCACTAGACAGAGTAAAAAATTTCTGTGCCACCATTTTGTATGAGAAAATGTCATTGAGATAAAAATGAAAAATTTGACTGCTGTGATCAATTTTGGTATGATTTTCTATTAGAAATCTAAAGATAGAAAAGCAAAAATATTTTGAATGCATTTGATTTCAAAATTATATTTTGTATTGGTATGTTTTGTTACTCTGCTCTTCTATATAAAAATAGCAGTGATATGGTGAGTCAATTATGCTTGATTGCGATGCATCATGAAATAATATACATTATTTTTATATCCTACTTGCCATATTTTACTTTTAAACTCTTTAAGATCGATTGTTAATTGCACTTATTGAAATATTTTCAGATCATAATTTCTAAAGAACTGTCATGAGTAGATCACATACAAATTCTTTTTTGCATATACTAGTAGTTGTGGGAATATTTAGTAATAACTGTGTGAATAAAACGTGTTTATCAAATAAAAAGGGAAAGCAGTTGGAGGGAGTGTCATTGTTCCTAGGCATATTGCTGGGACTGGTTCTTATGCACTGCAGCTGAGAACAAAAATAATGATTTAATTTAGTTTTTTTAAAAAGAAGAAAGAAAGAAAACATAAGCAGTTACACAGCCATTGTTAACTGCTATTTGTTTTCAGAGGTGGTGTTATTCCTCTTCATGCATTGTGAAATTGGTGGCATGCAATGGTAGTACACTTTTTTCCCCCCTTTCACTCTAGGAAAAAGGAAAGTGCTTTGCAATTTGTTTTTAAGACTGGAAAGTTGCTGCTGGGGGTGGGGGTAACTGGCATATTCCCTGGTGTTTTTGAACAAGAACATGAAAATCCCTGTACAATTGTTCTCAGTGTGTGAGCAGAGGTTCTTGGCAGCGACTGTGCTCATTTTCTTTGACTGCAGCGATTAGAGTGCACGTGCCTAAGAACAAGGAAGAGTTAGACTGAACTTGGCAACATCTTTATCTCAGTACAAACCTAGGTATTTCTAATGTATCTAGCTTACAGAAAATTAGTAATCTATAAATGACCTGGATTTTTCAATACTTTATGTATTAATGAACCACTTAGTCTTTTTATAACTGGTTGAATGTTAGCTGAATGATCCGTTCTCTAGCAGTTACCTGCAAGATGATCAATACATGTTTAGCATATTAAGCACCAACAAAGAGAGATTGGTTTTGTGGACATATTCTATAAATTATTAACTGGAGCTGTTATCTAACAAAGAGAGTTTCAACTGCAGCAAAAGAATCACTTTAAAAAAAAAAAAAATCTCTAGAAATTTTGTAATTTTTTGGTACAGTTATATATGCTTCTTCATAACTAGTCCACCTCCTTTTCAATATTGCTCTTAAACATATAACGAGTCCACAAATTAGAAGGTACAAAAAAAGCCCTTTCTTTATTCCACTCTCTGTAATCACTGTCATAAGCTCTCAAGTCTAGGAAGGGAACTTTCTGAATGTGAGTTACAAAGTTCTGTGTTTTGATATACGGCTAGAATTATTTAATACTACTGGACTCCGGAGCTAAGCCCTATGTAAGCAATAACTTCATGGGTTTTACCCAAATTTCCCTGGAATTCCTCTGGCAATACCACTACAGTCCCAGACAATAATTCATTTTGAGGTTCCTTTCATGATAATTTTTTTCCCCATGACAAATTTAGATTCTTTTAACATTCAAACTGAAGAAAGGATTGACCTAATGTCAGTAACACCAAATCTCAGTATTTTGTCTTTAAATAGGCTTAAAAGAAATCTCAGAGATCATTGAGGCTAATTTTTTCAAACTTCCTTGAAATGGCATAATATTAAATTGTTAAGAAAATCTTTGGCCCTTTAATACCAAATTAGCCTGCGATACTGGTTATAATCTCTTTGCTCCTGCCTGAAAGAAGTCTCTGAAATATGTAGTTATGAATGTATATGATGTAGTTACTATATATAAAAGAAGAAAAAACTCTGTAGATTTTCACCTTTTAAATGCTTTTCTGGAGCATCAAGACTTCCCTCTGCTTGTCATACTTCTTATTGCAGAAACAAATTAATTGATGACATGCTCTGAGTATTTGGTGTATATTCATAATTCTGCCTTATTCACGGAAAATTGCTGAAACAAGACCTTAAGAGAAGATGTTTGGGTTTCAGCTGTAGCCTTGGGTCGTTACACTTAAGCAGCATTTCATCAAATGCTTGGTAGGCAGAAAGGTAACCTTGTATTTTGCCTCTTTCACTTTAAGTAGTGAGGAAGGTGTCTGTGGAGGGCAGCTTGGTGTGAATTTTTTTTCATGTGGAATTCTGTGGATCTTCAGAGAATAAAAGGGAAATGACATCTTTTAATTCCTTTTTTTCCCTCCTTTTTTCCTCTCCATGCTACTAATGTAACTACCTCCCTGACAAGGAGATTTGAAAGTTGCCTCTCTCGTAGCGCAGTAAAATACTGAAAGCATCTGGATAAAAGCAGCCCATCCCCCAGGTCACGAGATCTGAATCTGGAGCTATGCGAAACCTAACAGAAGTTGCATGAGAAAGAACATTCTGAAGACTGTGTATTAAAGCATTGATTCATATGTGCTGCAGTTGCAAGCCAGAGGATATATAAATAGCAAATGGAAACAGCTTCTATTTCATTCCCTCCAAGAGCTTACATCCCCCAAATTCAAACACCTAGCTGCCTCTTGCCTTCAGTTCCCTACCCTACTTGCAAAATCATTTTTAGTGTGTATCACTGAACAGCTCAGAGTGATTTTGTTTGAAAAGTTCTCACAATCCAGCACTGGATTTTATCCCGGCTTTGATTCAAGTGATCTCAGGGAGCAGTGTCGTTCTTTCCATCTAATCTGGTGTAACCGCTTCCCTTCCGGTTATGTTAAATTGTAGAATTACTCTTTTCATCTCTCCTTTTCCAATCTGGACCATTTATACACAGGGTGCCTATCATTTATACTTTGGATACTGCTTCTGAGCCGCGACACTGGTAACCAGTAGCTTTCTTGTCTTCCATCCTGCCGCTTCCTGCCTGGGCTTTGGGACTCACACACGCTTGGATTTCATGGCTCACTCCAGGGCACACATCCTGCTGGCTAGAAGCAAGGGTCCTCTGTGCCAGTAGGGTATGTGCCAGGGCTTTCACTTATATGTTAATTACATTTTTAATACACTGCCTTAGCAGGTTGGATAAGCAGAGCCTGACACATGTGCTCCATTACTGAAACCCTGAATCAGGAGAATGCCGTTAATCTTAATTCCAAATAAGGTGTGTTTGGAGTAAAGATGTTATTCGAGGTCCAGATTTTTGAATTACTTTTGCATCAGCCAACCTGCCTTGATCCAAACCAGCCTGAGAGGTCATAAATTATCCACCAACTTACAGTTTATAGTGTAGAACTATGAATATAGGAGTGTTACAGGGCAGGAAATCTTTAAAGGAGTGGGGCTGATCTGGGAGGGGACGGGTGGCCGATATGCGAGCTCCAGCACCCCAGCAGCATCGGAAGGAGGCATTAAAGGGCGTCATTCACTCTGGATCTCGCAGGCACCGTCGGAGCATGTGGATAGCTGATGGACGAGCCGGTAGCCGAATGTTTAGCAGGCTGTGACGACTTTGCACAGAAAGAGGAAAATTTATCGCCGGCTCGCCACGGCAGCGCCGTACTGCCCGCTTTCCGAGGTGCGCCCCTTCCCTGCACTCCCACCCCGCAGCCCGGCCCTCTCCTTCCCCGGCCCCCCTTCCCGGCACCGAATTTAGGGGCTCGCTGTCGCCAAGCCGGAACGGTTCTTCTTCTTCGGCAGCTCTAGCGCGACAGGCAGCGGGGGGGTTCCGCGGCACCGCAGCCGCTGGACGAAGATGCCCGTACGCACCGGTGCTATCGGTACGGAGGGACGGAGGGACGGAGGGATGGACGGAGGGACGGATGGCGCTTCTTTCCGAGCGCCGGGGCCGGCCGGGGTCTGCCATTGCGCTCGGGAGGCTGCGTGCAGCCCCAGAAGTGGCGGCGAAGGGGAAAACAAGGCGGGGAGGGGAGAAGGCCGGG
>NW_015090830.1:6670254-6949544 GCF_001431845.1 Calidris pugnax | reverse complement strand
GCGGGGAGCGGGGGCGGGCGGGCGGCGCGGCCAATGGGGCGGGCTGCCGGCGCTGCAGGAGCGGCGGTGCGGGGCTGTGGGGGCTCCGAGGGACGCAGAGCCGGGGCCGGGTGCCTCTCTGAGGACGGCGAGCAGCTGTGCCGCCAGCACCGCCAAAAGTCCCCATTCGCGGCTTATAAATTAAAGTGCCTTGTCACCAGTTAGGGCAAGTCAGCCAAGGTAAGGCTTAAATAAAATGACACTTTGATATGTGGCAGCGAGGGTGTTTCTGGAGAGTGGTGCTGCTAACACAGCCTTCGAAGCAGCGCGAAATATTTCGTGCAATAACGCTAGCGCAGTGGGTCCACAACCGGTAATTGGTCTGTCTTAAAGTTACCGCTGGTACGTAAACCTTACCCTTGTGGGGTTAGGGAATCGCGTTTGCTTATCCGAGGCAGTTACAAAGGGATCTGCAAAATACAGGCGTAGAAAGGTAGTGAGGCTCTGTGTGTGTGTGTTTGTATGTGACCGTGTTCGTAATACCTATGGTTCTGCTGCTTAACTTACGCGAGTAATGTGCAGATGCATTTTAACGGTGATGGCAGGCAGATTCCTTATCTCCACTCACATATGTGAGCCTTTCTATACAAAAAGCACGCCATGGGAAACTGTATGTGAAGAACATTCAGCTTGATATTTGAATAGCAATTTCAGGTTTTGGTGGGGTTTTTTTTCATGTCTGTAATATCATGTGATAACTGAGCATAGAAATCACAGCAAAAAAAAAAAAAAAAAAAAAAAAAAATCTAAAGCACAAATGTCTCATCTTAAAGACTTTGATGGTAAAAAAAAAAAAAAAAAAAAAAAAAAAAAGACCTTTTGCAGGTTTACCGTTGGCTGCTTGTAAATCTTAAGCAGTGACCCAACTTTACTTTGTGTAAAGGGCACTGTCAATAATGCACAGCCAGAAATGAATTCTTTCTTCGTTTCCTCCTAGCCCACCCCTATGGTATCCTTCTTAACGAACAAAAACTACTATGTGCCTTTAGTTCACACTGCATTTTCACCAATTGCACTGCCAGTGGTCTGGAACTGAGGGGTTTTGCAAGCAAGGAGTTCCTCGGGATGACTTCACTAATGTGTATCTTTGCAAACAACGTAGTCCTGAACCTCTCTCTCTCTGTGTATGTCTGTGTGTGCTTGAAAAGAGAGAGTCTGGTTTGTGTACATGAGTGACAAGATACAAGGAGGACAGGGTATGGAAGCCAATGAAATGTGGCAAATGCACACCCCTGCATGTATTTCTCTGAGTGGGTCTCTGTAAAGCAATATGAACACTTCTTATGTTTTTATGTAGTTCATCATTCAGATTAGGGTTTGGGATAAATCTGATTTCATGAGCATCAACGCCCCATTAGTTTTTCATGATCAGAAGAAATACAGTGGAAAACACAGGTAAAATTATGACTTCAGTTGGCACAGGTGATAAAATCACTGTCTCTATTCAAGGTAAAGATTTTATTTTTCATCCCAAGACACTAAGCATAGCTTCTACATTTCCAAAGCTTTACTTCTGTGCAGCAGTCAATCATATGCAGTTGTGTGAAAGCACCGAAGCCTTCCTTCTGCAATAATTGTCCTTCTCCGGGATGTTCATAAATGTTTGTCTCCAGGGGAAATATTAAATTAATTTAAAAGTTTGGCATATATTTGGCATTTTGCCTAACTGTAAAGGTAAGAAGACTGATTTAGAGAAATAACCTAAAGGCTTCCCTACCCTACTCTACTGCCTTGACAGAATATTTCATTTCAGACTTTTCTGAAGAAGACATTGTACATTACAGTTACCTAATGCAAATTAAGTTGTGGATCTTTTTTTTTTTTTTTTAATGTGAACCTATGGAAACAATGTAATCATTTTCTTTTGTAGTTAGTTTAAATCACTAATAATGCTACATAAGGGCTCCAATAGATTACTTCCTTTCATCTCAACCTAGGAAAACAAACAAGCAATCAGAAAAAAAAACCACAAACAAACCGAAATAAACCAAACTAACCCACTCCTTCTACCTCCTACCTCTAAAAAGCGACAGGAGAAATAGTGTGTCAGACAGCACTTTCCTTTAAATAGGACCAGATCCAGTGCATGAGCGTGGCTTAGGGGGCACTGTGTTGCTGACTGAACCAGTTACAGATGAGATTCAAAACTAAATTCCTTCCACTTGTAGGTGCTGAGAATCGTATAAAGCTTCACCAGGGTAGGATTGCTGACCCTGCTATTAGGACAAAATGCCTGTTGAAGTGTTTTATACTTTGACCTGTTTAATTCCTCAGTTAGTTAGTTTAATTTGAGAGCAACATTCTTTCCTACCTATATTAAAATTGTTGTATAGTGTTTTTGTCCTGCAATGCAGAGACTCTAACTCAACCACTTGGTTGGTGCTTTTTGTGCTAGCTCATGGTAATAGTTCTGGTGAACATATGCAATGTTATAAAACAACTGGGGATAAATGTCTTCAACATCCAAAATAATTGTGTGCGAGTGCATGTGTGCGTGCCAGAGAGGTACAGTTGTTACTGTACCAGGAGTAACATTCCTGTGGTGTGCAACATTTCTGTAATACCCTTCAGGAAACATTCTGTATTTAAAAGTGATTATAAAAAAAAAAAATTAAATTAAAAAATCATTTTGTCTCTGGACGGGGATTAACTTTAATCACTGGCATTAATAAGGACTGGATATTTATCAACAACTAGAAATAAACACATTTAAAATGTGAGTAACTGAATTGTTAGTTCTCAACATGGTTGTATGGGAGACTTCAACCTACACCTCAGGCTGATAAATTAAATTTGAAGGGTATGAAAATCTTGTTCCATGTCTGGAAGCTCCTGCTCTGGTTAAGGACTACAATTCTGCTAATACAACTAGTGCTGAAAATTATCAGTGTTATCAGATTGAATCAAACAACTTAAATGCCAGTGAGTTATCTGTTCCATGCAGATGAACATGAGCTCCAGCTTGGACAGTTAACAGCTAGTTAGCTCTGGCAGAACTGTCTTGCAAAGGGGCCTGAGCTGAAGCAGCCACCATAATATGCTGGGGCATGGTTTGCTTATAGACAATGCAAAATAAAGGTGGCAACTAATATGATAGGAAGGAGAGGAAATACATAGCAAAAAAAAAATTAAAAAATAAATATAAAGGGATTCTATTCGTAGAAGAGATTCCATTCATCTTCTCCTGGAGGAAGGAGATGCATCTTTGAAGGTCATAAATGGAAATAATATGAAAACCCCAAAATTGCCTACAAAGTTGTATATAATCCAGCATGAAAATTTCACTAGCATTATTTATAGTAGCAAACTTCTTTTCCTTGGTTGACTGTTGTATTTTAAAGAGTGTATAGTCCAGTGATAAATCAGGGTGAATTGCTTTAATTTCACCACTTACTTGATGGGCAATCTTAGACAAGTCCCTGAAGCACACTTGAACTTCATATATGACATGAACATTGCACAATAATTACAGAACAAATAAAGGAGGAGGAAGACTGGCAGAAGGAGACTTTTCCCCTTCAAAAACAGGATTTGTCAGATAAACTACAGACACTGAGATGCTTTAAATAATGTACCATTACTTTTTTTGGACTGCTCTTAATATGCAGATAGAGAGTCAATAGGAATTTAAATAAAACCAGGTGGAGATTTGAAAGGAGTGAGGTAATGTTACACATGCGAGAGTTACTACACTCCCTTCAAATCCTCAAAGTGTCATGTACTAGCCTCGTTTCCTATCTGTGGGTTGGTTTTTGTGGGGACAAGTAGTTGTTGGTTCAGGTTTGGTTTGTTTGTTTTTTAAATAATGTCTTTTTGCATTGAGCTCAACCAGAACAGCATAGTCATGTAGCTCTAAGTAACTGATGGGCGCTTGGTGGTGTTTGCACATCTGCAGTTCTTTTATACTGAAAATACATTTACCAGATGCCTGAGGCCTGTGAGAATCGTGATTTTGTGTGATGGCAATTGCCATTTAAATTTTTGTGGAATTACTTCAAATCTGAGCAGATTTAAGGCTGGGTTTCTTATAGAAAAGGCAGAGCATTATTTTACAATTACAAACTTGACTCCCAACTCTTTATGAAACTATTTGCTTCTTTTAAGTAAATATTCTTGCAAAGGGGAATATATTTAGGTCACAGACATATTTTTCCAGCCTCGTTCCACTTAACCTTGGTTTCAATATAATTTATCCAGTGCTTACATGGCTGGATTTTAAAGGGTGTTTGTGAAGTATTGTATAAAATATCCAAGCTAACTCAGGTACTGACTACATTTCTGCCAGAGGACTGTGGCGACCTGTGAAAATTTTTTGTTCTGTGTAGTTCTGCACAGTCTGTAACGTTGAACCTTGAAAGTACTTTACTAGAAGGATCAGTCACATTGCCTTGACTTAGCAGATGGGAGAAGTGAGGCAGTAGAATGGGCATGCTCTTCCTTAGGACAGCCTGCTGGAGGTGGAACTGGGGACTGCCACATCCTTGTCTGGTTACCCTGTCAGCCCGGGTCAATGGACGAGGCATTGCAAATCAGTTAGCTTCAGGTTCTTCATGTGGTGTGGTGGGATCTTGCACTTGAATTGTTTTGAACTGTTCTGTGGAGAAACCTACCTCTTCCTGCTGGTGACGTAGATAGCTTGAACTAAGTGTAGTGCCTAAGTGTAAGTGGTCTAAATACTGCTCATCATGTCTTCCTGTGCAATATTCCTGTTGAAAATGACTGACTTTGCATTTGATTGACTCCCCGTAAAGATCAAACAATCCAGCCCCCCCCTGCTATGGGCAGTGACATGTTTCACCAGATCAAGTTGCTCAAAGCTGTGTCCAGTCTGACCCTGTACACTTCCAATGATGGGGCATCCACAAGTTTTCTTATTGTAATAGCTACAATAAGCTATTATTTGACCCAAGTCTGCTTATTTTCACACACTGGAATGTGCATTTCCATAATTAAATTAAATTATTTATTTTTAATAATATTCTATGACTAGACCACTTAACCGAATGAGTAATACATTGTTGTACAAAAGTTTTACTTTTATATTTGAATTCTGTTTAATTCACATCTTACTCTCGCTGAGCAGTGGGAGAGCTGTGAATGAAAATCTTTGTTGTCCAAGAGACTATGAAGTGCCTTTCATTATCAATAATTATGCCTTGCCTAGAGGAAATATTTTTGTTCTGTCTTTTCCTTGTAAACACTGTTTCTGTACAGGGTACTTGTTAGAATGAGGCTTAAGCTGACACTTGGAATTGGGGCCGGGGGTGAAATTTCTTAAGCTTGGATTTCTGGCTAGGATTCAGTTGAACTTCCTGTCGTGTTCTGCTATTGATGGTACTCAAAATTGATAGAATAAATAGTTAAAAAATATAGCAACACAGAGACCATCTCTGTAGCAGTAGGGCAAGCATTTGAGATGAGATAATCAGA
Organism: Calidris pugnax; assembly: GCF_001431845.1. Classification (NCBI taxonomy): domain Eukaryota; kingdom Metazoa; phylum Chordata; class Aves; order Charadriiformes; family Scolopacidae; genus Calidris; species Calidris pugnax. The sequence continues at coordinate 6,944,075 of NW_015090830.1, read as the reverse complement.
ACCAGGTTTGAGACCCTGTTTCAGTGAATCCTGTACAATTTGTAAAGCACAAGTGCTCCTTCAGTAGAGAATCTTCCTATAATTAGTAAAAATTTTAATAGTTTAGCAATAGTGGTAGGACAGGAAAATGTGTTGCTATTATTTTTGAGGCTGTTGGAGTGCATATGCATGTGTTTGTGCATATTTGAAGGAAAAAGTAGTTGCTAAAAGGGAGATAGTTCCTTTAGTTTGTTCAATAGTGTGAAAGATTTGATTTGACTGTAAGAAGGTATTTTTAACACTGATATATTGTATTAGCACCTGGGAACTGCTGACTCTTCTAAGTGTAAAATCTTGGCTTTCAGAAGAGGTGAAATAAAACTAGGGCATATGAGCAGCACTGTAGCATGGCAGCTATTAACTGCCCATGGGAACTGCTAATATTTAAAAATAAAAAGGAAACTAATTTATGTCTGGATTACAGTCCTCAATCACTATTTCTTTTATGTTTTACATTTTGTTCTTTCTAATAAATAATAAGCCTTCTTACTGGAGTCATAAAAAAAAGCTACACTTCATATATTACATGCAATTTCCACACACTTTGCTGATGAAGAAAATTTGCTATATATTTGCTCTTCATTAAAGCACGGATTCTTGCATTCATATTAGGGAATTTGAGCTCAGAGTTATTATCTTGCCTATTCAGCTTAGAAAGATCTTAAATATTTTTATATTTGCATGGCAGAAGGTGTAAAATAATCAGTTCGTGTAGCATTGTATGTTAAGTTGGGGTTTTTCTTCTGTGTTTTGTCAATTGTGAACCATCTAAGACTTCTTTTAGAAAACTGATGAAGAAATGTAATGTTCGTTCTTATACTCATTCTTTTTCAATGAATGCACAGCTAACGCTTTGAAATCCAACATAGCTTTTTTATTAGAAACCCTAAGTGGCTTTGGAAAGCGGTAAGACAATCTGGAAGCAAACATATGTTTTCAAGTGGTGCTCAACGTTTCTAGCTGGTTGAGCTTCTTTCAGCGTCAGGTAAAGACTGCAAAGTATTCACAATACAATTGATTCATACAAGGTCTAGTGTTTCCTAAATAAACTGGATTTATTTGTTATTCTGTATATTCTCAGGACAGCTATCCTAGGCATAAGGTTCACGGTGCATTAACACGCAGTGGGTCCCCCAGGGTTGCCCCAGGGAGCAGCACTGTGGGAAGTCAGGTACTGTTCCTAGAGCAGATGATGCTACCTGCTTTCAGAGGTGCCTTCAAGGAGAAGCAACGTCTTCCCAGGTCTTCACCAGGCACGTTATGAGCATGCAGGCTCCACGTGGGTTACAGATAGGAAGCTGGTCCCCAGTGCCAGCAGAGTACTGTGAGTCAGTCCCCAGCTTGGGACATAAACATGTTGTCCTGGCAGTACATGTGGCTTGTGAATTGTAAATTTGTTGCTCTAGGTTTAGAGAATTTAGAGAAAGTTAGGAGGATTTTCTGTTTCTCAGATCCAGCTCAAATGACTGCATCATGATAATACCAACCATGTTTTATACTCTAAGTGAAAAATATAATGTCAGAGACCTCTTGACCTCTTAAGGAGGAGTCAGTAGATGGATGTGTGTTACTGGAGAAGTGAACCCATGAGAGCATAGAGGAGTTTATAGAGGATTTATGCAAGATGACTCAGCCAAAAAGTCGCTGCTTTTTTGTAGAGCTTAGGGGTTTTTTTCGTTTTGGTTTGGTTTATTATAATTTTTTTTCAGGTTAATTTTCTGCCAGACTAAAGAGCTATGTCACTTTATATGAAGGTTTGGCAAGTTCCAGATCTAATACAGTGAAAAGGGAAGGAGCAACAAGATGGATGTCGGGAAAGAAAAATAGGGCACCTTTATTTCAGTAATCTTTCTTTAATCATGAGGCAGATGAATGGAAAAGATGACCAGAGAGATGTTCCTTTGTGCTCACCTTTCAAAAGTAGCCTCCTAGACAGAAACCTAGTCAGGAGGTTTGTAAATGACTCTCAAGCAAAACCAGCAGGAAGAGTTTTCTTGACTACATAGACTTGCATTGTGACTTGAAGGCTTATGAGCTTGAGCTGCTTCAGGTCAGGTGAGGACTGATTTCCTGAAGTTATTAATGCCCACTGTGCTATGGAAGTCAGTTTGGTTTGTGTTGTTACATTAGGGTAGTGTGTTTGGTCAAATATACTATGTCGTGGCAACATGCCTATGTTTCCTGGCTCCGAACGAAGGGAGGAGGAACTCCCATCTATGCTTTTTTTTTTTTTTTTTTTTTAAGAAAAAAAAGGTATAACATTCTTGGAATGCAATGAGTTTACTCCACAGGACCATTATGTGATAATTATTGCTCATTACATTATAATGAGCACTTGTTCTATTCATTGTGGAGCTTATTATATTTTAATGAGTGTTGTGACTCCCCTGCAGAGCAAAACTCAAGAATGTTCCTGTGCACGTGGCTCATTTAAATGGATGTTACACGTTTTGGGACTTGTGTGCAGGTACTTATTTGCAACATATAGCTGTAATTTTGCTTTTAAAACCAGAGTATTACTTTTCTTAACTTTTCAGAAATCCAAAACCATGAATGTTTCTATACTTAGCATTCATATTTCATACCAGGTGAAAGATGAGTGGTTTTATTAAAAGACTCTTGTATTAAAGCACAGATTGCAAATATTTTGTTCAGGAGTTCAATATATTCATTAAAATTAAAGCTCGTGAATTAATGTGATTTGGTATACAACCCCCTCCACATCTACAGCCCTTAGATTCAGGTGGTGTTGTTTTGGTTTTTTTTAAAATATTAATAAACATTGAAGTAAGTTTATGGCACCTGTAAACTAAATAGAGGAACTTTAAAATAGAATTGTCTTTTGTCTTCTGAGGGTCATTGACATTTTGGCATCACTGCATTCAGGAAAACGAGAACTAGAAACTGAATGCTATACAAATTGATTTGTAGACAAGCTCTTAAGCCTGTCAGTCTGTATAGTCAATCTTTGTAGATTGCTGGTGATCTTGCTGTGACACCAAAGCTTTTGGTAATGACATTCCTGTAATGTCCACATACAGTGTTAGCCCTAAAGGGAAATTCTTTGCTCTTCTCTATCATGTCCTGATGTTGCCACACAAGCAGCTACAAAATGAGGTAGACTGTTTGAAAAATACTATTTTATCAATGTTCAAAAGTAAAAATATGAACTTATTTTCCAATGTGGCAAAGTTGTTTATCCTTTGTGAAACCTGAAGGCCACTTTCATTTTCTTATTTGAAAAACTGCAGTATAAGTAAATTCAAACTGATAGATACCTCTTTAATCAAACTGTACTTTCACCTTTTGTAAGACTTCCTCTACAGTGTCACTTTTATTTGAACATCTTTTACCATCCATGGAGACTTGCAAGCAGGAATTCACTGAATTTATGAGTACATAGCAGTGATTTATTGGCTAATACAAACTGTAGATGGGTAAGGCTAACCTCCTCCTAGGCAGAACATTATAATGCCTGATAACTCGGATGTGGGTTCCTGCTGAGTTCCTGTGCACCAGACAGTTACTACTCAGGTGGGGAAGTGTGGACCTCCATTGCTGCCTAGGATGGAATCATTGTTCTTGCTGAGTTTTTGTCTTCCCAGCTCCCCACCCTTTTTCCTTACGTCTTTATACTTTTCCATGACTTTTTATACTTTTTCATGATGTTGTTATTACTTCCCACTCTATATATTCACTTCTGTCTTTATTTTAGCTGTAACTACATTAGATGTCCAAGTTCTTTGCAACATTTTGGTCAAGTCATCAATATACCTGACAGAGAACATTATATTTGGAACAAAGATGGACTTTGATTAGTTGCTGAAACAAAGAACTTTAAATGGATAATTTAAGTCTAATTTGGTCCCATTCCTGCTCTAACTGTGAACATATTTTGTCTGCAGAAATTTTTAGCTTATGGACTGCACAGAGTGACTGGCCTTTTAAGCTCCTGTCTCTCATATATCTCATGCCAATGAAAGGAACTGTTGTGTACTTGGCGTGCAATTCTGCTAAGCAATTTTAGCAATTGATTAAAAAAAAGAAGAAAGAAGAAAGGAAAGGATAAAAGTGATAAAATAAAGAATTCAATAAAGAAGTAAAAGTATGTCATTTAAGAAAGAGATTGAAACCTTTTTTTGGATATGATACAAGAAAAGAAGAGCATGACTAAATCTGTTTTTTGCTCCTCTTGAAGTATTGTCCAGATTATTGTAGTAAAGGTGTCAGAGTCAGCTTCTTTATGCCTCCTTATCTTCTTTTTACAAGAAGATGTAGTTAGTTTTACAGTTTGGCACATAATGAAGTTGATTCTTATTTTTCTCAAGAAACTATTTATGCAGTAGGTATCTTACTCCTAAAGAGGATTACAGGCTTAGACCAAATAATCAGTTTTTATAAATTATTTTTAGGATATCATGAGCAATACACTACATATTGAAAATTATACCTATCTTCTGCTTAATTTTGACTCACCAGGGCAAAGTATATTTGTATATTCTGTTGGATCCCAACCTTGAGATGTGTTGAGATCCTCAGCCAACAGCCTCAGTTTTTTATTGGCACTCCTGCTCAACAGCACAGAAGGAACTTTTGCAATGGAGATGGCTTCTGTTGTTATTAACCTTTCCATCATTCTGGCCAAGGGGCTTCTCCACAGCTACCATCATTATTGTAACCTGAACAAAATTCACAGAAAACTTGATTCAGGAAGCATGGGTCTTTGCAGCTGTGTTGACACCAAGATTTCCTCAAGAACCCTTCTTCAGACATATAAATCTCACTTTTGGATGTTGGATACCACTCTTGTCCCATCAGCAACAGCTATAACAGTAGTGCTGGAATCACCTTTAAAGATTTAGGAAATTGTTTCTCTGTCCAACTGCTTGCCTCTGCCTTTTTTATGATAAGGAGGTTTCTTCTTGTTAGGAGGACTAAATGGATTCTGCATTTCAAGCCTTTGCATAAATTGAGGGAAAGAACCTTGCTAACCAGACTAATTTTTCAACACTTGAAAGATGCTAAGTGGAAAACATTAATCTTTTTTATAGCATGGTCCAAATGAAAGTTTTCAGGTTTTTGTTTTGTTTTCCTTTTCAGCTTACCTTAAAATTACTGCTATCTTTATATCTGTTACATTTTCTCATACAGATATTTCCTTTGTCTCTGTTTCTTAATGCATAAACACATCCTTTCATTTTTATTAGCTTACTCTGCAAGGTGTAAATAACTATAACAAATACACCATTCCGGTGTGAGACATCTCAAAAATATTGTTATTGAGTAGGTTCCCAAAGGCCCTGTGAAACTGGCATCTTAACATTTATTCAGTCTGATCCTCTACAGTTTGCACTTTTTCAGTTTGAAAGACCACATAATTCTCTACTGCCTAAAGGCATGAGAGATTCGTTTTTCTCACAAGCAAAATGAATAGATATTTTCAGCAACCTCCATTTTGTTTAAAGTTTGCCTTTGAAAGCTCAGCATGATGAATTTGAGATTTCCTTTCAGGCACATACCTATTTCTTTCCATTACTTATATTTTAAGGTTACACTTCTCACTCCTCATTGCTCAAGTGCAGTAGAGGATTATTGAACTCTTCTTTGTCAGGTAGCTCCGTCAGACTGCAGTACTACTTTTCCTTTTGAAGACCTTTTTATACCTAAAGTAGCTTGTGGTATCTTTGATGTTGCCTAATTGGAATCTCAGAAGTGAAAAAATAAATAACTGAATGAAGAGGTGAGCTGCATGCCTAAGGTTGTACATAATCTTATTTTGCTTTCAATCACTCTTCTATTCTTATGCCTTATGGCCAGGTAACTTTCTAATACTATTGCTTTATTTATCCCTATCAGCCATTCCTGGATTTGAGTCTCTCAATTATCTGTCTCCCACACCTTGAACAGAAGTTCCTGGATTTGCATTTGTCTTTATGCTCCCTCTGAATCCTGCTCAAAACTTTTAACTGGCCTCCTTTTTTAATGGCTTGACTTTCTCAAACAGTTATTTTTCATCCTGTCTCATCTCCTTGTCTCACCTATTTTAGGCTTAAGTTTCTTAGGACAGGACTATCTGTCTTAAAGCTCCATATAAATACTGTTCACACAGACAGGCCAGCAGAAGTCCTGCACCTGGTTTGATGTTACCCAGCACAACACTACAGCCCAGCTGCCAATGGTCCCATGGAAAAGCATGTGGGGCTCTGGTGGGCAGTGAGTTACAGACAAGGCAGCCATGTGCCCCTGCAGTAAGGAGGGCTTCCCGATGGCCAGGCATGGCCAGAAGGTCATAACAGGGGATTCTCCTCTTCCAGTGCAGTGGGGCAGCTGTGCCCAGTTTGCAGCACTCCAAAACAAGAAGGGGGTTAAGAAAATTTACAATGTTGAGTGGGAGGCCACTGGGGAGCTGGAAGGTCTGTTATGCCAGGAGACAAGAGAGAAGGCACCGCAGGGACCTGGTTGCAGGCGCAGTTGAGGTGCCGGAGCTGGGCTCTCCTAGGAGGTGCACAGCAACAGGGCAGGGGACAGTGATGACAATTGGCAATGAAGGAAACTCCCATTAGATGTAAGGATGCAGCTTTTCACAGGGATTGAAGTTAAGCACTGGGACAGGTTACTTAGAGAGGGACCTCCTTCCATGGAGGTTTTTTAAAATCATCTGAATGAAGTCCTAAAGCAACCCAACCTACTTTGGAAGTTAGCCCTGCCTTGAGGAGGATTCTGCACTAGATGATCTCCAAAAGTCCCTTTCAACCTACATTTTTGCTTTTATTCTCTGGTCTGCAGGCTAATATGCAGCATATGTTGACTTTATCATTTGTTATTTTTTAAAAATAACAATGTGCTGAGTTCTATGGAATTATATGGTGATTTCACAGGGATCAAATACAATGCTCAGTCTTCAGCAATATACTTTAATAGTCTTGACATGAGAACGTATTGCATCTATTAAGTGTATGAATGGTAAAGCCATTTTTGCAGGAATATTTCTGTAATAGGGACGGTAAGTTACAATATGAAGTTCTGTTCATTTTTTTTTTTTTTTAAAGCATGGATTAATTATTTCTATTTCAGAAAAGCATTCTGAAATAGAAATACTGAGGTATGAGGGATATTATACCAAGAACCGTCTTGAAAGAAATGTTAGTAAATTGGTCAATGAGATTGCAATATGACTGGTGTGTGAAATGGTGAAAGTAGTTTTAGGCCATTCAATCATTTGTCACATCACAGAACAAAAATTACCTGGTGTGACAACATAAAACAGATTGTGTTCATTTCTAGTGATCTTGGATGTGAATGTCCACTCCAAACTTCAATAATTGCAGAAACCAGATTAGAGAATCAGATAGACTCACTTTTGGAGGATACTTTTTTACCTGCACTGATTATGAAGCCAAGTCCCCTTCTTCTAGAAATATATATTTTTGTAGAGGGCGAAGAGTATTTGTGGAGAGGTAAGAGCATTAGTGAACAGAAAAATTCTTGGAGCCACAAGAAGGATAAGTAAGGCTTGCTTGTCATAATGGCAAGAACAGAATTGATTTATAGCATTTGACATCTTTAAGATCAAAGGAGAAGATGAACCTGTGAAGGTGAAAAAAATTTAATGATATCTTGGGTTAAGATACAGAACATAGAGTCTCATTACCAGGAGGACCAAAGATTTGTTCAGTACTGGAGTAGTATTTGAAGGACAGAAGTTGAAGCCCCCAGAAGCAAAATGACTCAGGTGGACAACAGAGCATTCTAGAAAATAATGTTAATAAAAAAAAACTTCTTTGTGTGTTTAAAACACTACCTTAATTTCTAAGATAACCCTCTTATTTAGCAGGGCATAATTTAAAGTCCTTATTCTGATTTTTCTGAGTTTAGAGCTACTTTTTCTTTCCCTTGAGTGGCATGCCACAACAATTAAGAACATGAATTTACAGTGTGGTCTGGCAGAAAATAGTAATCTGTAGTGCTTTTCTCAGTAGGTTGGGGCGTAACTGGCATTAAACAAAAGGAAGCACCAACTACCCTGAATGACTGAGTCTACTGCTTCACTTCTGTGTATGCTTAATATTTTCCTAATTTCCAGTGCAGCTGCGTTTGATAATGCTAAGTAAATGCTACATCTGTAGTGCTTTGTGCAACCTTTGGAGAAACCCTCAACCAACCTTATTATTGTTTCCCCCAAGAATACGCTAAATAGTGTGGAGAAAATAGGTCTCTTGCAGATGGACACAGAAAATAGTGTGGACATTGCATTAACCAAGATACTTTCTTTATCATTATTTATGAACTTTTCAAGAAGAATAATACCATGTTATATGTTTGTCTGCTTTAAGTTCTGTGGGAGTGTGCTTTTAAAACAAAAGTATTTCGAAATTTTTTTCTAAGTTGATTTTACCCTTCAGCTTAAATGAATGTTTTAAATTTTCTTCATCTGCAATGTTGGACCTGTTATTAGGCAAGGAATCATCCTAGTGAGAATACTTTCTGTTACGATTTGCATGGACTACTGTATTCCATCTTCTCTCTAACACTATTGAATAATGTCAGTATCAGCTGGCACCTGATGGAATTGTAATTGAGTTCAACTGCCAGCTCTGGCCAGCTACTTCAAAATAATCAAATGTTTCTATTTCTTAAAAGTGGCAAGAATATTGTTTCATTTTTGCTGTTGCAGTGTCTCCTAGAAACCCCTATTTTTTTCAACTTTTTTGAATGAGAAAGGGTAATTTAGTCTGTTTTTTTCCAGCATAGAAAACAAATTAGAGTGTGTTCTGTCCAGACAGAAATTATCTAAGTCGCTTCTTCACTCTTACCTTTTGTTTCTTTTCCATGGAACCAGTGTGTCATCTGTTTTAATTTATTACAGATTACTGACTGTGGAGAAAGAAAACAAGGCATATCTCTGGTGTTTATTAGTGACTACCAGTCTTTTTTATAATTCGAAGGGTTAAAGATGCAGAGATAGCATCACAGTACTATTGCTTTGCAAGTGCCTTTGATATTCCCTTCTGAAATTTATGATCTTCTGTACAGAACCAGGCCTACAAACACCTCTTAATACAGTTACTGAAAAGGGACTAAATTAAATGAATATTTCCCATGCCATTTCAGTAAGATCCTCTTTTTCATTTCTAGGTGTTGTGGAATGATCAGAGAATGAATTTTATTTGAATTGAGCAGAAAGAAGCAGCACAGTCTTCTGGCTAGAGCACTGACCTGGAGCCCAAGAAAAAGGTGAATACACTATTTCCTTACTCATTGCAGGAAAGAATTTTTTTATCTTGTATAGCAGGCAACACTTATTTGAATTTAATAATCAGTCTTGGTTAAATACATATTCAAAGTACTAATCCACTGCCTGATTTTTACCACTGGGTTTGTGGGGCTTGCCAACAAATAGGCTCTTAGAGACAGGCTTTATGTGTACCTGACTCATAAACGCTGGAGCCAGTTCCTGTGACCATAAGATGACCAAGAAAAATGAAGAATTGGGAATCCCCAAAATAAAAGCATCTAGACTGTCTCCTTAAGGGGCCCTAAATTTTAAGTGCTGCCAGGGTTAGTAAGCGCTTCACGTCAGCTACTTCCTTTTATGAATGTGGCCAGTCCTGGAATAAATCTTATCTTGTGAGCACATAGTAATATTAAATACCCTCACCTGCCCTGTGAGAATCTTCCTGGCTTCATATTTTTATTGTTTTTGCCTGTTCCATAAATGTAAGATAGCATAGAAAACTGAGGAATTTTGTTCTTTTTTTTGTTAAGTTCCCTAAGACAGAGCTTTTTCTTAAAGCCATGACCAATCTCTAATAGACTTTACTGATGTGTCTGTGGTATTCAGCCACTTCTTCCTCTCATCTCTTCTCCAAAACTTTAAGGCTGTGGTCTGAAATGATATCTTGGTTGACGCTGAGCTTGGTGGAGAGATTATGGCTCCAAGCCTACCTCAGCTGCTCTTCATCACATCCTCCCAGAAGTTATTATATCCTCCTGTCTGACAGTAGAATTGCATCTGTAGCCTCTCCTTAACTTGTCTCTGTCAAATAACTTGCATTTTAAAACAAAGTTTAATCTGATACTAAACGTTTTGGCTGGCACCAGGACTGGCTATGCATGCAGTAAAGCTGGCGGATCGGAGGAGGCAGCAACATACGGAGAAGAAAGATGTTAATGAGCAACTGGGGCAGGTCGTGGATGATAACTTTTTCACTTAACTCACTGTCAGCTAAAAAGATATCTAGTAACAACTGTGTAGTTTTAGAAGTGTGAAAAGATGGGTGGAAAACTAGCAAAATATGTCATAGATTTGATGATAAAAATAATTTTTTCGAGACGTTCTTTTTTGCTCCTTGTCCTACTGTGATTGGCCCCAAATGCAAGTTTTCCTCCTCATAACAATATATTTTTATCTTGTGAGCAAGTGGGCAGTGGTGCCTCAGTATGAGATTAGTTTTTGTTTTAAATGCCCAATTTCAACTTAGAGAACTGGGGAATGAGCCCTCTTTAATGAGCAGGGCTCACTAAAATTAACTCTGGAGATAATGAGCCAGAAATTTTGCTGATTAATGCCTGATGCAGCATCAGTGAAGTCAAAACTATTGCATAGAGTGTAACTGCGAAACAGTTTGTGAACATGTGCAGAGGTCTTGCTTTAGCAATATTTCAAATGCTTTTAAGTATTTCCTAATACCTGAAGGTCTGCATCGTTGCTGTCAAAGGTTGTGTTTGGGCCTGCATGAAGGGCATTTGATGTAATGTCCACTGAGTCTAAAGATTGAGTCTATTTTTTCTCAAGAAACTTCTAGCCAAATGTTAGCCTGGAAGTTTTGAGGCATTGATTGTGGTTGTTTCCAATGCTGTTCTAGTGGCAATATCGTTAAATGTTCTTTGGCATACCTCTCAGAAATGCAGGCTTACTGTGGAAGATATGGAAGGCTATAAATCTAAGTGAATGTACATGTCTGTGTGGTTGTCTGTGCTCATATGGAGCCTTACTTTCTGGTAAACACTCACAAAAAATACACGTGGAAAGACACAGGAGCTGCACTGTCTATATCTCACTATATTATTATTGTTAATAATAATTATAGCCCTTTTCAATTAGGGTCATTATTTATTTAGTGATTTTCTGTAGAACTGTAGAGGAGTACTAAGTTCGTATACGTAGTTCCCATCTTCTAATGGGCCTAGAGTTGACTCATTAAACAACAAAATAGAGGTGGTTTTGTAGCTAGATGTACCAATCTAATTATTAAGGGAAAAAAAGGTTATGGCCTACATAGTGCACTTTTGAGAGATTGTTCCACTTCTGCTTATTTGTCAGTAGATACTGATAAGTGGTTGGAGCTGATAAGATTGTAGGAGACTTCTTTTCTGGATCAGACCAGTTGTGTGCCTTAGTTAGCTGCAGCATTGCTTATTTTTGTTCTCGGTTTACAGTTCTTCATAACACAAATATTTTGCAGTCACTGTAATCACAGGAAGTTTAACATACAGATCAAGCTAAGTTTCCTAACAGAGAACTTTTATAAAGAAAATATTAAAGGGGTTACTGAGGATGCTTGTCTAGCCTTATTAAAACTGTAAAGGGAGGAAGATCTAGGCATTTGATTTCTACTTTCACAGACTCTTAAGTTTATGTAGCGTGACTACATTCCAGTGGTGGGACAACTTGGTCTCTAATGCTGGGCATCCAGAGAATCAGAATTGGATAACCTGCTGGCAAGTAGGTGACAAAGGCTAAAAGAGCATCTAAAACTCAGTGCTGTAGCTTCTTTCCTTACATATGACATATTTGACACGATATAGGAAGATTCAATTGTTAGGTCTATAAAAGTACCCACAAAGCACGGCCAAGATGAAAGGCACATGGAATGGAAGCTCATATATTCTTCTCAGATGGATGGTTCTTGTGCTGTAGGTGGTTTAGCAACTCAAACTTGTGGAAAAATATTTATGTGAAAATCAGCTGAAGTGGCTGATTACTATTGTAGGCTTACGTTGTCTAACAAAGTAATAACTGAAGAGGTAAAACAATGCTTAAAATAATACCAAAGAGTGAAAAATGCCAGAATGTCAAAAAGGTCTTCTGGATAGGTTAAAAGTTATTTTCAAGAGTGCATAAGTGAAAGTGAAAGAAATTAGGTTTTTGGGGCCTACGAAATACACTTTGGCTGTGACAACTAGCAGTGCTCCAAAATGTCAGAGTTTTGTCTGAGAAATGCCACCAAAGATATATCAAGAGCCTAAGCCAAGTCAACCAGCTCTTAGCTCAAATTTAGCCTTGTAGTAAACAGTTTAACCAACTTTCCTTTTGCAAGTGCATTGTTTATAATTGCTTTTAATTTTACTGGGGTTTTGTGGGTTTTGTTTTGGTTTTATTAAAAAAAGCAAAACCAAGAAAAAAAGAAACTGGATTTGCTGAGTGTGTTGCCCTGACGTGGGATTGCAGGTTCCCACAAGCAGAGATTTCTAGCATGCTCCCTAGAGTTTTCAAAGACTTCATGTAGACTGGTTTCAGAGCTTGCATTAAGAGATTAGCAGAAGAAAAAAAGTCTTCAGTGATCATCATGCATGTATGTGCAAAATGCTCACATATGCACAAAACATTCAACAGTATGGGGCAATATTCAGGACATTGAAGGAGGTTTTTACATTTCTGTAGAAGCTGCGAATGCTTAAACAAATATCAAATAACTTAGTCATCATTTTTTGGTCAAAGTGGGCAAGAAAGAGGAATGTAACTCATTATACTAAGACTTGGGTGCATTTTGATGTTCCTGGGAAGCATGATATTTTGAAGAAAAACAAATGTCTTGAACCAGGTTAGCACTGAAGGAACTTCAAACTCCCCAAGTTCCTGAAATCTGGTGCTGTGGGAGGAGCAAAAAAAGAGAAGTATATCTTGAAGTCCAAAAGTAGGAATATCTTATAGGAAATATATCTTTGGAAATATTTACTGTTTAGGTCATTAATCTAATTTGGAAATATTTACCGTTTAGGTCATTAATCTAATATGTATTATACTGTATCAGTAGCAGCAACTAAGTAATCAAAGAAAGAAATGAACCTCAGTGTATACTCTCATGTCTGCAAAACCACCAAATTTAATAGATGGAAGAATTTTTAGTCATACTTTAAACTCGGTAATTATCTCAGGATTTGGCTGCAGTAAGTATCTGTTTTAGGTTTATTTTGTTTTAATCATAACTGCAAAAATAAGCTATGTCATTGGCATCACATTGTAGTATTTTAGTTAAAATTTTAGACTGGGTCTTAGGACCTGATATGCAAAGCTTTTCCAGGGAAATGACCAACCCGCAACTTACTTCCTGGTAACTCTATGAAATGCTCCTTTGAAAAAAGAAAAAAAAAAAAAAAAACAACCAAAAAACAAACCCTACAAGTCCAAACCAAAACCACCTGTTGATGATTGCAGGTGAGATTTAAAGTAATGAATATTTTATATTAATGATAAATGATCTGATTACTATATTTAACTGTTACAAAGATAATTCTCCTCCTGCATAGACCAATGCAGGGTTACAAGTGTTGTAGACAGAATCTAGAACTGGGAGATTTATCCCAGCTGTGTGATTATTTCTTTCAAAGGTCTTCAAGTTACATTTTCAAGTAATTAGCACTCACCACTGGCTTTAAGATTTACAGAATTTCTCATTAAGATAGTAAATAAGGGTCATTGTAATTTTAAATGGTTTAGAAATTTCTAAATGCAGGATTTCATCTAATATCGTAGAATGCAAAATCTTGATTTGCAAGCCAGAAATCTATTTTATTTCAGAGCTATATAGTCAGATATATCTTAGCTTATGGTTTCATAAGGTTCACTTATTAATGATATTGGCTGTGGATATTCTTATCGATTATTTCTGTTTTATGAAAGGAATGAAACAACTGATGGGTATAAAGACAACTGTATTTCAGATGAGTCTGAGGGATAGGCAGCAGGCACCTAGCTCAGAACTCTCAGCCATTTGTGTCACGCTGTTGTGATGCAATTCAGTAGCTTATGTCAACACTTCTGTAATCTTATGCAGTGTTTACTCATTGTATGGATTTGCTCCATCACATAAAAGAACAGAGTATGGAAAGAAAAGCAGTGAACATTTAGGTAATGAAGTTATCCAGGTGTTTGAAACGTACTACTGTCAATTGCCATGGTTTATGATGTTTCCTACCTCTCTGCTTGAATGTAAATCAAAAATATGGTTCTTCTGAATTCCGCACTGTACAGCTAAAGAAAGACATTTCAAATTGCACCTTGTCCTCATTTTTGAAGAACGAAAATCATTTTATATAATGAGATGATGTTTGAAGAGGATGTCTACTTAAATTCAATCTATTATCTTTTAACCATTTAAGTGGTTTGCTAGCACATTGTTACCTAACCTGTAAAACACATACTGGATTCACAGTTGACCACGTCATCTCAAAAGGGCAATGATGTGTTTATATATCTAAATTTGTGCTTTTAAAAATTGCAGATAATATATTTTTGGGGTTAGATTTCATGTGTACTTGAAATGCTAGGGGTTTTTTCACCTTTTCAATTAATCTTAGAGTAAAAAAGTGTATTTTAATGTACAAAGTAAAATTTGAATTTTGTGCTTTGAGGTCAATTTTTGCAAAATGATGCAGTCATGTATCCAACATTCAGAGTTATCTCAGTTAATTGTTATACATTTGCTTATATGTTTTGGCTTCTGAAGCTCATTTTAGTATGACTTAAATCTTTTTGGTTTTAATACAATTTGTATTCTCCTTATTGCCTAATTATCTTACACATTGTCAGAAAGGTCTTTTACTGATTAGGGTGGCAGACCTGTAAAGTGCATAGATTTTCTCAGCCCCATTGATTGCTGGTGCTGAAGAACAATCTAATCTGTGTATATGTGAAATATTTTCCATATACATATATATAAAGCATATCTTTTCTTGGCAAATACCATATGGCAAGGTGTTGACATTCCATGTCATCCTTTATCTGTTTTTACCACAAAATGGTGTCTGAGATACAGTGTTTCTGTACACATAAAAGGACAGAAAATAAGCACATAATTTGCACTATTCTGATAATTCAGCAAGTGTCAATTTGTGCAAGTATGCCTATAAGTGGTAACTTAAGCAAGTTGTCTGTTGTACTTGATTAATTTTTTTTACCCCCAAGAGGAAAAACTGGCCAGCTTTGAAGTGGCTTTATAATGAAACTGCAGCAATGTAAAGCTTTTATTATAGTTTCACATGCTTAAAAACGTTAGTCATGGCAATGGCGTGGAATTTTCTTGTCCCTCCTGTCTAGTAAAACTGTAATTGAAAACGAAAATGTCCATGATCAGAAATGTCTGGAACGTGTGGGTTTATCCAGTTCAACAATCAAACATTTAGATGGAACCTTGAATCAACTTCTGAACCTCTTAGCTGGTTTTGCTTGGTACAGTAATAAAAGTGTTAGGTTATGTCAACAACTGCATGGAACTTCATATATGGAAATGTTGATTTACAGAGACATATTTATGCTAAAATGAATGTTTGTTTAGCCATAAAAAAATTCAGACATATCCAGCCACAATTCTCACCATCCTCACTACTTACTCACTTTGTTTGACATAATGTCTTTTTTTGCTGTATCACTTAACCTTACTGCCTAAACTATAAATCAGACTTTATATTCAGCTGATAAAAATGCAATCTGGGTCTTCCTCTAGAGAAGTAGGAGAAGACCTGCAAGTGTGAGCCTGAAATCTAGGAGCTGGAATAATATACAGGGAGAATTCATAAATCAAACTCTCAAATGTACAGACTCCTTGAGGCTGTAGGCTTTAGTTTTCCTGTGGAACATTTTTCATATGAAGAATCAGGCTGATCAGAATGGTTATTCCTTTCCTGTTAGACTGGGGTAGTATTCATCAGTCTCAGTGCAACTGCTCCATAATGCCTAACAGGCTAATTATACCAAAGGCACGAGCTAATTAATTACATAGAGCTCACTGTGAGGAGCTGTTCATGTTTTCTTTATCAGTGGTACAGTTAGGTATTGTGTAGGAATACACTTCCAAAACTTTATCTGTGAGGCTTGAAAGACTTCTGATATGTGCCAGCAAATCTCAGAGAAATGTCACCTGGATTCTGAATACACTGAAGTAGCTTTAAGATTTTCTTTTCTCTTTTACTGTATTGCATTTTCCTAAACATTGGATCATTATTGCTTAGAGACCTGTAGAGATGTGGTACAGAAAGAAGAAATCTCAGTTACAGCGTAAAAATTGCATTCATACACTACTCCTGCATCTGTACTCTCAAAGGCAGATGGTACACTGATCAAAAAATGAACATTTAAAAAAAAAACCAACACTTGTGTTTTATGGCTATTAATATTATCTTTCATACATTATTTGCATTCTGATACCACCTACAGGCTGTTAGGATAATGCACGGGGCTGGGTATTGCAATAATTGAATTAAAAACAAAAAGCCTTTGTTGGAATTTCTGTGTCTCATAGTTCTTTATAGTCTAATGATATTGCATTTGCTATTTAAGTATAATTACTTGTGTGGTGTTGTGTGGCTTCCTAGAAATACCTTTATGTATATTTGGTAGAAGATATTTAAATATTACGGGGTCACAGAATCATGTGTGTTGGAAAGGAACTTTTGAGATCATCTAGTCTGACCTTCCCTGCTCAAGCATGGTCGGCTACAGCAGGTTGTCTAGGACCACGTCCAGTTGGGTGTTGAATATTTCTGCAGACAGAGACTTTGCAACCTCACTGAGCAACCTGTTCCAGTGTCTTCCTGTGCACCGTAAAGACCTATTTTCTTGTGTTCTTTTGGAATTTCCTGTATTTCAATTTGTGCCTGTTGCCTCTTGTCCTGTCACTGGGCACCACTGGGAAGAGCCTGGTTTCTTCTTATTCTCTCCCATCAGGTATTTATACACATTGATAAGGTGCCCCCTGAGCCTTCTCTTTTCCAGGCTGAACAGTCCCAGCTCTCTCAGCCTTTTTGCATAGGACAGAGGGTCCAGTTCCTTCATCATCTTCCTGCTCCAATATGTCCATGTCTTTCTTATACTGGGGAGCCCAGAACCGGACTCAGCACTGCGGATGTGGCCTCACCAGTACTGGGCAGAGAGGAATGATCACCTCCCTGAACATTGCTGGGAACACAGTGACATAGCACTGACAGGGACGTGACATTACAGAGTTTTATCTTTCCTTTTCCGGTAGGACTGCTTTAAACATTATAAAGCTGGAAATGTCTGCACACAGATGTCATCATGTTTTCAAAATCAAGAGGAATCAATCAATATTTAGGAATTTGAACTCAATTATTTAAGTTTTTCATTCTGTGGAGCCTATCACTTAGTAAATATGCTTTAATGGTGTTAAGAAGAAGATAATTTCTTTTATAAAGCTGTGAAAGATACCACTTAGAAAGAATTAATACAAAATTGCTTGCAGAATTTTTCAGTCTGGGTAGGTTTATAGCTAATTTGATCTCACACCCTCTCATTATTGAAACTAATGAATGGCTTAAGGTGTCTCTATTCAAAAACACCACCTCACCACTAGTACGATCTCTGAAAACTTGCAACATATCCTTTGTAAAATGACTTATGGAAAGGCATGCAGTACCTTCTGGATACTTTAAATTCTGTGTGCTATATTGCATCATCTGCTAGCTTTTCTTTTGCAATAAAGATAAAAATGCAATCTAAAGCTTAAGTTTTCATTAGTTTCCTCTTGTGAATGCTTTCATATTGTTTTGATATTATTGTCATGATTCCAGCACACAGCTAAAAAGTGTCAAAATTCTAATTCTTCTGAGTTTGAAAGAAAATTTATGAGTGAGGCCAAAACATCAGCAAAGCTGGTGTGGGCAACAAATGGTTGCTAATGGAATCAGGAGTAACTTTATCAGAAGTATGACATAAGAATAAGTTCAGGGAGATTTATTTGGATATTCAGCAAATAGATGATCGATGTTGGACCCGGACAGATACTAGGATAAAAGTTCAATGTAGTGCTGCTCAATGGAAATGAAAGAGTAGTGAGGACAGAAATTTTAAATGAAAACAAAGGAAGACACTACCTTTCTCTGATCTAGCAAAGACTGAAAGATAATTGTCCTCTGAAAAGGATGGCTGCTTCAGACAGATCTTACAGGTCTTTGTAATACTCAGAAGGGAGAATTAGCTGAGATGATGGTGCAAAGTTATTTGTATTTTCATTTTTAGTTAATAGAAAATGTTTCCTCATTTAGTTGCCTATACTCAGGGAGGGTACATGTATAACATATGAAGGACAGGCTTGAAAGGTTATAGAATCATAGAATCAGTCTAACCATAAACTTAACACTGCCAAATCCACCTCTAAACTATGTCCCTAAGTGTCACATCTACACATCTTTTAAATACCTCCAGGGATGGTGTTTTTGAATTAATTTTATTTCTAGTGATTTCTGTGTTTCGGATTTGGTATGAAAGGAATGTCAAAAATGCATATTGATTTAGTCATTGCTAGCAGATGTTTATACTATTCAAAGACTTTTTTCAGCTTCTCATAGAAGCTGAGAAGCAACACAGAACAGAACAATAGAATGGCCAATGCAATGTTCTGTACCACGGATGTCATGCTCGGTATATAAACAGGGGCCAGCTGAGGCGGGCGGTGGGGTGGGAATCTGCAATCACTGCTTGGGACTGGCTGGGTAATCATTTCATTGGGTGGTAAGAGTGGCTTGTGTTGTATTACTTCATCTTGTATGTTCTATTAGCACTACTATTATTATTGTGGTTTTCCTTTTTCTGTTGTTGTTCTACTAAACTATCTTTATCTCAAGCCACAAGGGTTTTTTTCCTTCCCTTTTCACTCCTTTTCTACCCTTCTGGGGGTTAATGGGGAGAACTGTGTGAGTGGCTGAGTGGTCCCAGCTGTCAGCTGGGGTTATTACAACAGATGGTGAACCAACCACTTCCCTGGGCAGCCAGGGAATGCTTGATAATCCTTTCAGGGAAGAAATCTTTCCTAATGTCCAATCTAAACTTACCCTAGTGCAACCTGAAGTCATTTCCTCTCGTCCTATCACTTGTTACTAAGGAGAAGAGTCCAACAAGTTACAAAAAGATACTGAGTTTTTATTGGATGATATGCTTAGCCTAAAATACTACTGTCTAGTACTGCACTACTACTGAGGAGTAGATGATGGAGTATAAGTTAATGAAAATACTTAATTTACACCTTTTCAGAGTTGCTTTTCTCCTTTGCTCTGTCCCTTATACTTGGGAAAAAGGTTTTGTGATGTGTCCTATAACTAATCAGATCTAGGAAGTGGTTTGCAAAAGATTTTTCACATGAAATCTCCTGTTATTCGTCACACAGACTGGAGGGAATTTTTTCAGTTGAAAAGCTTGTGATCGTGACAAATACTGTTGTATGAAAAGAAATGCAGATAGGCTCTCAGGCAGATGAGGTTTGCAAATGACATCAGTTTTCAGAGGTGGAAAATGGAAGAGTAAACTAGAAATCACTTACAGTGTGAGGAGTATCCTATTTATTAAGTGAACTGTGCAGTAGTTGCTCTTTCTGCAAGTTTTTTAGAGATGAACCTGCACAGAGTTTATTCAAAAGAACATTATCTCACTGAGAGCAGATAGAAAATATGGTTGAAATGGCATTTGAAAGGGAAAGGTTTAATTTCCTTTCCAAATACTAATTAAAACCAATATTCCTGACAAATAGTGCTACCTAAACTCCCACAGAATCTGGGGATCCAACATATCATTATATTGAGAAATTCTAAAGGCTAGGCATATTCTGACACTTTTAAAAAACATTTTATCATATTAACACTGCTCTCTTTCCCATAGCTCATAAAAACATTATTAGACTAAAGCAGTTTGTGAAAAGGCTGTATTGTGGTTATGAACAGTTGGACCATGACTGATGAACCATATAGCATTCATTCCTCTTCTTTTTCTTTTTCTTAGTCTCTGAATGCTAATTTTTGTTACGCATACCGACTAACTTGGTTGTACACCTTATGTACATTTGAATGATGAGGAACATCTTACACACTTAATGTATTCCTCATAACTTCCTGTACTCCTTCCTAACTTTTAAAAGATTCCATTTATATTATTATGTTTGCTATCTTAGTATTAAAAAGTGCTGTCAGTAATATGGTACCACGTACATATTTCTCTATGTTATTCCCAAGAAACAGGAGAATGGTAATCCCTTTACAGTATGCTCTTACATTTCTCCTGGAAATTAAAGAACAATAGAATTTGTCTTAGTGTGTTATGATGAATTTTTTGTGAGTCCTCGCTGTGAAAGGAGACAACATTATTCAACCAATTAAATTGCCTGGAACGGAGAAACTTCTAATATCTACTGGATAATTATAACTTGAAATAGTGTGTACTGTTTGCTCAAATAGCTGTATAAGACTTATGGGGTCTGTACTGGCTAATGAACAAAGTGAAGCAAATAATAATAATATCAGTTGTTCAACTGTTTTGCAGTATTTCAGATAGTGTTTCTTCTAACAGTGGAAACTGTTTCTTGGCAAGGACTTGAATACGTATTTCCTAGATACACCAGTTCCAAATGTTGCTCATTAGACACAGCTTGTGCATAACAAAAATCATGATCAGGTCTTTTACTTGGCAGGTAACAGACTATTTTAGGTACTAGTCATCCTTGGTTCTCATTGAGTATTGCTGCGTTTAGTGATAGTCTGATCACTTTGCACATAAAACGATCAGGTAGTATTTAGCTGTGCACAGGAGGGTGTTTTACCAGTAAAGCAAATGAATCCAAAAGACCTGATCCTAATTCTGATTCAGCCAGTGCGATTATGAATACCTCTTGCAGTAATTTCTTCTGTAAAAATCTTCTTTCAGTGTTTTGTTGACACCTGAGCTGAGGTAAACTAATATGGTTAGATTCCTTTTATGGTCTTTATCTTTGAGCTTCTTCCATAAGAAGGGGAAAACACACCTAAATGAGACTGTGTGTTTTAACAGTGGTTTTATTTCTTGAATCTTTTGCATGTTCTGTTAGGAATTATCCCTATATGCCAATAAAAAGTAATTTTAACTAAAATACAGATTGTATCTCTTGCATCTTCTTGGTGTCATTGTATGTGTGTTTCTACTCTCATTTTGGAAAGAGCTGATGCATCTTCAGGTTGAATTTGGACATATTTCCATTTAGAATAAACAGATACAAAATTCTTGCATATTCTACACAGAGGAAATTCTGAGTATGACCTGGCTTCATATATTTTTTCAGAAATCTAACTTTCTGTTTGAATAAGGAAGGAATTGCATAGATTTTCTTTTAGTAAGTTACAAAATAGAAAAAGTCATCTCCTATGTAGATATTTCCTTTACAGGTTGTAACCAGAAGGACACTTTTCTCATGGTTTAAATTTAATATACTGAAATTGAGTTATGTGTTCAACATTCATACATCATGTATGCCACAGTCTGAATTCCATTCTGATTAGCTAACTCTTACATTTTAGACAGAGTAAAGACAATCTGCGATGTATATTTAAATATCTTTTACATTAGTAAACTGCTACAGCATGTACAGGAAGAGGAACTCAATCTAATAATACATACTGTCTGTGTATGTGTGTGTATCTGTTATCCTGCCCTCCTCCACTGCTGACAACTTTTATACCATTGGCCAGTTCTTGCCAAATTCCACAGATGGTTAGAAGTCTCAAAGATGTAAAGTTTCCTATAAATTTCACAAAAATAAGTACTGTTTCTAGGGGGAAAGACTGCTGTGTGATAACACCTTCTACTAAGTATCCCACGATCAGGAAACTACTTGAGTTATTTTGATTTGTTTTTATGATATAGCTATGCATTTCTGAGCTTATAGTGTTATGAACTCTGTTTCTTTCTTGGGATGTTGTGAAAGAAGATGCTAATTGTATCACAAAGGGACAGTCTTCAAAGTTAAAATGGTTTGCAATTAAAAAGACTTATATTGATGTATTTTTGTCATTTCTGCTGTAAACATATGATTGGATAAAAATCTTGTATTTGAGTTAATAATTCCATTTTTGAAAATTTTCTAATATACCAGTGGAAAATTGTGCAAGGAATTTTTTTTTTCTGTTTCATTTCTGGACTATATGCTATTCAGTGTTATACCAGAGTGCCTTGCCAAAATGGTGCAGTTATTCCTGAATTATGCTAGTACCTCTAAAAGGAGATGTTGTTATTTACTTGATTGGACTTTACTGAAACTTTTGGGGGATTAATTTGCTGCTTCTCTTACAGCATGCTTATATATGAGAAATAGATGAAACCACTATGTAGCAACTTTTTAAAAACGCAATTTGTAAAGCAGAGTTAGAAAATATCATCAAGAAGCCTAAGTAAAATCATATTCTAAATGAAATTACTGATAATTGAAAAAGAATTCCAGATACCTAAAGTATTTAGAACCTCCCGATATCAGAATAAAGTAAGAACATATGCTTTGACTGCAGAAAAAAAATCTCAAAATTGAGCAAGGGAGGTATTGCTTTAATCTTTGACTATCAAGTGAATAGAGTGATACTCTGGAATGTGGGTATAGGAGAAAGAAAATGTTAGAATGATGACAATTTAGGGACTGTTAAGAATTTTAGAAGCTTATGGAAAATAATGTTAGGAAAACATTTTCATCACATGGAGCATCAGTTTACTGTCATATATATATTTATAATACATTCTTTTTGGAGGTATTAATTAAACAATCTTAATATGTGGGGTTTTTTTCTTAGATACAAATAAAAGGTGATGGTTCTGCAACTGTTGTTCAGTATAGTGAACTACAAATATTCTGTGTTTATGCAGGCAAGTTACTTCCCACTGTCTCGGTAGCATGCATAATATAGTGCTATCAGCGAAACACGCTAATGAAAGGCTTTGATAGTCACTTAACAAAAGGCAAATGTGAGTGACACAAAACTTAAATATAGTTTATTTTAAATAGTAATTTGTTCATCGCTATACGTGCTAGATAGCATTTGAGCAGAAGGTGGAGGACTATACATACTAGGGAACTGTAGTTCACTGACTACCAAGTAAAGAAAGACTTAGTTTCCAGAATCAAGCTCTGACAACAAACTCATTCTGGATATAGGATGAGAAATGAATAGGTTTTATGTATGTATACGAGGTAGATTTTTATATATTTTTAACACCTGAACACAAGTATAGGTGAAAATAGGAGAAACCCTGACTCAGCTGGAATTTTGTCCTAAATAAGACATTGATTTAGAATTATTTTAGTGAATAAATATCTGCAAGACAATGATCTGTATTTTCTCTTATAGTTAAGAATATCAGAGCTTGAAAAAATTTGAAGTTTTCAAATCATAATTTAAAGTGACAAAGCTCTTGCTACTTCTCTTTTGAAAACATGACTGAAAGACCTAGATCATGTAGACATTGTTAAAAAACCTTCCACCACTCATGTCATGGCATTTCATTTACATGACCTAACCAAGATTAACACTGAAGTTTTTCTTTGTCTTCCTCACTGGTGGAGGATTTTGAAAGTTTCCTGTTTACTGTGATCTTTCATTATAGTTTATTAATTCTGTACTTAAATTTTATCACCAGGAAACTCTGTATGGTGAAAATTTAAACTTTTCAGTGAATGGTCCGTTGGTGAGGATTTGGCTACTTTCAATAAGCTAGTACTTGCTGTAAGCCAGAAGGTGAACATGTTGCTTACTCTGTTTGTAAGTACCTGAAAACTTCTATTTTGGATTTCACTGTACTTGACAACAGTTACTTCTTTCTTTGATCATAATGGTCTGTGTGTTCAAGGGAACAGAAACCTTGAATAAAAAATATCCTTGTGACTGTATGTTTTACTTCTATATTTTGGGAGTTGTTTTCATTAGAATGTTAATGGAATGTCTCCAACTAGACCTCTGCAAAATGATATCACTTCAGTTTCAATGGAAATGGAACAGTTGTCTGCTTTCTTTTCTAACCCTGAACTGTATGTGTTGGTAAACAAACAATTTAAAACCTTGAGCCCTGAAAATCATCTGGTAAAACATTTTAGCATCTGAGAATTTGCTTCAACAGTTATTGTTGGGTGATCCAGTCTAACTAAACACATCAACCTTGGTTATTCAGGAGGTTTACATAAAAAATAAGATTATTTCTGCAGCCAACTGCATAAGAGATGCCTTTCACTGATTATCTGCACTTTTTTCATCAATGT
Source organism: Calidris pugnax (assembly GCF_001431845.1). Classification (NCBI taxonomy): domain Eukaryota; kingdom Metazoa; phylum Chordata; class Aves; order Charadriiformes; family Scolopacidae; genus Calidris; species Calidris pugnax. Next base: position 6,919,764 of record NW_015090830.1, on the reverse strand, counting down.
AAAACAGCAAATGAATAAAGCAGTAATGAATTGTGTACTTATCAAGGAGCCACTGTAATAGTGTTGATTTCAATACCTTGTTTAGCTGATGAACTGATTTTTCTCCATTCCCTCTGGAGTGCAATTTATACAAACCAATAAGCTTCTTTGCAGGCACCCTGCTAAATGCATTGCTTGTATGATTTCAGTATTGTGTGTGTTTGTTAATGCCCCAAACAGCAATGAATTATGTATATCTCAACACTGAAATATTTTGTTTTGCAAGGCTTCTGATAAAAAAGTTACTACTTTATAAATATATGGATGCCACTTGGACAAACATAGATAAAAACTTTTTGAGATCTAATTTGACCTGTTGTGTTCCATATACCATGCGAGTGCCTAAAAATAAAAATTACAAACTGCATGTTCAACATGGGATTGTAGATCAAATATATGAAAAGCTAAAGGCCTCTTTTTTCAGGCTGGATTTGGGTATGTTATTTGCCATATATATTTCTTAATAATGTCTTCAACCTTTTTTTCACATCTACTATTTAGTATAAAAAAACTTCTATTTATGAAGTATGAAAGTAGTTTTGTATTTCTTTGTAATGTAAAGTTACTGCCACATGAATATATCTTGCTTCCTACTCATGTGAAATAATACCCTTTTCAAAAGTATTTAGTAAAAAATGCATCTGGAAAAAAACCCAACCTAAAGTCTTGAGAATATGCTTTTTTATCAACTATGTGATGCATTTTAGAAAAGGAAGCATAAGTTTTTTGAAGCCATTGTATTTCACAGACTCATAGAATATCCTGAGTTGGAAGAGACCCACAAGGATCATCAAATCCAACTCCTGACTCCACACAGGGCAACCTAAAAGTAAAACCATATATCAAAGATCATTCTTGAAACACTTCTTGAACATTGACAGGCTTGGGACCATTACTATTTCCCCAGGGAGCTTGTTGCAGTGCTTGACCACCCTCTCAGCCTAATATCCAATCTGAACGTCCCTTGATGCTTTATTCCATTCCCTGGTATCCTGTTACCAGACACCAAAGAGAAGAGATCAGCACCATCCTCTCTGTTCCCTTCTCATGAGGAAGTTGTAGGTAGCAATGAGGAGTCTCCTCTCCTCCTCCTTCAGTCTCCTTTTCTCTAAGCTGAACAAACCTGGTATCCTCAGCTGCTCCTCATAAATCATGCCCACTAGTCCTTTCACCATCTTTGTTGCTCTTCTTTGGACAGATTCTATTATATTTTTCCTATATTATAGTGCCCAAAACTGCACACACTACTTGAGGTGAGGATGCACCAATGCCGAGCACAGTGGGACAACAATTTTTTTTTTTCAGCTGGTTAGCTATACCGTGCTTAATGCATCCCAGGATACAGTTGGCCTTTTTGTCCGCCAGTGCACTTTGTTGACTCCTATTGATCAACCAAAACCCCTAGATCCCATGCACAAACATTATGCAAGTGTAGTATTTTTTTTTTCAGGATATAACCAACAAAAATTTTCAGCTTTTTCTGAGATAAATGGTTCGATAAAGACAGTGTAGTTGATAACTTTTCCCCTATTGCCTATTGTTAATGCTACTCAATATGCGTCAAGAGCTTAGCGCACTGTACAAGACAGAATAACCTCTGCAATTGGGATCATCTGCTATAGAGGGACCAATGAGTTTTATGTAGAAAATGTTGGGCAGAATAAATTCATTTTCTATTAAGCTTACCTTAGTAACTTGGTTTTCCATGGGTTTATTTGTTCAGTAAATCCATGTATTGCTCTACATTTTTCTTCCTGCTAAAGAAGTAGCAACAGCGGTACGTTCAAATCCATTTTTAAGCCTTTTATTATGACTTTGATATAAAAGTACTGAGGTGATGGCTGTGTAGCTCTGTTGCTGCCCATATAGTTATAGATTTTTGCTGGTTGTCATCCTGGTTCCTGAAGAGTTGATTTACATTGAATAGCACTGACAAATATGATACAAGTATTGGGAGAACATAAGATAAACAGAATTCTTGGTAGTAGGTCCATTTCAACTAAAATCTTCAATCTGTCTCAGTAGAGTCCAATTGACTTATTAAGCGAGCACCAGAGCACGCTGCTCTGCTATAAAAAGAGCACCTGCCCTTCTTTTGCTATATAGAGCAAGTAATTTATTCCAGTTCAGATAATAATCCAACTTATTTTCTCTACTGTTCTCCGTACAGTTACTTGCTGATATACTGAGCAGAGAAAGAAGCATGCATTTTTTCACTCCATATTCTTTTTATCCTGCTTGATGAGTAATAAGTGGAGGCCCTATGAATGTTGTATTCAATTCCCTGATCCAAAATGTACTCGGGGGTTGTGAAGTTGGAGACCACACAAATAAATAAGATAAAATTTATTTTGCAATGGAAGGGGTTTGAAGTACTAGCCAAATTGTTCACTCCTGTCTTATACTTCTGCTCCCAGGGCAGCAACAGGACTGCAGAGACAAGGGATGAACTCCTCAGAGTTGTCCTCTGTAGGGATGGTCCCTGCTTAACCATAGAAAGTTAGTCCAAATCTCACCTTGAAGCACAACTGAAGACTTATGCTGTACGTCTGCAGTTCAGGTTTCCTCAGATTTCTCCACAAGAAGGGAGAAGACATTCTCACTGGTCTAGAATTGTGCCCAATGGTGAAATATGGGTGTGAATGTTATATTATCACTCTGTTGATACGTTTAACATATGCATTTAAGGCATTTGAAAATAATTTAGGTATAATATGCTTGCGGCTTTCTCAATCTTCCTGTTCAGTGACTCAGGAAAGAATATGGATTTATGTAAATCGTATTTTAGGTTTGCAACGTTATTTATGTGTCTGTAGTCATCATAGCTCTTATAAGACTGTTCCTTGTTCTTCAGAAAACAGTCATTTATGCAATGCTGTCTTTTATTCCCCATCATTTAAAAGGATGATAAAGCTCTCAGTTTTTTCTCATTGCCACTATTAAACAATCTGTAGATAAACTCATCCAAGTTGACTAGTAGTTGGTGATTACTTTACAGGCAGCAAGAAATGGAAGTTGGGTTTGTATTTGCACACTATGTTAAAGTCAGACTGGTGAGAGCTACTTTGAAATTTCAATGGGTAAGAAAAAGGGGGTAAATAGAAACTTCTGATTTAGCATGTGAATATGATCAGAGGATGTGGAAGTATTAGGCTGGTTTGATATTTATATATGGGACATGAGAATAATTAGCATTCTGACAAACAGGTTAAGAATAGTTCTGGATATGCCCTCTGTATTGTCCAAGATAAGTAGATGAGATACTGAAACAAGGAAACAGGAAAGCTCTCTTTGTCAGTCACTTGCTGTAACCAACTGAAAGAAAAATATCTTGCAGAATGAAACGTGAGAACAAACAGAAAGGCCTACAGAATGAACTTTCCACTTAATTCCCATAGCAACCAATAAAACCAAATGTTTGACTGCTGTATGTCATCTTCAACATAGGCAATTGCAACTCATGAGGTTTAATTTGAAAGAAAGGTCAAATTCGATACTTTCTGTTTAGGAAAAAAAAAAAAAGAGAGAGAGAGAAATCCTGGTGTTCTAAATACCAGTTACGAACACCTTTTCCTATACAATACATAAATATAATAATAAGCAAAATATTATATTATTGTTCCAAAATAGATACTTTTTGTTTATTTCCGGAATGCTTCTTGTAGTAATATTAGCATTGTAGAACAAGAAAATTATTCCCACTTGTATGAGGAGTTGTTCTTGATTCTGAAGGGGAAAGAAGATTCAAGTGTGAGTTTATGGTAATGACCCTGGATTACATGAAACATTGTACCAAACTTTACAAAACAAGGAGAATGAAGTACACAGAGTGTTTTAGCTACATTTTTAAGACCACCAGCTACTCCGCCTGATACGTAACACTTACACTAAGTTTTGAAAATCCCCTGACATCAATTTACTGGTATTCTAGTGAAAGACAGAGTAGCCAAGTTAACACTAAGGGAAAAATGGAATCTGCAGGATGTATCTTGTAGCAACTCTGGAAACTTGTAAGTAAAGAATAGATCTAGGGAAGGTGATATTCTTTGGAGTGGGTCTTTGTTGTTTGGGTTTTTTCATGTTCTATGGCACACCATCTCATAAATATGGAGGGATAACTTTTAGTTATCACCTTTATCACATTGTCTCAGGCTTCTATCAGAACTGCTCACCCACACAGTCTGCAGCAAATACCCAACAGTTCATGGCTTCCAAAATTCCCAAAGGTTTATTTTTTTAATTTATATATTTATTTGGGAAGAGCTAGCATCTACAGTTTAAATAAAGTTACGGTTTGGGGTATCCATTTAGTACTGTAAGTGAACTCTTGATAGCGTAACACATTTTTGTCCATAGCTGATTTGATTATTTACTATGACTTTTAGTATATCATAGGAAGTGCAAGGTTTTGTACTAAAATGTTTTCTTTCGGATCAGAATGGGTGGAAAAGACGTATAATGCCATATATAATTATTATTTTAAGAAATGTGAAATATATTACAGTAGTAAAATTAATCTGCCTCCTCAATGAACGTGCTGAAGGATTTGTTCTATTTTGGGGAGTGTTTTTTCTGCAATTACCTGAGTGCTTGGAACAAATGGCTTGTTCTTTTCTGCATCTTATGCATAAAATAATTCACCATGTCACTGACATGCTTTATTTTCAGAGCCATCACAGAATATTTTAATTCCACTCCCTATAACATTGTGGGAGTTAATGCATTCGTTTAGTCTGAGCTGGAGCTATACCTTGTGCCAGATCACACATTTCACGATGCCAGCCAAGGAGATAATTTAGTAGGATGATTTTTGCATACTAAGAAGCATACTAAGAACATTTTCACTCCTTTAAGTATTCGATTCATGCCTTGTCACTAATTATGAAGATAGAAAACAGATACCTTAAGCTCTTGGCATTTATCCAGCTCAGCCATTCATTTTGTAGCACTGAGCAGTGTGGGTTCTGGTAGGGTGCTCTGATTACTATTGAAATCCCAAGCTATAGTAGAGGTGCTTAACATTAATGTTAGAGTCACACATAGAAAAAGTGGGTGTTTTCGTATTACCAGCTTGAAAACTATGGATGCATCGAATTGTTGCAGCCAATTTTATCTCGTAATAGAACAGTAGTATGATAAGTTGCATTCTTACAATGTTACATGTCAGTTTTTATTGCAAAAAAATCTGAACATGATTTTTTTCCTCTAAATTTATATATGTCAGTATAATGTTTGCCCCACAAACACCTAACTCGATAAATTGTCTTATTTTCTTTTAATTCTGTGTCTCTTAATAATGGGAGCTTTACTTGCAGCACTAACTTTTCCTACAGTGGAATATATGTTTCCCATCTTGTTGTATTATATTGCCTTTGTTAACTTCTCTGAGTGGTCTAACAGAATGTAACTATTTATTTTGAAAAATAATGCACCTTCTCGTGCATTATGAATAAATAAATATTACCTTGCTGCTAGTCTGTGACAAAAGTGTTACTAGGCGTTATAAGAGTCCAATAAGGAAGAGTTTGAACCTTATAGACTATTAGATATTTGTTTGTTGTTATCCAATATTGCTGATTTCTTCTTTTTATAATATTTTGTCAGTGCTATAATCTGCATTTTCAAGTGTAGTATTAATGCTTGTATATTTTTTTTCTTTGTTCTAACTTCTGATGGTCAAAGCTTGGGAGAAGTTTGTTTTACAACAAAATGAAACCTTCTGGAAAATGCAGTTTCAAGTCACTGAAATCATCTGATCATTGCTTTTTATTTATTTTTTTTTTAGGAATACGACTATTAAAATCTATTTTCAAATGTTTTGAAACAATCATTTTAAAATAACAAGATAATGTTTGTTTTTCTGATATCGATGTAGTCAACAGCAATTTCCCATGAAATTTAAGCATTCGGCAACAAAAACATTCTGACCTGATTCAGCTGTAGCAATATATATATTTTTGCCAATGGCTCTGTGAGTAGAAAATAGAAAGGGCTTTGTGACCTGGAGACCTGGGACCAGTTCTCTGGAGTAATTTTCTTTTGAAGATGCTGGGAGTTACTCTTGTCCTTGGCAAAATGCATAGGATCCTGCTCATGAATGTACTCTTTGGCAATGTCTATTATTTGAGCTGTTTCTCCTCAACATCCTGAATTACAGAATGGAACAGAACTTATTTCATTATTAGTATAATAGCTTTAAAAATTACTAGCTTATTTAAATGAAAAACTTTTCAGGTTGGTGTTATTCTATATGAATGCTTAATAATTACAAAAACCCCCAAATGTTAGGCTGACAAAATTCAGAATCCAGGCTAAATTAAGAGAGAAGTAAAATCTCTTAATCGTACAGAGCCTCATAGGAGTGCAAGTCAAAGTGTCTTATGCACTACCTCAATAAAGATTCGAACTTTTACATTACTTGAGAATCCTGTAAGTATCAATTCACTGGAAAGGTAACAGAGATTCAAGCCAATTATATAAGCATGCACATTTGCATTTTTTTTTAATTCCTTCTAAGAAACCATATTCCTTCATTTCAGAATATTCTTAATGTATAAGTGAGGAGTGAGACAGTTAAAGGGGTGGTTATGAAAATTGAAACAGTTTATTATCTTTTAGGGTACGTATGTTATCATTTATAGTTGAAACGTGGTAGGGCTTCTTTTCTGGATTTTGTATGACCTTATAATTTAAACTGAATCGGAATTATTGCAAGGCAAGTAAGAATGAAAGAGAAGATACAATACAATAAAAAAATCTGAAATTATTGTTATATAACATCTCTGTGTGTTTGTGTGTATGCAAAAAAAAATAATAGTATGTATACTGGAGAGTTATGTTTTAAGTTACGTTCTTTGCTATTCGGGGACCAAAAGAGTAAATATTATGGACTAACATTTGCAAATCACAGGACAGTTGAATTCAAATGCTTTATTCAGCCAAGAATTGAAATCCCATCTGCTTAGCTTAGTTCCACGCAAGTGCTCTGAGCTCATTAGAGATAGCTTGATTGAACATGTTTTTCTTTTTTAAAATCAGATATAGTGCAATAAAGCAGTTGCAGAACCTATTTTAGAAGACAAACAGCTAGACAGGAGGCATTCTTAGTTAGTAGGCAGAGAATGTTTGGTTATAGTAGTTTTTGAGGTTTACTTGTGAATCCCTTTTATCTGTCCACCAAGAATAATTACCAAAATTTCTGGGACCACTGCACAGTTAGCCATGATTCCTGGCATCACAGGCACAGCTGCCTTTAACCTAGAACCTCAAGGGACCACATTTCACGTGAAAATTTTTGCAGATAAAGTGTGTTACCCTTGTTTTCCCTCCTCTCCATCCCAATACCCTCATCAGTCCCTTTGCGGGTGGGGGCATGACTGAAAGAGAAAGTAGGGATTTTGCCTGTGCAGAAACTCAAAAATCGTGACCAATATAGCCAAGAAATGTTTAGGACTTCAATAGCTATGTGCAATTATAGTATGTTTTCTGAGTTTCAGAGAAAAATTTTCTTTGACAGTACACTGACATAAGGCTGAGAGTCCTCCTTAACTGCATGACTTTTTTCTCTGATGAATCAAAGGGTTTATGAACTAAGTCACATATTTTGTTCTGATGTATGTTTTCTGCTCCATTTATTAAAAAGCTGTAAGCTATTTCTTCAGAACTTGTTTGAGGGGAAAAAAAAACCAACTAAACCATCAAACCTTGCAGGAATCAGGGAAGTAAACCTAATGTTAGTGAAGTCAATCACACGAATCAAACTGATTACAATGTGACAAGCATTTACTTCTGTTTTTCTCCACCACCTCATAAAATTCAAATTAATTCCTTTTTTTTCTCTTTTTATAACATGTTCTTGTTTATTATAATATTCATAGAAACATCTTGAGTGCCTTGGAATTCTCAAGGTATATAAAAAAGATGACAGAAGATGCTCCCTGAATCATATAAATCATAATGCTTAAGCATACACATACCCTTTAAACTCACTGTCCCAAAAGGACTTTTTCCCCTGTATTACAGCCATCAAAACTCCAGCTGTTACCTTAGTGTCTCTGTGATTGTTCTTCCCCTTCAGTAAAGAGATGCTTCTCTCTTTTGGCAGTGCCATCACAGGAATTATATCTACCTTATTTTGGCTTAATTTATTGTCCAGAGTTTGCAGTTCCACACTCGCATCCAAGACGCTGTGGAAATGATGATGATAGGCATGAAGAGCCTTATTGGTGTTGTGTAGGAACCCGAGTCTCACAGACCCTTGCTTATTACCATTTTTCCCTTCTTCCTATGCTACTATTTACATGACTGTACAAAAAGTCTATCGTGTATTTGTATACACCAACAGCCAAAAGACTAGTTAAAGGAAATCTGCTTCCTGTGTGATTATCTTATTTTATTTTATTTTAGATCAGGTATTTAAAGAAACAAACAAACAAAAAATAAAACCCTTCAGTACATAGTCTTATCAGAGATGTTTTTATAGTATGTGGTTAATACTGATGCTTTTGTAGTAAGGAGAGTGTCAGATAATGACAGATCCTGCCCTTGCATTTGTTTACTTCATTTACATTTCACACATGAAGGAGGAGAAGGACTGTGCTGGACTTTGATTTATATTTGTATAAAAATGTTCCCAAGGTTTTTTATTCCCTTTAAATGTTAAGTTATGAACAAAAACTTTTTTAAAAGTGAGCTTGTAGTAATAATAGAGAGTATTTAAAAAGCCTTTACACTTTCAAAATGATGTGAAAACAGCTGGAATTCTTTTGTGTTAATGGAAAGACGGAACATAGGAAAATATTTGCTTGCACTAAGTATGAACTCTGTTTCCTGTGCCTCAGTGTGTATTACACCGTGCTGCCTTTGTATTAACAACTCATACACCTTAATAGGAAGGGTCACTGCTGAAGCTGGTAAAGGTTTTGTGTTACTCATTCAGCTTACCAAAATGGGTAATGAGGGACAGTTTTTTAATGGCATAAGTTTTTTAATGACTTCTCAGTGGGAAGAGCCTTTTCTGACCCAACATCCTGATTTTAAGACCTGACCCCTGGAAGAAGAAGGAGGAACCTTCCCTGTCCTGAATCTTCTGATGTGAAAACTGCAGCAGGGTGTTTTCTGAGCCAAATGTCATTCACTGCAGATCAAACACACTGCTGCAGTCCCAACCGAACAACTTTAGGATTTATCAGGTTTAAAAGGAAAAGGTGTATTTTATAATGTAATTTCATCACATTAGCAAGACATTCAGCCCAGACACAGAGTGCCCTAGCATGGTCCATTCTATCTGAATGGAATAAGTAGGAGACAACCACTGAGGATAAAATTTTATGGCAAAACATCCGATGTGCAGGAATATAAATATAGTCTGCAGCCAAAACCTGATTAAAATTTATGAACAATATATCATGTATACATATAGATAAATAGAAACTTGTGCATACTTATTTATATCTAAGTAGGTTATTAAAAAATGTTTTAAAAAAATCTTTCATTTTCTTGTGACCTTTTCCCAGTTCCACGTCTTCCACAATTGTGTGTTCATACAACAGGGAGACAAGTGCTGTTGTTTGTAGAGAGATTCCAGTTTTAGTTTGACCAAATGTTCTATGTTCTGTACAGCCAAATCTGAAGGACACTTTCTGCCCATTCAAGTAACAGGCATTAAGTCAAACACATACCATATTTTATATTTATGTGTTGGAATGTTGGTAAAAGATTATTAAACATGCAAGATACCTTGCTTTGTCCAAATGAGTCAAATCCCCCATTCTTTTCCATCAGTAGCATCACTTTTGAAGATATTTCTGTAATAACCTTATTTCGCAGCAGCTGTCAAAAAAATTAAAAGCATATATGTGTAAGAAAAGCTGTAGAGAGGGGATGGGATACCTGATTGAGGATATTTTTGTCTTGAGCTCAGTTTTGTGAGGTAGGTTTAATAGATGAACAGAGATCTTCTGTGCTCTTGTATTCTCGAGTGTTGTCCTGCAATGTTTATTTGCTTTGGTTTTATGTAAACTTGGATGATAAAGAGATATCTTGATGACAAAATATTTATTTCCAGTACAGGAAAGTTAAATCCCAAAAATTGAATTGTTTACCTCTTGAAAAAATTTTCTTATTTTACAGAAATATATAGTGTTTCTGGAATTATGACAGCAGCAGATTGCAAGCATTAGTTGTTCTTAAAGAAGTCTTGAATACTGTTGTTCCTAAACTTTCCCTTATTGGTGAGCTCTAAGAACAAGATAAAATTTTCTTTACTGATAGAGCTGTGATCATGCCCAAGTCTTTCCACTGTGGAGTATATATAACTAGTGAAAACATGATTAGCATTACTCCTCTGTATTTACTGTTGAGTGTTTCAGTGAGTATGTAAGAGACCTACAAGTAAATAGGATTTTTACATTTTCTTTTGATGCTTTCATTAACATTTTATAAACCGCTTCAAAATAAAGTGAACCACAAAGACGTGCATACTGTCTTAGTGAACAAGAACTAGAATTCTTATATAGGTACAATAAAATGTTAATTTTCACTTCTGTAATTGAGTATGAATCTGAAAAAAAAAAAAAGAAACAGAGGTTTAAGCCTACATAATGTGACCTCTCTGCATTGTTGTTAGACTTTACATCTCACATTTGGGGAGCCAACAATTTACTTATTATTTTAAAAATGAATATATTTCATCAAGGAATGTATATGTGAAACAATTTTGTATCCTGCTATGAGTTCATTATTGCACATTTACTATTACTGCTTTCCACTGCATGTGTAAGTCATACAAGTTATGTGCATTACAAATGGAAAGGATGACCTGTGGGCTCCTAAAATGACTGAAGTGTTTTGCTTAGGGCTATGTTTTTAGCAGATACAGTAAAAATGGGTACCGAGGAACTGCGAACTAACTTTTCTTTCATTCTTGGCTATAGTGCCAGCTTTGTTTGAGCTAACTTGTAGTGAACCTTCACTCCCCAGTTCTCACTCTCTACTGAAGCATCCTTCTCATGCCCTTACCATGTCCCTGGAGGTACTGGAGATTTCCAGAGAGGACCTCTATGCAGTTTACCTGTTAAGAATTTAGAATTCAGAGTGTCTGTTCTAAAGAGGTATTTTAGGTGCAGTTAAAACTGTGGCCACACTTACTATCTTCACTCCATTTGTAAAAGTCCAGCGCACAGACCAATATTTTGTATGGCAGTAAGTTGCAGATCCATGTACAGTGGACACCAAGGCAGAATACAAATGTATAGCAAAGACAGAATGAACAGCAAATGAAATGTGGGGCAATTGCGAGACAATCAGAAACCAGCTGGAGTGCATGGAGCTCTGCCTGGGGATGCATGAGGAGCCATCTGAGAGCTTATGGGTCAGGATTAAAAGGAGGACAGAGGTAGGTGACAGTATCTGTTACAGGGCACCTGACCAGAAAAACCAAGTAGATGAGGCACTTCATAGACAGATAGGAGCAGCCTCACGTTTACAAGCCCTGGTCCTTCAACCAACCCGATATCTGTTGGAAGGACAACACAGTAGGGCATAAGCAATCCAGGAGGTTCCGGGAATGTGTTGAAGATAACTTCCTTCTGCAAATGATAGAAGAGCCGATGAGGAGAGGTGATATTCTGGACATTGTTCTCACCAACAAGGAGTCGCTGGTTGGGAATATGAAGCTCAAGGGCAGCCTTGGCTGCAGTGACCATGAAATGGGGGAGTTCAATGTCCCTAGGGCACTGAGGAGGGCATACAGCAAGCTCACTGCCCTCGACTTCAGGAGAAAAGACTTCGGCCTCTTCAGAGATCTGCTTGGCAAGCTATCATGGGATAAAGCCCTGGAGGGGAGAGGGGCCCAATAAATCTTGTATGCCACCCAGAGGGAGCTGGACAAGGTCAATAGGTGGGCTTGTGCAAACCTCATGAAGTTCAACAAGGCCAAATGCAAGGTCCTGCACCTGGGTTGGGGCAATCCCAAGCACAGATACAGGCTGGGCAGAGAATGGATGGAGAGCAGCCCTGAGGAGAAGGACTTGGGGATGTTGGTTGATGAGAAGCTCAGTGTGATGCAACAATGTGTTCTTGCAGCCCAGAAAGCCAACCGCATCCTGGACTACATCAAAAGAAGCACGACCAGCAGGTTGAGGGAGGTGATTGCCCCCTCTGCCCTGGTGAGACCCTGCCAGGAGTACTGTGTCCAGCTATGAAGACCCCAACATAAGAAGGACATAGACCTGCGGAAGTGAGTCCAGCGGAGGGCCACAAAATGATCAGAGGGCTGGAGGACCTCTCCTATGAAGACAGGCTGAGAGAGTTGGGATTGTTCAGACTGGAGAAGAGAAGGCTCCAGGGAGACCTTATAGCAGCCTTCCAGTACATAAAGGAGGCCTACAAGGAAGCTGGAGAGGGACTTTTCACAAGAGCATGTAATGACAGGACAAGGGGTAATGGATTTAAACTGAGAGAGGGTAGATTTAGATTAGATATAAGGAAGATATTCTTTACTCTGAGGCTGGTGAGTCACTGGAAGAGGGTGCCCAGAGAAGTTGTGGATGCCCCATCCCCGGAACTGTTCAAAGCCAGGTTGGATGGGACTGAGTAACCTGGTCTAGTGGAAGGTGTCCCTGCTCATGTCAGGGGGGTTGGAACTAGATGATCTTTAAAGTCCCTTCCAACCCAAACCATTCTATGACTCTATGAAGAAAGAGGAGGAACTGTTTGCATAGGATTTTTTACTCTCTGACAGCCTTTTTCCATGCTGTCACTCAGTTCCTCTTGCTGTTAGTTTTAATGACGTCTTTTGGAAGAATCAGTTGGCCGTAGGCTGGTCAGCTCCTCCTAAAAGCATGTGGGAAAGCACAATCCCATCAATGCCTTTTTCTCCATTTATATGTACTTTTTTAAGCTGCAGTTTCTGGAACCAGGCAATTTATTTTAGAATTCAAGCTGTAATTTAAAAAGGAAATCAGCAGGATTCTGCTTGCTTTCATATGTAAGAAAGATTTAAAACATTATCTCCATGTACCCTTCAGGTTCAGAGAGCAAATTAAAAGAAGACACAATTCATTATGGTTTTTTTGGTTAGGATTTTTGTTTGGTTTTTGTTTGGTTGTTGGTTTTTTGCAAAACTGACCTCTGGTAATTTAGTGTTTGAGGTTATCAATATTAAGCTTCTTGAAGAAGTACTAAAATTTAAGCACCAAAAAAAAGTTACTGTATTGATAAGCAATGTTTCTGTGATGAAAGACAACAGTATTTTTTAGTTAATGTGCAAAAAGAAATAAAAAAGAAGTTGGAAACAAGTGTATCTATATACAATTCTTACAGGAGAATGATATCTACACATGAAGTGTATGGCAATACGAATATACAGTGGTGCATTTATTTATTACTGATTAGATTCTCCTTTATTTATAGTAATCAGAAACTGTCATGGTAATTCTATATAAATTCAAAACCACTTTATTTAAAAAAAACCAAACAACAAACCAAAACACTAGTTTTTTTCTATAGTGGACTATCTGCATGCAACTCAAAAGGAGTGAGTGAATAAATGGAAGTAAACTGAAGTGGTACAATATTTTTTAAAAAAACCAGCTCATTCAGATGAGTGATGTACCTGGTAGGATTTAGTAAACCAGTTCAGATGAAATAAATGATTCATCAAAACACAGATCTTTTAGTTATATATAGAAGCAGACATAAAGGTATCACTTGTGTGCAACTCTACTACATCTGTGAATAAATGTTAGCTGTCCCATTGTAAGTGGAACAGGCTTTAAATGTGGGGTTTTTTTGTTGTTCCATTGAAAGAGAAAATAAATTAATAATATGTAATTACATGGTATATTTAACCTTTGGATCTCAAAGTACTGGGGAAAACAAACCCTGAGGTTATTGTTTCCATAAATTTGTAGGATTAAAATCAATCACTTGCAAAAAGGCATTGGAAACTAGAGTGGTCTTTGAGGTGCAGGCAAGTTAGTTAGCATAGAAATAGTTCTCTCTGTATAGAATGCTCATTGTGCCACTTTATGTAGCAGTCACACATAAACCTGACTGTAGTATTCTGGGAAAAGGAGTAGTTTGAGCACACAGAGTGCACCTTGGTGCAGGTTACAAGCAGTAAGGAGCTGTAGGTAATGATCATGGAACAAAGCAACCTGAGTAACATAGTGGTAGACATCTGCTACAAATTGCAGGAGAAAGTAGATAAAGTCTCTGACCAGTTTAAGACAATCTCATGACTGGTAAAATTTAAGATTTTGAGATTTTAACACCCTTAATATCTACTGGAACAGCAACATAACATGGCAGAGTGCAAGCAAACCAAGAGGTGCTTCTCATGTGTTGAAGACATTTCTTGACACAGGTGATTGATCAATGAGCCAATAAGGGCAGGTGCTCTGCAGACCTGTTAATCACAAAAAAGGAAGAACAAGGTCAGTAGCGGACTTAAATGCAGTGACCATGAGACTGTAAAGTTTAAAATTCTTTAAAAAGCGAACAAGACAAATAGAATCACAAACCTGGTCTTGAAGAGAACAAACTGTGCCTTGTTTAGGAATCTTCTTGGCAGGATCCCATAGGATTCTGCACTGGAGGTCAAAAGGGCCCAGGGCAGCTGGTTGACCTTCAAGGACAATCTCATCAGTTAGAGTGGGCTAAACAGGTGTGCAGAAGTCACACAGATATGGCAGAAGACCATCATGGATGAACAGGAGAATCCTGAATGAAGATAAGCACAGCAGAAAGTAGACAGAAGGTGGAAGCTGGGACAGGCTTCCAGGTTATTTCCTACAGAGTCATTGCCCAACCATGTAGAGGTAAGGTTAACAAAGCGGGTGCTCAGTTCGATTAAGGACTGTAAAAGAAACCAGACAGGCTTTTGTAAGTACACTGGCAGCAAAAGGCAGCCTAGGGAAATGGGGCCCAATGCTCAGTGGCGCAGATGATATAATGACAAAGGACATGGAAAAGGCCAAGGTCCTCAGTGCCTTTTTTTGTCTTGCCTTTTACTACTAAGTTCAGTTCTTTTAAACCTGTGCTGACCCTACCATCAGAGGCCAGGGTGTCAGGTATTAACATCCACAGGGGTGGATAGAGCTAGGAATTCTTAAGCCAACTGAAGAACCAAGTCTGTGAGACCAAGTGCACTCTCTGACTGAAGGTGCTGAGGGAGTTTACCAGTGTTGCAATGAGGCTGCTCTCTCTTGTCTTTGAAAGGTTGTGGTGATCAGGGAAGATTCCCGATGACTGGAGAAAGGCGCACACACCCATCTTCAAGAAGGACCAAGGCAACTTGGTCTTGGTCAGCCTAACCTCAGTTCCTGGCAAAGTTACAGAGTTTAGAAGCCACATGTAAACATGTGAGGGACGACAAAGAGATTGGGAGCAATTGGCATAGATTTACCAAGGGCAAACCATGGCTGACAACTGTTGTCTGTGATGGCTGGCTCTGAGAGAAAATAGG
Organism: Calidris pugnax; assembly: GCF_001431845.1. Classification (NCBI taxonomy): domain Eukaryota; kingdom Metazoa; phylum Chordata; class Aves; order Charadriiformes; family Scolopacidae; genus Calidris; species Calidris pugnax. The sequence goes on along the minus strand of NW_015090830.1, from coordinate 6,904,256 downwards.
AATTGTCTGAAGGCCTGCCTGCTGATGGGAAGCAGTGAATGAATTCCTTATTTTTCTTTACTGGAATGTGTGGCTTTTGGTTTCTATCTTAAATGGTCTTCATTTTAAACCATGAATTTTCTCACTTTTACTCTTCTGATTTTCTCCCCCATCGCACTGTGGGGGGAGTGAGCACGTGGTTGTGTAGTAGTTAGTTGCCAGCTGGGGTTAAACCACAACAATGGGAAAGCTCTCATTAGGAGCTCCTGAGTTTTTCCTTCTGACTTTCAGAAATGGGCTGTATTCAGAAGAGTCATGGATAAGCATTACATATGCTTCTGACTTTATCTGAATTAAACTCTACTGTCAAAAATAACAAGATTTATTCATTATTTATGATAAGTCCATAAATAAATGGAAGCAAGAGCAATCACACAGTGCTGCGGTTGTAAGCGTTCTTTTGTCGTTTTATTTTGGTTTTTTTCTTTCACAAGGTTGCTAAAAGATTAATAGAGCTTTTTGTATGACAAATATTTTTGTTACATAAGAACATTGCTCATTAAAAAAAGGTTTCTGCATCTTTATGAAAAGAATTCGTGCCTTTATTGGAAGTAGAGCAAGGACCTTAATATTGCTTTGTCATTTCATTGCACTATTTAAATAGAAAGAAATAAACCCACAAAAATATCCCTGGTTAACCTGAAAGTGATCCTGCAGTAAGCATTCTTTAATATTTCTGGCAGTAGAAGCATATTCTGTTCCTAGTGGAAATATCTGAATATCTGAGGATATAAATAAATAAAATCCCAGTGGTAATTAAGGCTGACTTGAATTTTAAAGGAGGGGTTGAGTTTTTTGGTTGGTTTGGTTTGTTGTTTCTTTTTAAATCCATTGAACTGAGAAATATACTCTCATCTGGACAAAAAATTCTAATCCTGTTAATTTTCCAAGAACTCTGGGCTCTCAAGAAATACATAAATACAAACCAGAGGGTTATATCATTGTGAAGAGCACAGTGTACTGTACTTAGTCTCCAGCCCTTCACAGTTATGCAAATTAAACTTATTTTCTTATCTTTCTTGCCTGAAGTACATGAACATACTTACAATATGTCAGTAAATGAGTATAAACATTATTTATGCTTAGAGAAAGAAGTATTCATAGAACTTTATTGATAATTCTTGGTACTAAAGTAGCAGAGACAAATTTTTATACGTTGTTAACTGCAACATCAACAGCACCCTGATAAACCTTACGGGGCTTGACTGTCAAAACTGTCGAAATTATAGCTAGGGACATGTTGATTGCTGTGTTGTTGTTTTCTACCTAGAGATGGGCTGAAGGAGGTGACCCTTCTGTGGGATTTATTGTAAGACTTTGCTGCAGGACAGAGGATCAGACTGTAGGTATAATTTTACTTCCCATTAGCTGTCAGCTGGAAATCTGTTGGGAAGATGTCCTATTCACAGATTTCTTTATAAAAGGGCCTAAAATTACATATTTGAGCCTATTCAGTTGACAGTTACATGAAAGTAATGACACGGTGCAGAGGAAATAAATACTTTGAAGCCCATGAAACTTAGTTAGTTTCATGAGTGAATGGAATTTTTCTTAGAACATACCCTCCGTGGGTTGTATGGATGTAAACATAGATGAAACAAGAAATAGTCTTGTAATTATACATATTAAAGAGCTAGTCTAACGTTAAGTAGAATGTGATAATTATTTTTTACACTTTTATTCTTCCATATTCTGCAATATTCAGTTTGCACTATTTTGCTTAAAGCATTTGCAAGTGAATAACTTTCAGACATGACAGTCTGGGTGTGATTATTAGAATCCTCTAATAACTTTTTATAAAGTGTTTATTTCACAAATACTAAACTTAATTGATTGACTCAACTACTTTGCAGCAATCATTGGGGACTGGGGGGAGTTAGTTGATTGTTGGGAGGATTTTGATTTTGCCAGGTGATGTTCATATTGTGCTAAATTGGTTACATCCTGGGTGAACTGGTAGCCTCTCTGATTTTTGTAAGAAGAATATGAAATTCCTTAGCTGACCAATTTCAGTTCTAGATGCAAAAATCCAGCTGTACAAATCCAGGACAATTATCTTTGAGTGATACTCAGAGGTGGGTACGTCTGGCTCTGACATGGATGTAAGCTGGGGGGAGGAAACTATTTCGGGGATCAGAGGGAATTACATCTCCTTTGAAAATGGAGAATGCCTTTAGAACATGTAGGGGCGGGGGGGAATTTAGACTGTTTATTCCATTGAGCTACAAGACTAAACCCTGAGACTTGACATAGAACATATAATGCTTTTCAGTGATCTTTATGAAAGACTCACCCGAACTGCGAGAGAAGCTGGATCAAGTTCTGTGTCTGATTTTGTTCAAGCTTGGGGGTAAACTGCTGGTAGAGTTTAAAGACTCTGATGAGAAATAACAATCCTGCCTGTAACTTAAAAATGCACTAACTGATTCTTCATTGCTACATAATATAAAGGATAAGAAAATGAGTGCATTTTGCAGAATTATTTTTCTTTCCTTTTTTTTTTTTTTAAACAATGTACATTAATTATTAGGAGTACCTATGTATTTTTCTAAGGACCACAAAAGCTGCATTGGAAAAAAAAACTTTTTATATATTTATTATTATTATTATTATTATTATTATTATTATTTAATTTTTTTCCAACACACCTCTTTATTGGCTATTCAGCTCTTTGATCAACATTTTGTCCCTTCCTCTTGGTCATAAATTATCTACGTAATAAATTAAGCCCACTATTCAGGAAAGCTCTTAAGCAAAAGCAATCAGTTTGCTTATGTGCTCTTTTGGAAGGCTGTTGCTGCATTAGAACATATATGGGAAAAAGGACAAGTTAACTTCCAAGGGTTCAGGTGCAAACTGAAATCCCATTTGCATCCTAATTGCAACTGTAATTTCAGCTAAAAAGAAAATACATTGTCATGGTTAGTCGTCCTGACTTTGCCCACTGTTTAAATACGAAAAGGATGTGGCACGTCCATCACAAAGAAAAGGGAAGTGACACAGTGAATATATGAGGAATCTCTTCTGTTCTTTGAAATCGCAGTTCCCTAACTCTAAAACGAGAGCCTCTATATTTTCACCTCAGTGGGATACTAGTAGTCAGTGAAGAATGTCACGTCAAGTCACTGAACCATCTTGCCTTGTTGATCCTTCTTTTTCGTGTGATTTTAGGACTGCATGGAAAACATTGAACAACAAAAGGAAAAATTCATTTGGTGGAAAAATGGCTAACAGTATAAAGTAACAAGAAAAAAAATGAAAGCAGCAGTCAGAGAACTTAACCTCTTTAATGATTAATTGGGTTTAGGTAACTATTCCATTTAACTGCTCTTGCCAGCGAAATATCCTTGCAGATGTTCTTTTCTAGTAAATAGGCAAGCACTTTTTTAGCTTTAGCTTATGAAATGTTATTCAGTGATTATCTAAGTAATCTTTATTAACATAATCTTGAATTATGTGTTTATGATTTTATGAATTTCAGAGCTTGTCCCCTAATTTTTCAAACCTGACTTGATATGAATAGTCCTTTCTTTCTGCATTGCAATCTTTATATGTGAAATTTGAATGCGAGATTTTTGAGGGTTTTGGTGTACAATTTGTGGATTTACACAAAGCAGTTCTTTGAAAACTTCAAAGATAGTTGAAGAACATCTTTTTCTTCCTTTATAGAAAAAAGTGATCATATGTCATTTTCACGTATCAGATCAACAATTTTGTATGAAATGCTTCTCTCAACAGAACGTTTGTGCATTTGAGACTGGAGGAAGTTTTGCAAACCAGCTTTGACTATGTCTGTTAATAGGTCTTTGGTCTGAAAAGCAGATCTTGTTTTAAGGAATGTAGATAAAAAAGTAAAAAAAAAAAATAATCTGTACACCTTAGTAAAAACTCTGCTGCCATTTAAACAAGTTGTCTTATTAATACCTTATTCAGGTCATGTTTTTATATTTGCAAATTGTTTGTAAATTACTCTTGGATAAGTATTGGATATGAGCAACTCTAAGCATATTTTGATGTGAATCTTTAGATTTTTATAATTTTTACTTCAAAATGGTATGTGCTATTTTGTCGGTAATAATTTCCTTATTGATATAGGTTGTACTCCTTTAGCATTAACTTAACTCTCAGTCTTTTATGGATATCATGTTCATAGCTCTTTGAGGTACGAGAGGGCTATTACAGATGGAAAAAAAAAAACCACCACAAGTCTCTTACTGAAGTGGGAAGGAAACAGAAGTTTTCCAAATCCCAGGATAGCACCTCCAATTTCTTAGACACCCTTTTTTTTTTTTTTTTTAATTTATCCATCACTATTGAAATGTTACTCAAAATGATGGAAAGGGGAGAGGGGAAGAAAGATTTTGTATTTTGTAATGAGAGATAAATGTTCTCTTAAGACAAGGTCAGGATTGTTTATGGTTAAATCCTTATGCATTTTTTGAGTGTCTTCTGATATTTCACTGGAAACTGTTGTGTGCATAACACCTAAAAATCAAACCAGGGATTTAGTTATCAAAATATAGACTTGAGAAGCTACGGTTTAACCTAAATAAAATCTTGGCAAAGTGTTCCCAAGGGGTTTAGAGTCCTCCAATAAGTGGCCTCGCCATCCTTGAAAACTCCAAGTTATCCGCTGTCTACCTATGGTTAATGGCCTTTCTGTGTCTAATGAAAATTCAAGTGATAATGATCTATACAGGAGAAAACCAACCCAAATCTAGAAAATGAGTTTTTCTAGAAATTAAAGTTCAGGAAATATCATATCACCTTCTACTAGTCCAAAGACAAAACATACTTGCCTAACTTTGTGCTTATGGTTAGAAGTCCATAGAATATAATTCTTCCAACTCAATTTCCCTCTGTAACCAAAATAAAATACTGTCCTGGAGCTAGTTTTCAAGTTGGTGAGTGGTTAGAAAATAAACATCAGCAAGTGACTGATATAATTGAGTGAGTTCTGAAAGAAGTTCCATTTATGAATAGAATACTTTCCTTGCATCTATCTCTAGCATTAAAAGTTTTTTGTTGTATCCTTTTGGGTTTTCCCATCTTCCAGTTTAATTGTCTTGGATGTTTCTTGGTGTGCAGGAGAATCTCATTTTTTTCTGAAGAACTGGAAAGTCCAAACTGCCTGATTGTGCCGAATGCCCCATTAAAAGATGTCTTTCTCCACCAGCAAATATCCCTGTAAAGTGAATAAATTGATTTCAAAATAAGAGAGCTATTTAAAACCATTATGCTTAACTCTGTTCCCTGATAATTGTGTCTACAGTAGAGACTTGCACCTTTGCAAAGATTATTTTTGGAAAGGTAGCATTTGGCACCTTGGATGCATTTGTGAACATGAAAATATTCTTGACAGTTATTAGCTAATGGCATGTCAGTTAGCACATCCTTGTCAATAAAAGGGGAAAAAGTGGAAGCGAACAAATAAAGATTTCTGTCAAAATCACTTCAAATATTTTCTTTGCATCTTCAGAAATTTATGCAGAGAGGAATTTAAATTTTCCTCTTAAAAACTCTTCGTTCTTTTCCTCATGTCAATTACCCCCCACTTTTTGGATGTTTTATTAAAGATCTGGTTAGAATACCAGTGGCAAATTTTTGGTTAATGTATACGCGAGTCCCTCATAACTGTACATGATTGCTAGGCTGTCACTTTGTTTATGAATCTGCCCCACTTGTGTGATTTTTTGGACTTAGACTTCATGAACAACCAGAAAACTGGGTGGAGGAGAAGAATGGGAAGGATTTAGCTGTACTTTTAATACAGATCCGCTGGTCAGAAGAACTAATCCACTGAGGTGACCCTGGAGAAGGAGAGAAATAGGTTTTGGGTGGTGGTTTGGAACTAGCATGTCTCTGTGACACTTTAAGTGGTCATTCCTTGTTCAGAATAGGAACTGAAGTCATGATAAATCCCTAAACTTTGCTAGCAGCAGATCTTTTAAGAATATTTATTAAAGAAGACTTGCTGACATGATGATTCTCTTTTTTCCGCACTAGGATTTCAGAATTATTGATGAAAGATGTTTTCTGAGGAATACAAATGAAAAAATGTTTTCATCCACTTAATAATCTGAAGCACTAACTTTTGCCCCAGATTATATATGGGAGTAAATTCATTTTATTTGGGAAGAGTAAGTAGGAAAGAGCATTAGGAAAATCCTTTTGCCATGCAAATAGGAGATTAGCAAAGAAACTTAAATTTGGATTTTCTGAAGTGGTATTATTGTTGCTATAAATCACATTCCTCAAAGACACTTATCGGCAAGACAAAAATCATAGCTTAGAAAAAGATCCAATATTTTTAAGAATAGATATTTGTTAACTCCTTACATTACTCTTTTATAGGCATTCATACTGAAAAAAAGTATGTATTTTTAAGAGTTTTAATACTATGGGTGCTTTCACCCATTGTGTGCAAAAGCAGGGCAGGTTTGATAGTCATAAACTTATCTATTAGTATTGTTTCAGGATGTAACCTTGTTCAGTTATCTCTGTACAGCACTGAAGTTAACACATTCCCTTTCAGATGAAGAACTATATTTTCACTTTGAGTTTTCAATTTGGATGTGTCCAGAACCAAACCAAATACTTGTGTATATGGGAAACAAAACTTCAGAAATTTATAAAGGTTGTGTGGGTTGTTTGTGTGTAGTGTGTGGATCTGGAACTCTTGCTGTGAAAGCACACTGAATAGCTCCTAGAGAAGCATGTTAGAGCTTTGAAAAAAAAATTTACACCCTGAGAGAAACAGGCAAATATCCTTGGATCATGTAGCAGTAGAAGTCCCAAGAAACAGTAGTGTGTTCGTGGTCCAGTTACCATGAAGTCGTATAGTTCCATTCTATTATATACCTTAAAACATCCAAACATCAAACCTCAATGCAAAAGCAGTCATGGTTATACTCCTATAAAGCCAGATGTTTAAGTGTGTACCTGAAAATCTTACTGTGTCCCAGCAATCCCTCAAGATCACCAGCAGTCACCAGGAGCTGGTCCTGCTGCCAATGGCCCTGTAGTATCAACTTTCCAGGTCTGTCCTCCAGAGTGGAGGAGTTTTGGATCTGAGGTTCTTGTTGGGCTGTTCCAGGATCCAGTTTATAGATTTTAGACACAATTGGGTAAGGAATACTTTGTTACCTAGTTGTTGCTAAGCAAACTCAACTCAAGCAAAATTAAGATAAAATTCAAGTGCTAGCATTTGTCTATAGCATTCAAAATAGACTACACAGTTTAAAATGTTTATAGGTTAAATAGAAGAAATTAAAGACATTGCAGTTAATCTTGCCTGCACAAGCCTTGTGTCAAAGATGGCAGTCAGGGCTGTACTCTTTCTGCTTGCTTTAAACCTCAAATTACACTTGCTCAGAAACTTTTGTAAGGTAATTTAGGAAGGTAATTTGGTGGCCTCTTGTATTTCATTGTGTAAGGTCTTTCAGTAGATGTTAAAATTCTATAGCAACCTGTACTTTAAAATTATATATATTACAAAGATTTCTGTAGGATAATTGAATGATAACTTATAACATTCTACTGAGACCAGATGGATACTATGCTGAGATCACCCATTTGCAATTTTTTCCCCTTCCTAAGCATAATGTGAAAGTATACTAACAGGAACATAGGAAACAGCAGGAAGTGTTCATGATATATGAGAATTTGTAAAAAACATCTGTAAAGAAGTTTGTGTATCTTTATTGGTATTACTGCTGAGGAACATCTGCCTTGACAGAGTTAGGGTGTTTGATTCTGAAGAATTTACACACACAGATGGAAACATTTTTGTTGGATTACTGTTTAACTGTACTACTAAGTTTGAAATCCATTCACTTGCCTGATTGCTGTTGCAAGATTTTCCTGAAGCTCTAACATCTGTAATATGGGAAATTCAGTCAGTTCAGCCATATAGTCCTTTTTTCACTAAGTGTCTGCATCATCAGAGCTGTGTAGATTTGCCCCGTGGACGTAGGCTGCAGATCTCGTTTACAATCTCTGTATCAAGAGAGCACATACGCTTAGTCCCTAAACCAAGCACCACTGGCTCTCGAAAGGTAACGCTAAGCAATGGGGTTACGTGAATCATTATATCCATTAGCATTCATTGCTGGAGGGGTTCCGATCACTTGAAAAATTTCAATGTCACAGAAACCCAAAGAACAGCAGGAACCAAGATTGCCTGTCTTTGAATCCAAGCAAGATAACAGTAGATTTACAAAGGGACCTGGCTAGCAGAGTTAGTTGCACTGCATACTTCTCTGCACTTGCCTTAGTGAATTAGGCCCTATATATTTATTTCCATGAATGATCTGTCATTGGTGTGGACACGTTACTCCCCAAGTATAGAATTTGGTGCTCCTTCTTGTTGAACTTCCTGACATTCCTCTCTCCCCATTTCTCCAGCCAGTTGAGGTGTTTCTGAATGTCCCTGAATGGCAGCACACTCATTTGGTGCATCAGTCACTCCCCCTGCCCCTTCAGTTTTTTATCATCTGCAAACTTCATGAGGGTGCATTCTATCCCCTTATCCAGGTCATTAACGAAGACATGAATAGTACTGGCCCCAGTATAAATGCCTGGGGTACAGCAGTGGACTCGAGATGGAATTTCCCTGGATCCGCTTTTTTTCCCTGGATCCAAGAGTTCAGAAGTATTGATGTCAGGTGGAAGTTAGTTCACATTATTGAGCAAATTTTGTTTGCTCTGATTTTGTGGTTAGTTAAACACTGCTGAAAAGGGAGTTAAGTGTCTTATCAGCTAATTTATTTTCCATACTTCTTGAACTTTACTAATTATATGTTGTGGCATAAGAATTTAGTTTATATTGATTGCATGTAAACTTCAGTTATGGTTTTCTAAAAACTGTTGCGCATTTCCTTAGTAAATAGATAGTGTGAAATCATTTATATTTCTTCTTTCATACTGTAAATGTTCTTTCTTTCTCCCCAGCCAGTGTAGGGAGAAAAGCTGTCGCACTAAAAGCCTGATTTTGTTCTGCTCTTGCACATGCAATCCATTTGCTCAGTGGGATTCCAGCTAAGTATAGAAACAAGAATAGCACACTGGAGAATGCATGCACCTAAAAGAGACCTGAAAGCTTCCAACTTTAAGCTTTGCTAATAGCAAATGATTTTAGTGATCTTACTCTGCTGCATCTCAAGCAAGAAATGGATAAAAGCAAAAAAATGGCCTTGCTCACTTCAAATTTCATTGACAACATCTGTCCTATTATTTTAAATTGCTATCTGTATGTCGTATTCACTTGAAGACATAGAATGCAGTGATGAACTTTACTTCTTTTCTTAATCTGCCAGCTTTTCTTGTGACATATAGTTGGAATATGAGTTCAAACATAAGTAGTTGCTCTCCTCAGAAATATGTAGCAGTTTACAAAACGTAGCACTGTGTTCTGCTCTGTACGATGAGTTTTGGTCTGTTTCTGCGTTAAGCCCACTGCAATTACTGGAGCCACACAAGGGATGAAGCCTTACATAGTTCAAGTAAAGGCTTTAATTACACGCTTTCTGTTTTGTCTAGTGCTTCGTCAAAAGATATACCAAAAGAAGTACTAAATTTTTTAGGACACTTTTTTTTCCACTTAAATCACAAGTGAAAGGAATAAACACATACGGTGGTTGTTCCTCCCTGGTAATAATGACTACTGTACAGTGGCAGAGGTGACTTTAGAAATAATTTAAATAGCATTTCAGAACCAACATTTCAGGACTTTAATTTGATTCCCAGAAGTTGTTTCCTAAAGGTTTCCTCTGTCAATCACTGTCAGGAATGATGAATATATAAGTAGCCGTTCCTTAGCAAGTACAGAAAATACTTCTGTTAATTGAAATGTATCCTTTTTTATTGTGGTCACATTTTATAAATATTTCAGATTTCCAAAGGATCATCTAGGGTCATTCTGTTAGCAGAGATTATCATTATGTGTATTGTAATTGGAATTGTGATGCTAGATTTGTAATTTTCTACAGAACAATTAGGAAAATATTAATATTGATACAAAGCAGAAGGTTAGTTCAAACTAACTATATTCTTCATTAGGCATTGTTTAAAGTTGTAACATTATGAAGGACATCTGTAGGAATTCAAAGCATTCAGCAGCTTCTAAGAGATTCTACACATGGATGATTTAAAATTAAGTAATTGGTTTCTGAAATCACTTAAAAGGCTTTCTGTTTCTGCCTGAGAATAAAATTGACACTGGTAAAGCTAAGCCATTTCTAGAGTTTAAATTTCTAGCCTAAGTTATAATAATATCAATAAAGCTCTTAACAAAGAAAAGATGCAGGATGAGAAAGGCAAGCTTGAGAACTCACAAGAAAAAGCAAAGTTAATAGGTTGGTATGATAAATAGGCACACTACATTTGCTGTTACAACTGTGTCTACTAGAAATTGTGGGGCGTATTTTCACCTTAGAAAGAACAGATAAATTGCAGACCTCAACCCAAAAAATGAGCAGGAATTACCCTAATGTTTATAAGCAGAGTTATGAACTCATATCTCATTGTCACTGTGAGTAGTTGAAAGTTTTTGCATTTGATTTAAATGGGTGTAGTTGCAGTAACTTTGATGGACTTTTTTATTTTGCTAGATCTCAAGAACATAAATACATTCTTTCCTTTTTTTTTCCAATTCTAGATCTAACTAGTTTCTTATGCTAAGCAGTTGCTCCCACAGTGATCACACTGAACAATCACCAATACTTCTTGCACCTCGTAATTTTTCTGTAGAAAGATTTTTATTCAATACAGTTCAAACTCAGTTTCTTAAATATGTTAAATATCTAATAATTTACAGAGTTTTTACATTCTGTCTCAAAAAAAGGGGTTGGAATTTCTCTTTTCAAATGAATGTGCTTATCAATTTGAATACTGCAAAAGCACTGGGACTGTAGGGCTTGGGATGTGAGTGGCATGGTACTTTACACTATAAGCTTCTAATGTTATTGCTGAGATTTTTTTCTCTATTATCCTGTTTTGCTGAGTAATCTGTTCTGAGTATTGTCTCCAGCTTCATATATAATCATTCAAATATTGTTCAAAAGGCATTACTAACATGTTTTAAAAATATTTTTCAATGAGCAGTTCTTACTATACAAGTTTAACTCACTGTAGCCTTTTTACCTGAGCTTGCATATTTTCATCCTGTACTGCTCCCATAAAAAAATTTAAATACATCCTGTATTTAAGAGTTGACATGAAATCATTTGGATTGAGCCAGCAGGGGAAAGCGAGCAAAGGAAGAATTTGAGACAGGCGGCCATTCAGGCAGGTACTGCTTGAAGTTTCTGAGGAAGAAAGGGATCTCAGTGCAGCTCTCACTTGTGCTGTTCCCTGTGATCTAATGGCAAAACTGGTTTGTAGCCCCATGGCCTTGCTTTACCTCTTCTGCTTTTCTGTTGGTGGTTTGCAATCTCCTTCCCTTTTATCTCTCCATGAGTTCTAAAAAAGAGGATAGAAAAGTGTTTTGCCTTTTCTGTTCCTTGACCTTTTTTCCCAGGTCTCTTCTGCAAAGTATGTAGTGGTAATATTTTATTTTTTGTGGATTAGCCTTGTGAACCAGAGCAGTGGGACCACCACGCCGGTGGCCTGGTTTGTGCCCCCCCAACACTGTCTCCTGACTCCGACTCTGTTTCCATTCCGCAGGACTTGAGCTCACACAGCAAGGTCTAGCAAAGCAGCCACACTGGCAGATGTCATTTTAGAAATGAGAAAAATGAAATTAATTTGAAATAGGTGAGGAAGGGAGATTGATTAAGGAGTTGATAAAGTACTTTGTCTTCAGCAAAGAAACATTATTTTTTGTTACAGGATCTCTTATCTCTAACCGGAGGTTTCCTGCAGTGCAAGAATACTAATGACAACAACACAAGGATAAAAAAAAATGCTACTCCCTAATAAAAAATATATTTTCTTGGTAAAATTTTAATTATGCCATTGATAAGTTTAAAAATAATACTAAGGATTTTTTTTCTGTGAAAATAAAGAAAAAACTTTGGGATGCAAGTTGGTGGCTAAGGTACTTAGAATGCATTGGATATCTGGAAAACACATTTCACGTTTGCCACAGCTGTTCTGTGATCCTTCTGCTGGTGTTATGGGGAGTGTGGGGGTGAGGCAGCCACAAGAGGAGGATCACTCCGCTGAGTGACATAGGTTTTCATGTCTGCATTGGTTAGGTGTTGCCAGAGGAGAGCTGGGGCAGGGGGTGCTTGGAGGGGGGTCTGATACACCACATTTTCAGTACAGCGAGTGCACCTTCACACCCGCCGAAGCCACGGTGCCCCTGCTCATGGCCATGGTCAGCACCGCAGGCTGAGGGAGAGGCTGTTCGGTGGTGGTGGCCCAGGCCCTTTGGGCAGCCCTGCTCCCCCACACAGGTTCGCCCTCCTCCTGCCAAGAGGCTGCTGCCCCCTTGTCCATCCTTTTACACCTGGGTGGTGTAAAATGATCCTCACTGACAGGATCAGTGAGGCTAGCAGGGGTCTCACTGATCCTGTCACCCCCAGCCAGTCTCTCTGAGGTTCTCCACATCTAGAGCTAATAAGCATTTGTTAGTCAGCTTGTTAATGCCTTCCGGTCTTCTGCCCCGAAGGCATTGCAAGGATGTGAAGTCAATAGCAGTTCATCTGTGCTTCTCTCCCACACGTACCCACACTAGTAGAGTGAGCAGATGTTGTTCAGACCTCGTTTTGTCCGAACACTGCTGCATGGTTTTACCCCATGACATTTGGCATCCCTCATTTTTGCTGTTTATAAGAAATGGCTGTTTTCATTCAGAGAATCTTTCTCTCCAAAAATACATTTTTAACGCATTTTCACCTATGCAGTACAGGGGCTGTCTCCTAACAGCATGTAGGAGTGGGCATGTGTGGTGCAACAGGGCTCTGCATGTAGTCTCTCAGCATCACCACCCACTGATACCAACAGACAAATTCTGTAACTGGCAGTGGTCGTTTGAAAGCTGTGTCTGGTGTTGACAAGAGGTATGAGAATGCTGCTGACTTTCCCTTTAGAAAGCAAACCGTCCTTATTTCATGTTTTAGTCGTGGTGAGTTTTACATACTTTGTGAAAGAGTAATGTGTTTAACATGGTGACAACTCTAACATATCTTAGGTCTGAAATGAATGCTTAAACTTTATTTTTCTAAGATGTTATCTGGTATCTTGTAAATAAGGCATACTGTAAATTTTAGATGCTTTGTCATGCTAGTTTTATAGGAATAATTCCAGCACATTTTTTGTGTTAGGATTGCAAGTATTAATAACTGTGTTGAATAACCAGTGTTAGGGCCCCATTGCTTTCTAATACCAATACCTTTGAGGGATATTAAGTGATCAGGAACTATCATGTACTTCAGAAAATATAAGTTTCTTACAGATGCCTTTTTTTCAATTGCATTTTCTCCAATGGAAATTTGCAGCATTTGTGTTAAAAAAAAGAATCAATCAAAAGCTTTTTCAAAGAAGTTAAGTTCCATATTGAAGGGGCAACAACATATTTTGACTTGCAAATTAAAAAAAAAAAAAAAAGGAAAAAAGAATGTGATACTAATCTGGTGGTAGGTACAAACCCTGGCCAATCCTTTAATACAGTAGACCTATATGGAAGGCATTAGAAAAAACTAATTCACTGTTGAAATTCTTGTGGAATTGCACTGCTGTGAAGGCGATGGATTTACTTTTTTAATAGCAATTTATATATTTTTAATATCACTACCTTTGGTGATTTTTTATTTCTTGTCATCTGAAGATGTTAACTGTATGCCCTGCCACGGTATTCTTGTGAAGGGATTTCATGATCAGAGATTCTTATTAGCTGTTATGGGAAAAAGTTTTGAATGTTAATATCAGCGTTACACTGCTTTTTACTTCCTCTGAAAGAGTTTTTTTAGTAAAATACCCTCTGCCTCAGTTCTTTGAATTCTGACGTGTGTGGGTTTTTTGTTTTTGTTTCCCAGCAGCTAAAGAGGCGGTAGGTTTGATTTGGCAAGTCATTTGGAAAAGGAGGAGTGGAGAAGTGCCCTGTAACTGCTGAACAGTAAGTGCCTGTTTTACCTGCTATTTTAGCCACAGAAGTAAGTAGGATACGCAGATGGATTGCTATGAAACTTTTATAATACTGAGAAGCATAGAAAAATGTGCACAAATAGAAGTCTAACTATTCTAAAACTGAAATAGTTTTTTAAAAAGACCAAGAGGCTGCTTGGGTATAATTGTGGATCAGGTCATGAGCAGTGTTGAAGTATACAGAGTAAATTATTGAAAGCCGAAACTGAGAAGTATGTTAAATGACATTCTGTTAAATTGATTCGGATAGTAAGTACTTTTAAATATTCAATATAGGAAGTGTCTAAAATTAGAGGGAGCAGTTTGGATGTGTACACACAAATCTGCCCTTGGAAACTAGGAACTAATTGAATAAAGACATGCCTGTCAGCTGTATTTGCATGCTACTAAAAATGCCATTCTGTTTTGTACTATAAATGACTGTCAGCTTTATTTGCAGCATGCTTGTCTGTTAATTCAAATGCTTTTTTGAATCATGTCAGATTAAAATTTCTTTTTCAAAATGCAGGTGATAACTGCTTTCTATTTCTCCCCAGGAGAAAAAACATCTGCAGCAGAAAGCAATATAAAATAATGAATCTTACAGGGTAGCTTCGGATGTGAGAAGCTAAACTGGAACACTAATGTATGAAGCTCAGACTTAGAAATGTTTAGACATATTTGCAAGTGTATTAAGCACTTATGCTGTTGTTTGAGGACAGTCACACAAGAAAAATATTTAAGCTCTGTGCCTAATATATGGTATCTTAAAAACCCTCACTACTTCAGCAAATTAAAATTAAAAATGAAATTTTTGCTTTTCGTAGAATTGAAAATATGAAGGCAGATGAGAGAAGTTCATAATACTTTGGTTTAGTTTTATTAGCTTCGGAATTATGGATATGACTTTAATATATTGTAGCATCTTTTATTTATAGACAAGTGCAGGGAAGGAGAATGCTGTAAGATCTCTCTGACTCTCGGACACGCTGCTCTACTCAGCTTTTGAATAGACAGAATCTTGATCCTTGTGGAGCAACAAACAGCAGGCTTGGGAAGCAAAGAACAGTGTCATATTTTAGTGGAGTAGGAGTAGCTGGAAGGAGCATGGAGTATTTTTTTTGTGCAGATGTAACTGGAATGCAGATTGGACACAGTCAAACCAATCTGCTTGCTACAAGATGCACGACTCCCAGCTGTGTACCTCTCTTCTTTGTGGTACCACCTCTGATGCTCATTCATTCCTTTAGGAAGCAAGTTGCAGCACAATAATCCGAACAAGACTGACTCAGCCAAAAAGCTGCAGGGTTTTCTGTCCATTAGGTGGGCTAGGTTGAAGTGAGATGGCAGGGAATGAGAAGAAAACCAGAGGAAGTGGACTGCATATTTTGATACCTCTAGAGTGTTGGAGAAAACCATCTGTCTTGCCTAGCCACAACCCCCCTCCATCCATTAAATTTATATTCAATACCTCTGTCTCTGAGGGGCTGCACACCTCCTCCTGCCAACTCCTTGGGCTTTGGGTGGAAGCTAACTTCAACTGCTGAATAATGAATATTGGTTTGCTAGAAAGGAAGGAACTGAGAAAGTGAGAGAATCGATAAATTGCACAAATTATGAGGGTTGTAAGCTAATAATGGAAGATTGGGGGATATTTAATAAATATTACATATTTTAGGAATGACTATAATAATTTAGGCCATCTCCTGTGGTTGGTAGATGTTAGGCTTGAGAAATTATCTGAAAAGAAATTGCCATGGGAAAATAGTTGCATCATTGTATTAGAACTCAATGCCAAGGCTGAGTGGCAGACAGCAGTCATTGAATAGTGAGAATGACAAAAGTAAAAGTAAAAGCTTTCAATAAAGTATTGGAAGGACTGAAGATGATAAGACTTCTAAACTCTTTGAATTTTGAGGACAATAAGATAGTTGATGACTTTGTCAGAAATAGAGATTCCGATCTTAGGTTACTGGTACAAATTCTGCCTAGTCCAGTAGGATCAGAAAAGTTGCTACCTAATGATTTTTCTATGTATTTGGCACTAATTATTCTCTTGTTAAAGATTTTAATGGAAGAGATGGGAGGAAGTACGTGCATTGTGGACCTGTAGGGTGTTGTCTCCTATATTCCCAGAAAGACTCTTTCAGGACAGAACCACATCACGTTTGAGTGAGCTTGTGTCAGGGATTAAGAAATATTACTCTGCAGTTAGTTATCTGGTGCCTTGTCTATGCATATGAGAAACTTCAAGGTTTCTGAGAGTATTAAATCAGTGATGAACACTTGTTCTAATAGTCTGTAATTGTGCAGAGTGGGAGTATATTGACACCACTAGCACGTAACTGTCACTGTGTTTATTTAAGAAATACTGATAAATGAAGATGAGCTGTTGTTATTGTGTGTTGATGTTATTCTGGTGATTGATGTTATTATAGGATGTACATTTTTGATGCATTGAATTTTGTGGTTGAGAGTCGAAACAGAAGTACAGCTGTCTCATAAATTGTTTGCTCTCAGTCATTTATTTTTGGTACGTATCAAAGGATTGATGTCTTGTGGGCTGTGTCTTACTACTAGTGTGTGTAGTCAGCTCCCCTAGAGTCCCATTTCCTTTCTCCCTGGTGAAAATGCAGTCAAAAATGAATAGGAAAAAAGTGTGGTCTCTGGTGCGTTAGTTTCATAATGCTATTACTAAAGCAGCTGCAGTAGATGAGATAGAGATTCATCTGTCTGTGACTTCCTTATTCCAAATTATTGGATCTGACCTTGGTTATGAAGAAGTGAATTTTATCTTTGCTATCAATTGAAGATAGATACCCAATAGAAAGTGGACTTTAGGAATGCAGAAGTAGAGAGATTTCACTGTGTTAGAATAAGACAGTGTATGTACATAGACTAATTACATTAAAAAGATATGATTTTCATTAGTTACAGTCCACATAATAAAAATAGCGAACTGTAAAGGATGAAAGGGGACAAAAGCATCACAATATTTTTTGTTTAATATATAATTGTTTTTGGGAAAATTTACTTACTGGCAGAAGTGGATTAATTTTCTCTCGTGTGTAAGGCAAAAGACCTAATAAGCATGGCAAAAATGAGTAAGATGTATGCTAGAAGAAAGTATGGCTAGATGGTGTTATGAACCTAATGTTATTGAGATGGTTCAGTGCTTGCATCTGGTTTTATCTATTAGCTAAAGTAAATTAATCGGTGCTTTTGGTAGGATATGGAGATTGAATATTTGGATGATTTACTATCTAAGGTATCTTAAGTTCATCCGTGTATATATGATATATATTTATCCTTTAGTAATTGAGTTTTAAATAGGAAAATTATGTAGCAAATGCCCCTGTTCATGCATTAAAACTCTTGTATCCTCACAGCAGGCCAGATTTCTCATTTGTTTGAATACATGATGAAATAAATAGGATTGAACTCTGTCAATAATGTGTTGGTCTGTTCTTGGCCTTTTTTACAGAGGTAGATGTCACTGATTGGCAATGTCTCCAGTATACTGCAGATACACTTAAATGAGCTCCAAGAAAATTAGCTTCCATGAGAACAGGTGCACGTGTAGTGTCTGAGCACAGTGCAGGCAGCCATTTGCATTTTTACCCAGATGCATGGTCATATTGTGCAGCCCAATCTGAGTCCTTTGTTGTCAGAGCTGGAGAGTTGCTGTTTACGAAAAGTAACTGCTCCAATATGTACTCCACATTTACAGACAGAAGGACTGGAAATGGAAGCATCAAAGAAGCGGCTACGTTAGTAGCATTTCGGGTTCCTAGATACATTTTTTTTTCTTTTTTTTTTTTCTCTTTCTCTTTTACATTATATACACCTTATTCAATTCAACCCTTTCTTGTCTGTTTTTAAAGTACATATAAATTCAGGTTTTGAAAGATAAAATCAAGTGACCACTATTAGTTTAAAGCTTAGATTCCAAACTGACCAACACAATGAATTATTAAAACACTTGTAGAAGGTAACACTGAAGTTACATGAATAACTGTCCTTTTAATCCTTTCCTTGGTGTTTTTCAAGAGTAATGTTTATAGTGTAATCTAATATTGAATTCCTTTTTTATTATTTCCTCTCTATTGATTTAATTAAGTGAGGTGAAGAATATCTATTTTCATAAAATGTTGTAGATAGTATTAGATAAATTGTTACAAAAGCTAATGTAATGTTATAAAAATTAGAACTTACTATTCTCTAAACTTCATGCCTTATATTAAAAGGCTCTCTAGAGGGGAAAAAAGAGTATTTAACTCTTTGGAAAAGTAGAACAGCTGAGTGTCATTTTTTACTCTCTGATATTTAGGGAAAATACTATAAAATATTATTACTCTATTAAGTCATCAATGTTGATTCAGAACTGTATTAATTCTACAAGAATCTTATTTATTTTTATTACCTTTTGATTAAGCACTGAATGTGACATTTTTTACTGGATATTTACATCTGTATCTTTTAACGTGTCTGTTTACCTTTTCATGCACCTGCATTATTACACTATTACAACTATTACAATAATCACATAAGAGATGCTAATCTTCATGCAAGGGGCACGCACAAGCTTTAACCAGAGTTGCTTAAATCTGACATAAGTATCTTTTACACATTCTCTTCAGTCGTGAAACATGTATAATTCCAGCAATGTCAGCACCTCACAGTTCAGAGTTTTAGAAAGAAAACTAATATTCAAGTATTAAAGTTCCAGCAAGCTGCATGATGCTGTGTAGGAGGAGACTTCATATTCATGAAAAAAAACCAGCTTTGTTCTGCTCAGAGAGACCCCCTCAGAAAGCAAACAAACAAAACATTTCACTGCTCTTTCATCAGTCAAGGGTGGGGTTTGGGATGGAGCATCATTTTTACAGTAGCTCTTACTCTATCAGCCATTAAAAGGGGGATTAAAGATGCTAATGACAGACCCATCAGAGTAGCCCCTTAGTCTCCAATTTGATAAGGTGCTTTAGCCTCCTGTGCAAACAATTTCTCTGTTAAGAAAGAATAGGTCTATAGCTTCCTTAATGCTATTATATCTGCATCAGATCAGGACCATGCACTTTTACTATTTTTTTAAGCTTTTCTAGCCACTGTGGGTAATTTATTCTCTTGATGCCGCTGTTCTGTTGTGAAGCTTGTGGCAGTTCATTTTGATAACTTTGCATTTCTCTTAATTCCCAAAGGGTGATGAAGGTTTGCTAGTAGCCTCATCAACAGGCCAATCCTTTTCTAGTAATAGTAGATCTGTGCTAGAACATGTGGAAATTTATGTATTGTTATCAATGAAATACCAATTTGCTTTCATCAAAAGCAGCAGATAGCCTGTGAGGAAACATGGAACACCAAACTGCAAGAGAACAACCACCAGTGAAAAGCTTGAGTCTCACTTTGATTGACTGGTTAGAGATGAAATTATAGGTACACAATTTTGAGTTATTATTTCTCTTGATTGTTTTCATAGCAGATATTTCAAGCCTCATAAAAAAATTGGAAGCTGTTACACTTTTATTAAATTCTTTTTCATTGTTCTATTACTCATTAGATTATGCTCTCTCTACTAACTCCTTTGAATGACTACTTTCATAAATAAGATATAATTTATTAGAACTTGTCCACAGATAGTTTACATGTTGCATTTAGGTACCACTTCTCATGACTTGTTTGAATAGAGTAATCTGGGAACAGTGTAGTTGTAAGCATTGTAAAATTAGGCTCCAAATGAGATTGAGATAGAAGTTTTTACTCAAAAGCTGATCTTTCCTGTGAAATGCTTTCCCTCTTAAAGGAAATGTGCAATTTTTCTGTCTGTTCAGTCCTGACTGTGGGTGCTCTTTTAACTATGTTGGATGAGTGCAAAACCCTCATTCTGCTCACTTACAGAAACAAATCTAAGCTCCAGAAAAACATGTCAGTTACAGTTTGAAGTGCCCTCTGGGTGCAAAGAATCCTTTTTTTGTTTTTTGGTCGTTCTGTTTTGGTTTGGTTTGGTTTTTTCTATGAACGATTTCTTGAAGACCTTCAACCCACCCTAGAAAGCCTAATATCATATACCATGCCTCTTATTTATGAACAATATGAAAACAATCTTACACTGTTTCACTTGTTATTAATGTTAAGACAAACACATTTTGAAATTAAATGTTGCATTCTTAAATTTTCCTAATGTGTTTAGTATATATAATGTTATTTGTCTACAGAACCTATTTTTCCAGCTCCTCCGTTAAAACACCAATGACCTGATCTTTAAAAAGTTCAGTTTTAAGCTTAGTCTTAAGCAGACAATCCCACTAAGGTAAATGAGATTTTCATTAATAGGCCTAAAGTTAAGTAAGTCTTTTTTTTTTTTGTACAATCAGAACCTAAGACGTGATCCTACTGATTAACCTTGATTCTCCTTCCCCTTCTGTTTCTGCGGATTTGCTGGTGTTAGGGCTTGAACATTAAATCTCAATTTATCTTCCTGTTTATCTGTTCCTGGGAAGTTGCTTGGACAAGAATGGTAGCTAAAATTTTCACAAGAATGCAATAAAGTTCCATATACAAGGTCTATGGCAATTCAGTGGGATTAGTGTATTTAACAAATTTCACTACTTAAACCTTAACGCAAAATAGTGCATGAAAAATGTCAGCTGTATAAAACCTGAATTTATCTTAAATCATTAGTAAGGTTTTTGTGCAGTTCAAATTAAAAACCATATGCACTCACATTTCTAGAATAATGGAGAACTATTCAAGGAAGAACATTTAAATGATTTATATCTAGACAAAAACAATGGAAGAGTAACATAAAAGTTACAAAAGACTGAAATGAAGAACAGGATCTCTTTCTCAGAATTGAACTTTAGGAAGAACAATAAAGAACAATCTGAAATAAAAGAACGGAAATATGTCTTCCTGTTCTGAAAAGATGCGTGCTACTACTTAAACACACTTTGTGTATTTAAGTATTAGCACGATTTACTACTTAAACACACTGTGTATTTAAGTATTAGCATGATTCATTTTTTTAAAAATTACTTTTATATGCTCACATTCATGAATTAATTTAATGAAATACTATGGGTTCAAAGACACCAATGCATGTATTGGGATTGAAAGAATTGGATCTTGTCTTTTGTTTTGGTGTCCTTTTGTGACAAACTACTGTTTGCATTCCTGAGAAAGAAAGTGGTGATAAGTGTAGGTGTTGGAAAAAAAGGTATCAGATAGTCTCAACAACAAAAGAACACGTTACCCTCTTCTTCATGTCAGTATTGACTTCCACTAGTAGTTGGACATTTACCAGAGTACACTTATAATTAGTTATTTTTTACTTGTTTTTCAAATACCATGTTATGAAACACAAACTTTCTCAAGACAGAAAAACATTCCACTCCTTCTTTGTACCCGTTCCCCTCCCCCAAAGAAAGGAAATGAAAATAATACATATACAATGCAAAAAAGTATGCATATAAGAGTATTTTTCTTTCTGTTAGGAAAAATGCAAGATTAACAAAATTCTCAGTTATAATGAGTTATAATGAGTTCAGTTGTTGAACTGATATTTATTAATCGTGCCTATAAAGAGTTTTTAATGATTGGGTTGGGTTGTTTTTTTCATAACTTAGAGCAATGGACATGGGAAAGCGAGTAAAAATGAATTTATCAGAGAACTTTTAGTTAGAAATTGTGAGGGATCGTGCAACTACTGAGAAATAAGAGCTAGTAGAGATTTTGTTCACATAGATACACACATCCATATCTATGTGGAGGGTATTTGTGTATGTGTGTTTACACAGCCTTCAAAAATCAGAGTATTTTTAAATGGAAAAATACTTCTTTGATCTTCTTTAGCTATAGGTTCTTGAGTTTAATTAGAAAAAAATGAACTATAGAACTACAGAAATATTAGTGGTAAAGAACTAAATGAGTCTTTTCTGTAACTCTCTGTTTTCCTGCTGATTTCAGTGGATTTTTAGAATATTTTACTTATGGATTATTTGGATTGGATGCTTGGGTGTAAAGTTCTGAAAAATATGGGTTGGATTTATGAAATAAACAAAGGAGTGATCCGAGGCAGGAGTACTTCAAAGTATCTAAGCAGATGTTAAAGAAGTTTTGCTATTATAATAGCAGAAAGGATGATTCTGATTATATATTAATTAGAAGACAGCTATGTACTTCTAATGTAGCTGTACATAAAACCATTTAAATCCACTGTCCTAAGAAATCAGGTAAGATACTGCAGTCTTTTCCATGTAGTTTCAAAATTCACTTTGAGATCTTTTTCATTTAATTGTTCTGTTTGGATTTCACCTGAATTTAGTATATCATTCCTTTCTGAATTTGCAAAACAGCAAGCTAGAAAACTTACAAAAATGTTTTCAATATCTGTAGTGACTGCACCGATGGAAGATACAGAAGTGGTTTCTTATATAGTACAAATCATTGCATTTTCATGTTAATGTCCCATGATAGAAAACCTAGTTATCTGGATTTGGGGAATCCTCCAACATTAAAAAGATCTTAAAAAAAGATATTCAGAAAAAATCCATTTCGCTAATCTATCTTACCCTTAGGGTAAAAAGTACAAGTAAATGCTTGATGCTTGTGTTTCTTTCTACTACAAAGTGACAATAAAAATACTTATCGCTACAAACAAAGCTGTGATTTATTTCAAAGTAAAAGAACATTTAAAATCTGGCATGTAAAATTGCATTTACTCAGTCTGTTAGATAGCCTTCTGTAAGACATTTGGTATTTTTCTAATTATTAGAGATTTCTTTCTTGCCAAAATAACAAAAGTAGGTGTCTGTATTTGCAACAGTGATTTTCCATAGAAAATTCCAACACGAAATTACACTAATTTTCTTTTTTGTTTATTTGTTTGTTACTTATAGGCAGACACTTCTTATTTACAATACCCACAAACACATGCACATTTATCTATATCCTCTTCATTCATCCATCTGGGCAAAGTTGCCTTTACATGTGACTGTTTTGTATATCAGTTCTGAGTTGTGAATACTTTGCAAAATGTGTTGCTAAGTTACATTGTTTGCATTTAACAGATAACATATTTTACTATAGATATCTATGAGGATGCTAAGGCATTCTATTTAAAGAATTATGAATAACTCAGTCTAAAATGGAACCAAATACATTTATTGATGGAATTGATAAATTGCAAAGTCTGATGGTTTAATACTGGCTGAGCTGGAAGAGTAAGAAAAGAAGACAGGAAGATAAGATTTTTTTTTTTAAATATACAGTATATACATTTTAAGACAGTAGAGAAAGCTAAATATAATGAAAGGATGAGTGAAGCCAGACACAAATCTAGTTGGTACTGTTTAGAAGAAAAAAAAAAATTAGGGAAATGGTAAGAAAGCAAAATACTAGCAGAAAATCTGTGTGGTTGACAGTGATTATAGTATGTTTGGCAGAAAAAATGTTACAGGAGAAATCAAATACTTAAGGAGATCTCAGTTAAAGTGTGATTTGAAAAGGCATGTTTCTAAATACAGACTTCAAATTTAGTCTCAACATATATTGGTGTCTCCTTTTCTCTTTACTTATGATCTTTATTCCTATAGCTGTATAAAAGAAATCTTGGAACTGCCAATGACTGTTGAACAGAGCTCTTATTCACCTTTATATGAGTTAAGATAATTCATTTTCTTCACTGTTGGGTTCCTGAGTGATAGTTTTACTTCTGAAGAGGATTTCCTTTTATTGGGATTTTTCTGACTTCCATGATTCCTGTATTATTTGAACTGAAGAGGAACAACCTGATTCAGCAGTTGCAGGAAGTGATTCACTTCATATACCTGGGAAACAATGAGTAGGGATTAACTGAACTGGTACCATTTAATTATAGGCTTCATGAAATATATTTGTGATAAAAAATTAATGTAGGCCTGCAGAAGCTGCAGCAGACTCTATGGACATTTAAGATGAAGAGCGGGCCCCTGGTGTGTGTTATAGGAAACCTGAGAAGAAAAAATTAATAGGTTATTAGGAACCCTTCCAGGGGCTCCTCCATCATTCCAAGGAGAAGAGCTGCCAGGCCTCCCTCAGCAGCTCCAGGAAAGACGTGCCCTGTCCCTCTGACTGCAGTAGCGAGTCAGGCATTAATACAGTGTAAAAACCATGGTTATTGCCCCGCTCCAAATAGCTCAGGCTCTGGGCTGCTCTACAGAGATCACCAAATAACACTGATCACATTGTTTGCTGCCTTTTATATATCCCCCATCCCTTCCACCTCCCTTTATTCTTTCAGGTTCTTCCATTTTACCATCTTCTTGTCTCCTCCCAAATAAACCACTTGCTCAAAATTACTTTTACCTGATTTTTCTTACTTTTTCTACAGGTGCATACCAACTTGGTATTTCTGGTGGTGCTTCCTAGGTAGCCTCAACTTTAAAAATTATTACTGAGATAGTTACCTAGGTAATGCGGACCTTGCAACACTTGACTCTCCAAAAAAGCCTCCCTATTCTTCTGGAATGGTCTGTGGAGTTCAGCTGCTTCTGACATAGGTGTCTGTGAAATCCCACCATTCCTCATGGCTCTGTCTGTAACTTCTTACGTTGTTACCTGTGGCGTCCAGCAAGTTTTGTCACATCTGGTGCTTTCTGATCTCCTCAGTTCAGTTAGCTTAACCCCAGCCCAGTTCATATGTCCTCTTTCCTACAAGTTTCTCTGCAGCTAAACAATCACGTCCAGCCTAGAAGCTGACCCTGCTTTGAGCAGGCTGTTGAACAAGGTGATGCCCAAAGTTCCTTCCCATCCTCTTAAAACAGGATTCTCTGATGTTTGCACACATGGTGTCAGGACGTTGTAAAATAGGTAGATAAAGTCTTCATGCCACTTTCACTGAAGCCAGGAACAATTTGCTTTGGTTTCATGCAGTGCTCAGAACAAATTAAAAATCAAAACAGAATTCAGGTTACTGTTTCGTTTTTGCAAAGAACAAGAAAAAAGATCTTTGCATTTTTTATTATTTTGCCAGTAATTGACCCAAAGAAGTGGTCTTAAGTGTCAAAAGTTGAGCACTATTTGGCATCTTAATGCTGATTTCTCAAAAACTGAAGTCCGTAAAAGGTATTGTGAACACTGAAATATTTTTTCAAAAATTCCTTCTTTTTTATGTTACTATAATTAAGGATTTGCTCACATTTTTATTATGAGGTTTTGCTTCTAGAACATTTATATCTCAAAACCTTATTTATATAGATTAAAAAAAAAAGAGCATAATATTCACAAGATTCTCTCTTACTGATGAAAGCAGTTGATTCTGAGTGCCACTGAACTTAAAGTAAAAGCTTATCTTTGCTGAACTTAGACTTTTGCAATTTGCATAGTGGGAAATGGTGTTATGTCATGTGAATCCAGCACACAGAAAATGGGCTGTGAGTCTTAATTGTGATGGACAGTGATAAATAAAAGTTCAACACGATTACTATTGGAGGAAAAAAATCTGTAAGTTGCTTGCATTAAATGAAAAGCTTATTGGCAATTTTGAATCAGGAAGTTATTTAATTGCAGTGCTTCAATTTGTGAAAACCAAAGCTTTATAGAAGAGGTGTTTCAATGGGAAAAAAAGGCTCAAAGTTATTTACTTATGCCATTTAAATGTTTAAAAATGAAAATGACCTTTGCTTTGAGCCCTAGCTGATAAATGTAAAACATTCCATTTAAACAAAATATTTTGGTCTTATAAAATAGAAGTGTCTTATTTACCTTTACTCAGATTTATTTATTTATTACCATAATATTGCTGTATTTAAGACGGAACAAAAGATTCAGTTTTCTTTCTGTCTTGTTAAGTGCCTACATAAAAGTAGATTGTCTATCTCAGACACAATGGTGACAATTTATGTTTTGATTCAAAAGGTGTATGTATGTCAGTTATTTTCTATATTGAAATATATCACGTTTTAGGCATACTTTCTCACTGCTCTTGACACACTGGAAAAGGAATGTTTTCAAATTTCAAGCATATACAGTAAGATTTGTTAAAGAGGTTTTCTCATTTGATATTTTTCTCTAAAGTTCATGTAAACAATAGCATATTTATCAGGCTTCTATCCTAAACATTTATGTACTGTATATTATCTATTGCCAGAATTTCTATAACAAGAATATAATGAATAATTTACATTATTTTAATGAGTTTTGTGTACCCAGTGCTGAACTGGTAGTAAACTACAGGAGATAAATTTCTTTAACTCTTTCTTAACCATCTAATGTCTATATTTGACTTCCCTTTTTTTATTTTTCACTGGTCATGTGGGATGCTGCCATAGCACTCAGAGGAGCTCTTGTTATTCATTTTTCAGAAGTAATTTGTTAGGATAAACAGTACCTGTGGATTATACACAAGTGGGCTGTGGCATGTTCTTCCTATTTAACCTGGGTAATTGTTCGTCAGAGTCTCATGTGTTTGCTTTGTTCCCTGACTGGGTGACCCAACCTTTATAGATCAGAGGAATGACTCAAGAATTCACTGAAATCCATATTCTGCTAGTAAGTTCCTTGAGAAAAGAAAGAGCCCAGGAGAAAAGCCTCTGCTGTTTTGGGAATGTAAAAGGACCTTTGCGCCCTCTTGCATATCTGTATTATCCTTGACTAGCTATGTGGACTTCAGATATAAAAGTAGATGGACTGGTCTCTGGTTGAGCAAAAGAGAAAGATGTGAGTCAGATTCATGAATCATCTCTCTGTATTTCACAGTTGCTCCTTTCACAGCAGGTAATGGTTAGCATGACTGCGTATGCAATTATAGTTACAGAAAAGGTGGCTGGATTTTTTCTGACTAGTTGTGGTGTTACTGTGCTGTGGTTCTGACAGTCACTCTCTGTGCAAACTATATGGGTATAGTTGCAAAAAACATTTCTTCAGTTGTTAATTGTGGCAGAGTACTTCTGTTATCCTGAAGATGCTATGTGCCTGTTTATTGTACATGAAAAAGTTTTGTATGCAGCTGACAGGCATTGAATAGGCATCCTTAATCTTGTTTTAATGTCATACAACAACTGTTTGTTGTAGCCGTTAATTGCCTATCTACATGCAGTGCTGTTTGCAAATTAAGTACTATTTCTGTTTTGTTTGCAAACTTTGCAGATCTCCCTTTGTTCAAGGAAGATCATATGTTTCTTTACTCATTTGCACTCTCTTTCATTAAATGTATTTGCTCAAAAGGGTAACAAATCTATTGGTTTGTAGTGTTTAATACTTTCCATTCATGAATATAAGAATGGCTTCTAATAACCCTTTTCAATGTTTTTTCTAAAATCAATGAGTCTTTAAAATCATCTCTACAGCTAACCACCCACTGCAGCTATTTATTGCTAAGGGCAGCATAGCAGATCACAGCTCATCTTGCACATCATCTCGCCAAAGCATCAATTAGATACACTTAAAAATCTTGTTATGATGATAAGACTTGAATTCCATAGTGGTTCTAATGTATTTCTGGTACAAGAGTGCAGGTGACCTGCCTGTTGTATTCTAGCTAGGAAAATCTCTTTTCTGATGGGTATTTCAAGGGCTGATAGTTTTGGGTTTTTTATGGGGCATGGGTGGTTTGCATGTAAAAATTAAATTTTTTGTATATAAAGGACTGGACACCTACATTTTTTGAATGTTGTTGTTAAAAAACAAACCATTGTTTTTTGAAAGCAAAGCATTTTCTAAAAATAGTTGAAGAGGTTATCTTTATTTTTGCATCATGTTGGGCGTCGGTGTGCCTAGAATCCTTTATTTGGGCCATGTGATATCAATCTCCTTTCCAAGAGAATGTGCTGGATTAGTTGCCTAGCTGTAATGTGTATAATTTTTATTCTTTGTGAGTGGTGCCTCAGTTGATGCTATCCACTAAGAAATCCATTGAAGCTTGTGTTTAGTGAATAGCTACGCTTAGGACCAGAAGAGAATACTTTGATCACTAGTCCACAGTGCTTTTTATAAATTCCTTGAACTCTTATTAAAGCTGCTACTTTAAGACCTTGGTACAAGACAGTCTTGACAGTCTTGTTTATTAAAAAAAAAAAAAAAAAAAAGATAAAGCAGGTGTCAGCTTAGTAATTATTCGGGAGTTTCATTTGCCACAATTGACAGTTAAACCTTTTGAATGTTTCTTGTGACTATTTTATCTCCTAAGGCTGTTTCAGCTTTTCACACTCTCTTTTCATCCTCATGGTGCTGTTAGGTAGGGTTCCAGTGGGATTTTGTCCTCTGGTGAAGCCCATCTAGATATAACACATGACTAATCTGCTTTTACCTAAGTGTTAGCAGAAAGTAGTTCTACCCAGGGCTGCTTGCACTAACTCAGCACTTCTGTTCTCTTTTAATTGCAGATCCTGCTAGGCTTTCCTTCCAACTGCCTTCATAACAAAATCTGAATTCCAGTTCACAAGCCTCCTTCTGTAAGGAATGTGGGGCCTCTTCTTTTTTATGACCCCAGCTAGTTTAAATGATGCAACCTATTCTAGGCAGAAAGGTACCTTTCTAAGGCCTGGTAAGCTGACAGGGAGTCTGGATTCTGAACTGCTTTGGTACTGGAGATAAAAGTCAAGGAAAAATGAAAATAAACTTTTATCTAGAACTTGAATGAAACCAATGTTGGCTAATTGTTAGGGCTGCAGGAAAGTTCTGAAAATTTGAAAAAATCTTGAAAAAATAGTCAGAACTGAAAAAGAAAACTATACATGTCAGTATGTTATTGCTGAATGAAAAGTTGTCTCTTGTCTCTGTCTTCTTCCTTTTTCAGTCTCAAGATACTATTACATACTATAGTAAGTTTACAAAGGAAAAGATCAGACTAGCCTGTTGTGCTAGAAATAAAGAAGATTCCATACTCAAAACTGTGTCAAAGTTTTAGGTTCAAGTTGTCCAAAGGGAAACCTGTAACACAAATAAGAACAAACATACAAACTGTTTCAGTTAAGCCTCTGAAATCCAAATTGTTTTAAAGAAAGAATGTATTTAGAAGTTCTTAACCCAAAGGGATGACTAAGCTGTATCTTCTGGTGATCTTCACAGAACAATAATGGTATATTGGTTTCCATGTCTTCGAAGCTACTGAAATTGTACAGAGTTGAGTCAGTAAAACAAGAAATGTTAATTAATAAAAAGCTAGCAATAAACCTCTTGAATTATATCAGTAAGAGAAGAAGGAAAATTTGGAAATAATATTGGTCTTGAATGGAGGAAGAATTGGAGACAGAAAAAGAGACATTCTTCGTTTTACAAAGTAGCCTGGATTATGAACACATAGGAAGAAAGTTTATGTGATACAAACTGTAGATTTAATGGAGGGTCCTGAAATCTCTGTGGATGTCTGAGCCAGTAGGAAGAATGGAGCATCCTAAGTAGGCACTGTTTGACATACGTCTGTCAGTCAGGATACTACTGAAAAATTCATCACCGATTCCTATTTGAAATATTTTGATTAGTTTAAAGGGACTTAATGCTAGTTCTGCAGCTAAATGCTGCTGTTAACTTTAAAAAAATCACATGGGGAGATTAATTGGTTAATCCCTTGGCAATGATCCTTGGGTATCTAACTACAGCATTAGGGCATATAAAACATATATCTGTGCTGTCGAACTCTCTTTCTGTTATGTAGTATAATAATTTACTTTCCAGAGGACCAGCTTGCTTTTCCAAATGAAGGATTTGAGTCTGGAGTGTTGGTTTCATTGTTTTAGAATGCCCAAAAATGTGTTATTACCCTTTCCATAATAATATTGCAGGATACAGCTGCTGTTTTCTGTGTGTTCCTTGGCTTTTGGTATTACTGTTCCTTTCTTTGAGGAGTTGGAGGTAAAGGAGGAGAAGAAAGAGAAAAGGAGAGCATTTCTTTTTCTTTTCTTGTTTTTTTATTTGGGAAGTACCAGCAAAAGTAGTGTACTCATCTAAGTAATTAATTTTACATAACATTTTTCTCTGATTGTGTGATAAGCCATTGTATTCTTAGGTTCAATTTACATACTGCATAGCAACCTGTAATCATTAACCCTATGCGTTGTCCTTATATTGTTATATACTTTATATTGCATACATACTTTCTTTCCTGAATCAAATACGTCATCAGTTGACTTGATCTGTGAGCTACAGGTCAAAATATGGAATTTAGAAAAAGAGCATTTTGGGTATGGAAGGTAAAAGCATAGGGAAATAAATACTGCGTTTGCACTTCCCTTGGCAATGTCAGTGTACCAATTCACAAATATGTAAATTTTTCATGATTATTTTTTTCCAGTTAATGTTTTCTTTATATTAACTGTCTTTCTTTTGAACTGTATTAACTGGATTTCTTGCATTTCACAGAAATTGAACTGCTGGTGGTTTTTTTTACACACACACACGCTTGCAGGTCTGAAAGAAAAATCATCTCTATTAGCTTCATGTGTTAGCTTTCACAGCTTCACCTGTTTCCACTTGAACTTTCCAATTTGCTTCTCTGTCTTGATTTTTTTTTTCAGTTATTTTTTCAGTGTCCACTGCATCTTACTCTAAACTTTCTTCTGTTTTTTGTGTTTTTATAATGTCTGATTGCTTGTCAGTTTTGGATGCCTTTTTATTTTCTCACTCCCTCCCTGCCATTTTCTCCTCATAACAGAATTTATCTTACTTTATATGATAGAATGTTCTTTATTTTTCATGGAGACTTTCTTTTGTGGTTATTTCTATTTATTTTGTAAAATGGAGTTTATGTAAAACAATTTACTATGTGAAATAACAGTCAGTTCTAGATTAATGTAGACACTTTGGGGTGATTAGAAGTGGTCTTTACCAGAAGACTGTGTGTAAACGTGAAAGAGAGGTACAAGGAATAACACCTATTGATATTGTACACCCATCACCTGGGTTTGTTGACTTAAAGAGGTGAGAAGGGAGATTTCCAGTGCTATTTTCTCTTTCCTTAGGAAACTGATCGAGTTCCAGGATGATAAAGAATAGCTTTCAGCATAATAAGATACTTACACATAAATTTAGTAATACTTTGTGAGTTCAGTATCTCGTGCAGTTATCTGACAAATTAAAGAAAATTTTCGTATGCTATTGAAGTAAAAAAGTAGTCCAGTTTCCCATTTCTAGATGATCTGTCAATATAGAACTACAGTGTCAAAACATTTGTAGTTTTTAGTTACTACTAAACTATTTCAAGAACATTTTATTTAATCCCTTTTTTCTAGTTATTCGTCTTGTACACATTGCTACAACATAACTACAATGAAGGTGCAAGAGAACAACATGTAATACAGTTTTTAAATGCTTAGCAAAACAGTTTTGACACTACTGTCAGATTGACTAGCATGTGCAGAAGGCACTGTTAGTTAGGAAGCACCGATAATTATATATTGTGTCTGTATTGCACAGGCTGGGAAAAACTCGGTGTCTTACTTTTTCAAGAAAAGCCCCATAGCTCAGCTCTACCAACCTTGGGAAAAGAGAATAGAGACCAACTATAGGTGAACCATTTCCCTTCATCTACCTAGAAATTTCACTTTTTTCTCCCAATTACCAGAGGTCCACAGGAGTACTGTATTTTTTCTTGGCAATCTATCAACCTTCTCTTCAGAAGGATGAAACAAAAAATAACTTCCAATATTTCTTTCTGATATTAGCCCATTATTCTGTCTTCTGTCTCCAGGTCAATACACCATTATTTCTGCAGTGCTGAAGGACATCAACACTGGCAATAGCCTAGGCATGGGCAACACAGGAAGAAAGAAATATTTTCCTGCCTGATTGTTTATATCTAAATCATGATGTTGATTTGGAGCAGGTCGGATTTTGATCATGGAAGAATTTGTTCTGACAGGGAGGAAGTCTAGAGGGCAGAGTGCAGAGGGGGAAGTCAGAAAGTATAGGAGAAATGCAATTTACTACAAGTTCCATAACTAATTGTCACTGTGTCACTGTGGGACCGAAAAGGGGCCCCGAGGGATGTGACAAAATATGTGCAGAGCTGTGCTGAATGTGCATCTGCAAAATTGAATCATTCAGATGAATTCAAATATGTGGTCGATTTGATTATGGGAGATGGGGAACACTGAGATTCAGGAGAAGTCTCCGCTACTGAGAATGCATCTCCTCATGGTAGTGAAGCATGCACATTTTGCATGACTGTGCTTATACTGGTTTCTTGGGAATTCATTACAGTGACTTGCTGCCATACTCAGCAGTAACTACTCTGCTATAATGATTTCCAGAAATGCTGGTGGAACTTTCCCACCTCATCTTACTTAATTATTTTAGTTTTAACTCACTCTGACAGTCTCTTGAGACACACAGATCATTTTCATGAGGGCTCTCAGGAGACAGCAATAACACAAGTCTACTCTGCAATTGCATACATCATTATAACAAAAACCATAAAGCAGGACACTTAATCTGAAGCTGCAGACAATAGTACTGAACAGTCAACATCTCAGTATGGTAGCTTAAGGCAACAATTTAAGGCATTTCTGAAAGTTCAGTCCATTTTTTTAGTCACTCACAGTTCAAGTTTGTCTATTCTTTGCTTTACTGTCTCTTCTGTGCTAACCACTCAAGGTCCTTCTGTCTGTACTTTGTGGCAGAGTTGAGGTTTCTTTCTGGGGTGTGGGGCAGCTTTTTAATGAACTTTTATGCTAGACCTTTAGTAGGAGGGTGCTGAGTAAGTAACAATGAGGACCTTTGTATTAAGCATTAATTACGCTTTGGTTTTAAAAGATGTTTCCCAGAGTGAAAACACGTCAAAGAATCTTCACTTAAAAATCCTTCCCCTTTTAATTGTTGAGTTTATCATAATGGAAACATTTGTCCAGAGTTCACACACAATTCAGGAACAGCTGAGGCCTGAACATCTAAGCATGATTATAACAGGAAGTAGATGCCATTATAATCTTTCTTTTTAGTACCATTATTATTATTTTAGAAAACATTTGTTCAGAATAAAGGATTTTAAAACTTTAATTTTGGGGGCGGCTGTTTAACAGTTACTCTCTGAATTAAGTTAAATAACATAGTGGTTTTGGCAAAATATAAATTTCATGCCTCCTAGTTAATGTTAATGCTAGAAATAACAGATATGTTTGAGATTAAGCAGCCCTTCATAGTTTGCCTCTTTTTTTTCCTCTTATTTGTTCTAAGTCATAAATGAGTCAGACTGTAAACTAATACAGTTTAGAGGCTCCATCTTGGTATTTTAAAATTTTTTTCTATAGGTGATTTCTGAGAGGGAGGGAGGAAAAAAAGCTCTGTATAGTAAATCTTGGTTTATTGGTATCCTCTGCACTCATTTATATTTACTCTTTTATAAACAAGAATTTTCCACCACCACCATCCCCACAGTTTTTATACGTGAAAGTTCAGTAGTGATGATTTCAAATGTGCCATTCTGAGAAATCTCAATGCACTTTATATACAATTTTTAACTTATTATGCACTGCTTATAGTCTTATGAACTGCTCCCAGGCATTTCCCAAGATGGAAACAAAGGGAAGAAAAATAATACTTGAGTGGATAAAAATGCAGCCTTATGATTTTGTGTGGTACTGCTTAATTGTAATGTACATTTGAAGTATAACAATGACTAATCTATTTAAATCGCTCATCTGTAAATATAGAAATCTTTAGAAGGAAATTGCATGCCTCAAGGCAAAATCTGATTTCTAGCAAGAATCAGGAAAGAATGCAGAAAGGCAAGGAAACCAAGGAAGAAAAGTATGTAGTTAGAAACAAATGTGAGACTCAGAATGTCTGGATTCTGCCCCTGGTTAAACTTAGACTTAATACAACATTTAGCTGTGAAAAATTCCTATTAAATCACACTTGTATTTAGAGAAGGTAATAATACATCATGTTGTACGAATCTGTTAAGAGATAGGATGAGGGTCTTTTAAGAGACCAGTGGCTTGGTCTTTGTAGAGGTTTAGGGGAGATTACATTGATAGGGAAATAAGAAGGATAATGCTAAATGTGTAAAAAATTATTTCCTCAGTGAAAAATACTGGACAGAGTTTTCTGAACTCCTGCTCAACCACAGGATACCAGAGTGCTTCCTTTAATTCAGCATATTCCACTGTCCTGAACTGAGTAAT
Organism: Calidris pugnax; assembly: GCF_001431845.1. Taxonomy (NCBI): domain Eukaryota; kingdom Metazoa; phylum Chordata; class Aves; order Charadriiformes; family Scolopacidae; genus Calidris; species Calidris pugnax. The sequence continues at coordinate 6,870,054 of NW_015090830.1, read as the reverse complement.
AGCAGCAGAAAATATGTCCTTTCTGAGTACTTCTAATGTACAGCAGTCTTGAAGTATTCTTCCATTATTCTGATGAGAAACTCTACTTAGGTGAATACAGAAGAAAGAATGGTTGGGCTTCCAGTATTATTATGTATTTTAAAGAAGCATAGGGGAGAAAAAACTGAAGCCAAAAGACAGTTGATGAGCTTCTTTTAGCTGCAGTATTTTCCTGTTTTCTAATTTCTTCTTTGGTGGTGCTTTAGGGATTTTGAATTTGTTCTGTTGGGTTCCCATGAAGCTTAGAAACAAAATTAGTTTTATTGTGTTTTTGTTTACATAACTTGTAATGGCTTTATTCTCAAATAAAGCCAATACGGGAAGGCAGTTCTAATATTTGTAGGTTTAGTTGCATGTTTTGATACTCCCAATTGACTCATCTCTGATATCTCTGGATAACTGAACAAATTATTACCTTTCAGTAACTATTTCTCTGAGTTTGAAGAGTTATTTTATTTCTTTCAAGGTACTTTGCTTTAAGCACTACATCAACTTCTATGCACATTTTCACATTCTACTATCATAGCATAACAGGTTACATTTTCTTTTTTTAAGTTGAGAAAAATATTGTCACTCGGAACTTAAATGCTTTTATAAAAATAATGCTGATAATCTAAGTAACAGTGCTTGAATTTTCTGTCAGTATGAAATAATTTTCTGATGTTCCAATAGGACATTGGTTGGAATTCATGTAAAGCATAGGTGGTGCTTTTTGACTTCAAGATCCTTTCAGCATGCTCTAATATTGGCTCAGAATCCTCAAAGCCCATTTTGGAGGCTTTCTTTCAAAACCCATCATAGCCTTGGTATTTTTCACCATGTTGGATCTCTGTGTGATGTGCGGAAAATCAAGAATTTATGTGAAATGAATTACTAATCACTATCAGTTTAATGACACCAGCAGAGATTTCATTTTATTGCCAGACCAGGTCAGTGACTTGAGGTTAAAGGCCCAAGGAACTGTCCTGAATCATCCAGGTTTTTATAATGTGTATGTTTTCATAGCTTGGAAGAGGTATGAAAATTCTTAAGGTATTTTAATAAAAACAACCTGAAAACACTTTTACAGGAAGGATTAAAAAGAAATTTCAGTTGCAATAAAAGTCTTTGAGAGACTGGTTAATACAGCTGTGAGAGTAATCTAAGGTCAGAAACCTGAAAATTGCTGGGTTTAGTGATGAGTAAGTGGCTTTCTTTTCTTTCCCTATTAGATAGAAAATGGTCGGCTGTGGAACTCTATTGTGAAGATCTCAGAAGAAATATCAATTTTTCCAGTCAGCTTTTCATGATGTAAATATAATTTGAGCTTTCCCAAATGGGCAGCTAAACAACTGCCATGAACAAGCAGAAAAACCCATTTTGGACTGTATTTCTGAACCAGGCTTCACCTTCTGTTTCGGGAACTTATTAAAGGATTACAGCTGAAAAAGACAAGAGAAAGAAAACCTTGAACAGGAAGTTTATCCTACAATGAGAATTACAAGTACATCTTGTATCTGCCCAGTCCTAGTTTGTCTCTGTTTTGTGCAGAGGTGTTATGGAGCTGCTCACCATGGCTCCATCAAGGTGACTAGAAATCAAACCAAACACATAGAAGGCGAAACGGAAGTGCATCATCGTCCCAAGCGTGGATGGGTGTGGAATCAGTTCTTTGTTTTAGAAGAACACATGGGACCAGATCCTCAGTATGTAGGAAAGGTAAGGCCATTGTCTTCTTTTTGGTTTTGTTTTTCCCATCCCCTGAAATGTGGCATTGGTAGAGGAAAACCAGGTATCTCCTTAGATGGCACATCCTTTTTTAAAGGAGGACACCTCTTGGATTGCTACATACATGCACACTGAACTTAACAGTTGTCAACTATGTGTACTTTCTGTGTTTATTATAAAGAAAATTATGTGTACTTTCTGTGTTTATTATAAAGAAAAAAAAGATATATAAAAGTAAGTAAGATGAGGATATTAAAACATGATAAAACAGCGTTTCTTCTGATCTCAGCTAAACACTGAGTGCAACCGACCCTTTTACATCAGATTCTAGAACCCCAAATGCATAGGACTTAAATATTTCACTGCTAAAGACTTTTCCAGACTATTTCAGAATAAGATTCAGTTCTGCTTCCAGTCTAGGCTCCCTAGGGTATTCATTCCACTCTGAGGGTAGGGTGGAAAAGGACTCCTCCAAAGGGAAATCCTTTGTGACTTTCTTCATAAAAACGCAGGAAGTGTGTTACTTGTTACACTTCCTCAGAAGCCTGAGAGAACACTAACCCCTGCATTTATGTTTTGACATACATAGTGAGCTTCAGGCATAAAGTTCATGCTGATACCACCATCGGATGGCCAACTCAAGTCTGATTTATCGTGTGTAATATCTGTAAAACTTAGGTTTTAAATTTGTTTTAAAAGAACACAAAATTATATATCTAGTTTTACTGCAAGATATATGACAGATGGAGCTTATCTCACCATGAATATTGTCTTTCAGCTTTATGATAGAATTTTTTATTAGACAATCTAGACAAATTTTAATTTCCTTAATGAAAATGGAGAAAGATATTGAATATGAGGTGTGAAGAAAGATGTTTAATGGGGATGAGGGCATTGCCTTCAAGTTGGGGATCCTGAGAATTATATCTTAGAGCATGAAAAATATCCAAGGAAACCAGTACCTTCTGAAATCACAGGTGTATTGTAGCAGGGCCTTTTAAATTAGAACAGCATCACCTGAACTAAAAAATAGCAAGTGAAGCATCTGTATTTAAGATACTGGTAAAACAAAGAATAAAAAAAAATTATTTGGTTATGCCAAACTTAGTAAAATACCAAGTATTTCAGTATACTAAAAATTGTTGAGATTTGCACAGGAAATACAAACCAGAGAAGGACCTTTCTAAATGGACACAGTGGGTTGCATTGAAAGAGAAGTTTTTAAAATGGGTAAGGGAATGAGGAGATATGCTTCCAGACCGATCTTAGACTGATTAATTATTTCATGAATAATTATGGAATAGAAGAAACACTTTACAAACATGTTGCTGATGCAAACCTATGCAGGAGAATCAAAACATTATCTGAAAAGAGCTAGATAGAATGAATAAGATTTGGATACGGACAGTAAACCTCAGGTCCACAATGCGATAAGGCTCTTGCAGAACAAGATCATGAATTTCTGTTATACGCTATTGGTTTGTTAGGTGCAGGTGACAGGAAAAGAAACATCTGGTCACCAGATCAATTATTGCTTCTGTCAAACCTTAACATAAATATAATACCAAGCTGCAAAAGCTGAGATAATCAAAACAGAGATAAAGTGGTATTGAAGCCGTTGTGAAAAAAAAAAAATGTTAACCTGTCTACTGCTGTTATTACTTTTGGCCAAGAAAAATTAATTTATATATGAAGCTATACAAAGAAAATTAAAAACCATGGTTGAGGTGGTAGTGGACAATAAAACACCTTTAATTACTCCTGCAAATAATAGCGAAAAGCACATATTATTCTGTAAATAAACCTCAGAAGAAACCACAAGGGAAATAAAAGAGCTATTCAAGATGATTCAGCTTTTAATGGAAAAAATTTGGTTTTTGTCACCAAGAGTTAATTTAGAATGGAAATGAAAAAATAAGTGAGATTCTGAAAGAGTCCACTAATAGGAAGAGTGGAAACAAAAATCTGAAGAGGCTTCAAAGTAAGACATGCTTGTCTTTATGAAAACATTTATAGACATGAATGCATGCAAGAACAGAGGCCTGGACTCAGAGAGTTAAAGGTCCCTTTCAGTTTTATATTCCTGTGATAGCATAATATATTTTCTTTCATCCTCTGACCACTCTATTAATGCTGCTTTTATGGATATCAATGAATAAGATTTCTTTTAATCCTTCGTGGTAAGAATGTGACTACATGCCTTGTCTGAGGACATTCCTTCCTCTATACTTACCAGTTTTTCTCCCCTGTTCCTCAAAGAATTCCCTGTGATGTTCATCATTTTCTGCTCTAAGTACTTCACAGCATTAGTAAGCTCATCTTTGCAGAAGCTTTGTGGGACTTAGAAGCATCTGTACTCCATTTTCCATTTGTTGTGATGGTTCTCACAACCTGATTTACTGCAAAGATCAGCTCAGGCAAATATTTTTAATTCAGAAAAAAAGGAAAGCCTGGCTGAGACTGACATAATACCAGTAATTAGTACAATTTCAGTAGTGGTCATTGTGCATGAGTTCCTTTTAATTTTGAGAAATACATGTTTTACTGATGTTGCGTTTAATTGTACAAACTTCATGAAGGTCTCATTCTACGTGTCTTTAATTTGACGAGAGGTTTTCACGCAAAGCCCCTCAGTTAATGAAAGAAGGCTGTGAGAGCGGTGCCCTTTAATTCCAGGCTTCTGTTCAGTGGCAGCACGTTATCAATTCCGTCAGTTATTAATTCTGTAGCCTGCCCTGCTTCACTGGTGAGAGTTTTACCATTTGAGATCTGTCCTTTCACATTTTTCACACCCAATTTGGGAATAACATCACAGAAAGCAGAGTCATTATGTACAGTGCTGTTATAATGATTACCATCATTGTCATGGAAATGCACACTGAGGACAGGAATTTGGTAGGCCTGCAATGAAAATGGTAAGGTTTCTCATTCTTATCATGAAATGACTGTCAAGAGGATGGATTAATTTACTGCCATTATCTGTTATACAGCAAGTGTTAGGACAACAAGTCATCATTATATTTTAATACCAAGCATATCCTCATTCCTCAGTCAACATTTTTTAGAGAAAAGAAATAGTATTTGGTGATTGGAAATCTGTATAAAATTAATCTGTATTAGCCATACTCAGAAGCGTTTTTATAGGAACACATTAAAACACAGGTCCTGGAAAAACGAGGTTGTGGTAGAAATGAGAAATGATCCTTTTGTAGATGTTAAGTATTTCCCGTGGTTCTGGTGTTACTGAGCTGGTTCTCTGCTATTGCACTTGGGGTAAGTCTTCAACGTTTCAGGATACGTTTTGCCAACCAAGCAGTTCCAAAAATAGTTTTGTATTTAAAAAGGTACCATTAAAGAATTTAAAAACACAGTGACTTCTTTTTTTCTAAAATGGTGAGTTATTTGGGGAGGATTTCTTGAAAACTTCCCAATGACCTACAGTATCTAACAATGTTACTTGTGACAGACATCTTTGGTGCAAGTATGTGTGTATGTGCAATGGAGTAACTGTGGAAATCTGATTAAGTGGGAACAAATATCCTTGTCTCAAAAAAGCAGCTTGAATCCACAGAACTGAGCTTTCAGCTGCATGAGACTTCTTGTCTTTTGCATCTCTCTGATGAAAACTATTCTAATGAATACATAGCTGTGAGCACTGAAAGGGGCAGGGGTGGTGAATGTATCACGACCTGGTGAGGAGTCGGGTACTGACTGCACCAGATCAGAAGAATGAAGATTCTCCTGAGGAAAGCTAGAAAAACTTGTGCTGTAGGGCTGCAAGCTTTAACATTTCTCAGTTGTCATGGCTGATATAGTTTGCACTTCTCTCGTGTTTTCTGTGTGCTTCCAGGTTAGATAATTCATGTGCCAGGATATGGAAGATAAGAATAAAAATAACAAAGAATTTAAGGAAATTAGAGGAACAGAGTAAATGTTTCAGTCCATAACGTTCTCATTTTGAACCTTCACACCTCTTTGCCTCCAGATGAGCTGCTCTTTCTGATATTTCTTAAAAGTGAGTTGCACTGGAAACACGTCATAACTACACTTTCACTGTCTTTTTTACTTTGGAAAGAGAAGTAAATGTGCAGTGGTAAACGGAAGATCAGTGTTATTTTGAGTCTGAGAGAGTCATGCTATTAGCGGGAATAGTAGAGGAATATAATGAACAAGACTGACACTAGATTTCTACGTGCATTCTTTGGGCCTCTGAAATACCGAACGTATACCCCTTAATTCACTTCAGATGTCCTTTGAAGGGTAAATAAGAATGGCTTTTCAGGTATTCATCTCTGTCTTGTTTTTCAACTGCATTTTTCTTTCCAAATTTGGGGGTAAGGGAAATGACACTTTACTTAATTCTTACATTTTTCCCTGTATTTCAAAAACACTTTCAGATTTGTGTTGATAGGTGAGGTAAGGAAGTATGGAACAGTTGGAAATGGGTGTGAATACAGGAAAGGGAAGAGGAATGTAACAACGTCTAAAATGTCCCGAAATTACTGTACTGAAAGTTAGATGAGGAAGGAAATCCAAAGTGTTACATTGGATTTTCAAGGTAGTAATTCTATTAATTTGTTATTTCACTCTTGAAAACAGAAATACAGCATACTAGACTTGTGATTTAAAATTATTTTTCAAGGTGACATGTCATTGCAATAAATTAGTTCTTATACAGGAGAATGATTCTAATCTTTCCTGATCATATCAAGACAAATTCACATCTCGGATTTGATGACTTATTGTCATCAAAAGGCTAAAATATGTATGCTTCTGAATAAGTGCTAAGGAAGAAACAAAAGTGGAGTTTTGCAATTAAAATGCTTTTATTCCATGTTAGAGGTTTGCATAAAATAAAGCATGTCAGATATTTCAGCAGAAGCATACACAAAAAGTTCCAAAATGTATTCTGATAAAAAAGTGTTTTTCTTATATAATAAAGAAAATGAAAAGGAAAGTTTAGATGTTATAGTCTAAGGATTTTTCACATGGCTTGTTAGCCATTTTCAAGGTGTGCAGGTGCTATAATCAGCATCTAGAATATCACGTGTCTCATTTTCTACCTTTTAGGTTGCTAATTTCACAAAAAAAGAATCATTTAGATAAATTAATTTTCCTCTATAGCGAGTGAAAACATGGTAGCAATAAATACCTAACTATGCAAGCACAGATTTTTCCTGTTCTTTTGCAGACTTTGGTTGCTTCTTTAAAATTTTATTGTAGAATAGACCTGTGTAAAAAATACAGTAAAAAGAAGAGAGGGATGTTGGTTCAGCAAGCTTTAAAATCATATGCTTTATGTGTCTAGTGTAAAGAGATTAAATTTTTAATACTTCCAGGGCTCTTAGAAAGGACGAAGACCAACATTGCATGAATACACTTACTATTTGAGCAAAGATTTTAGCTTCACAATTTTTAAGTCTATTTAAGACTGAGATCTCCAGTTTCTTCCAAAGGAACTCTCGGCAAATCTGTGAAATACTGAGATTATAGATGCTTGCACTGGAAAAGCAGAGGTTTGTATTTTTAATAGATGCCTTTTAACTAAAAACATCTTTCCTGTTACAGTTTCTCCATAGGTCACTAACCTCAGATTTTATAGTACTTTCTATTTACTTCGTCTTTATGGGTTTCTGCTCTCTGATTACTCAAAATCGTCTTCTTCCCTGTTACAGCATTTTCATTGCATTAGGTCACTAACCTCAGATTTTATAGTACTTTTGTTCTTTATGCTTTTCTGCTCTCTGATTACTCAGGTTCTAATTCTTGTCTTCCTTACTGTTGCTAAATAACATTTTGATTCGGTACCATTGAAGTTGATGGAAAGCCGACACTTATCATATAGGACAGTACCTATTTCTTTATTTTCCTATCTGTCTCCCACTGTTGCTCAGGGCAACCTTACCAAGCCTTATCAAGAAACAGAGGAAATGTGCCCTCTCCATCTTAACCGCTGTCATCAAATCTGAGGTCAGTATTGCGCAACATTATATAGTCCTATATCATGTTAGCCATCTCATTTTCCAATTTATCTTTACAAAAAAGCTAATTCAAGACTGTTGCCAACCCACAAAGCTTTCAAAATAAAAATGTGAAGGTGTACTTGTGGGGCTTTTTTGAGTTCTGTTGGCACAGCCAGTCCCCTTTTCTGCCTTTGTGCCGACAGTAACACTACGTATTCAACAACTATTATTTGGTTTCTTTTTGAGAGCTTGAGAGCACATGACTTAAATTCTACAAGTCATCGAACACTGTAGACCTTTAGGTTTTATTTATTAAAGTGAAATCTCTAAACATCCAAAGGTTATTTGGGGGAAAATCAAACTTGAGGGAAGAGAGTGCTTTCATCAGCCTGATCAGTCTGACTGTCTTCCAGCATGCTCAGTCATACCTGAGGTTTCCTGAAGCACAGTACTTGTCTATTAGTCCTTTGATAGAAAATGGCTATATACAGACTGACAAGGGCATTTTGACTTGACAGACCAAACAAACAAACAGAAAAGCACGAACACACTGAAGTTCAGTCCTGGTCCAAAGACATGGGATAAAGTGTTCACCTGGTTTAACTTCATTTAAGTCAATGTGGAATTGCACCAGGAAGAAACTGGTCTTTTATGTCAAAACAGCAACATTGAATCTAATATGTCAAAGTAATAACTATTTTTGTGAGAAAGTTTTATACAATCTGTCAGTTTTATATTGCAATGTGCACTCTGCTATGTGCAGACCATTATTTCAATTAATGGTTCAAAAAAATTTTGTCAAGGTGATCTAATCTTCTCCAAGATTCTAGTGGACTGAAAAAGTCTATATAAAAATTGACATTTTTTTTGGTTTTTGTTCTTTACTTCTTACCCTTTCCTGATTTTGACATACCAGCAGCTGAAGTTCTGTGTCTTTTACATGTTCTTTAGGCTGAATAACCATATTGATGAAATCAATGTCTTTTAGGTGAAACTGCCATTTTTCACTTAAATGTTTTAGCAGTAATTTTTTTTTTGTGGAAAAAGCCAGCCTCATTCCTGCCTAAGCTATTTAAATTTCTAATTTATTAAATGGTATTGCTTTTTAAAACTAGGACAGAAGCTGGACATTGATGAAGTTCTCTGTTGTCTTTAGTGTCAGTACTTCTTGGTATGTTAGCAGTTTTTTTGTTATTGACCAACTGCAAACTACACTTTTGTGTAACAAACAGGATTTTTTTGGCTAGAAGGTCAGTGAAGACAATAAGAAAACGTATGCCACTGGGAAAATTAAAATCACCTAGCTTAATGGTGAGAAATATGATGGTTATTTTTTAAATATCTATCCTTTTCTGTTAATTAAATGACTGGAAAACTTCATGGGAAGAGAACTAAGAGAACCTTATTGATTTCTCACATCTATGTAAAATGACCATGCTAATCTTTACCTCTAATAATACTGTTTCCTGATACAGAGCCTCAGTGATGTTAATTACTGTCTTGACATTCTATAACATTCCAAGAATTAGGTTTTTTAAATGTCAAAAATTAGAAAATACTTGTGGTGTGGACAGTCAATATTGTGGCACACACGGAATTTGTGCATTTCAAAAATCATAGAGGGTGGAATATAGGAATATAGGAAAATATAGGAATATAGGAAAAATCATATAGGTGTGGAATAGTATGAGTTTAAATTCACTTGATGAAGAAATTAATCCATTACACCTGCAGCATACCTTATTTTGACAGACCCCTTTTGCTTTTAAAATGAGGTAACAATTTTATATGCAAAGGAAGATGAATTCCTTTGGGTTAGAAGATGAAGTAATTGAGTTTGTGTCTGATGTGACTACTAGACAGGTATTTTAAATTGTGCTTCTGTGCAATATTTAGGTTTATTTGCGATGTGTATTATGTAAAGTATCTAGTACTTTTTCATATTAAAGAACAAATGAGTACTGTCTGAAAGCAGGAAGCACCGTGATTACTCAAAACCACAGCTACATGTGATGTGGTCACTGGTGAACTTCAGCGAACGCTTCCCCTGCTGTTGTTTGGTTTCCTTTGCAGATTTTCTGGTCTGTGGTAATGTGCATTTTCCTTCTGTCGGAACTCTTACGACGAGGTTAGATTATAATAGATTTCTCTCCTCCATCCAGCCTTTTTTTTTTTTTCCACATTGCTTATAGGTAATGGTGGTCCTCTGAGAGCCTCAAGGCTCTGTCAGATTTGGCTGGCCTCGTCCAAGGCTCCAAAAGCCACAAGGGCACCAATGCAGGGATGTGTGCACAGGCACAGGTGTACACAGTGGAGGGTTGATTGCTGGGTGCTGCTTCTAATGCAGTTCATGTTTCCGTAGAGAAACATAGTTTGGTGTCAAACTCAGAATTAATTCGATTCCCCCAGCTGAGTGACCGCTGTGAGGTTTTTGGAAGCCAGACATTTTATTAGTTTATTACTACTTTTCCTGGCCGTCATAGTGACCTTTGGAAAATATACCGGGTTGTGGCCCTTTCATGGAGCTGTTTTGAAGTGAGGGCAGCACCTCTCACTGAGGGGCTCCTTTCAGTTCACAGAAAATAAAGGTCCAAGGACTTACGTAGTCTTAAATGGAATTTGACAGAGTATTTTAATACGTCCTCATCTCCCTACTGTGAATCACATTGTGTGCAGCAGGAAGATAATTGCGTTGGGGTGTGTGTGCCCGGTGCCGGCAGCAGCGGTGGGCCCGGCCGGGCGGCCCCTGCGGTGCGGGCCCGGGGCTGCCCCGTGCCGGACACAGCCGGTTCCAGCCGGCTCCAACGGCCCCACCGCAGGGCACAGCTGAGCCCCTCAGCCACGGGCGGGCGCCGCGGGGAAAGCCTGGCTCAGAAAGGGCAAAACGCTGCCCGGCAGCCAGGGCTGAGGGAAACCGGGTGAGAAACAGCCCTGCCAGCCCCGAGGGGAGAGCAGGAGGAGGGGAGGAGGGGCTCCAGGCGGCCCCGGGAGAGACCCCGCTGGGGCAGGGGTTTCCCGGCAGCCCCGGGGAAGGGCCCGGGCTGGAGCAGGGAGAAGGGTGAGGAGGCGGCAGCGGCAGAGAGGGGCTGGCCCGGACTCGACACCGACCCCCTGCACCATCCCGTGTGCTGCCTGGGAGGAGGAGGAGGTCGAGGAACGAAGGTGAGCCTGGGGAGAAGGAGGGAGGGTAAGTGGAAGGTGTTCTTTTTTTTTTTTTTTCCTTTGTATCTCAGGATGCAAACATAATTTAAATTATTGTTAGGTAAAAATACTTTTCCGGAAGCTGAGCCTGTGTTGCCCATGATGGTAACTGATAAATGATCTCCCTTTCTTTATCTCGAAGAGGTAAATCTCTATGTCTGGGGCTAGAACAGAATCTTTCAATTTGTTTTTGTATTCCTGTGATCTTGGGTCCGTTTGCTAAAAAGTCTATTCCCTCCAAAATTTAAATGAGGTTTTCGAAGTCAGGTTGCTTGTATGAAGCTGTTCAAGGTAGGATAGTTGCAAAGTTGTCTCTCAGCAGAAAGGTATTATTGAAGGACTTGGGGAATAAAGTCACCAGAAGAACTCCTTCTGTTACTCAAGATTAGTAGTGTAGTTGTTCTATACATTGCGTATTCATATCAAAACTTCATTTTTCCTCTTACGATAGTTTGAAATTTTCCATTAAGTTGCAAACAAATGAAAATCCCAATAATCAGGGATATTAGTTTGTATCCATAATTTGCACTTGGGATTTGCCTTGGGTTTAGAGTATAATTAATTTGTGTGGTAGGGGCTATTGGTATGTTCTTGTCTGTTTCGTTGTCAGATATGTGTAACTTTGCCAAAGCGTATTTGTTTGTTTTCTTATCTTCCAGTGTATTAGCATACTTGATACTTACTGTATCAATATAAATAATACAGCTTTTTAAAGTCTCATCTAAAAGACATAGCAATAATTACAGTTCTGCTGAAGAGATCTTTTCATACTTGTCAAATGATCTACTTGAGCCATACTTCTGATAATGTGTTGATAATAAAAGAGGTGATATTCCCAAACAGAACCCTTCCTTTAAATTAGGGAAGCCTATTTAGGAAGAGGTCTCTCTATATGTTTACAAAAGAGATAGAAATGTTTTTAATTAATATTTTGGAAGACATAGTCCATTTTTAATTTCTAATACTTCTTAATATGTTTGTATTACTATATTTAATTTACTACTTAATATTATTTACAGATTTTTATTGTAAAAATCATTAGTATCTTAAAGAGGTATAATTTTGGACCTGATGAAGTATTACAGAAGCAATGTTTGCACACTACTGATGTATGAATACTTCCTGTCTGAAAGCCTTGAGTCAAATCATGACAACATAACCATTTCAACAAATCAAAGAGCACCTGTGTGGATGCTTCAGCTGTAACAAGAACATTGTAATTTCCCTGCTGAGTGGAAAAACTAAGTTGCTGATGATGTGTTGAGGGAATAGGGAATGATTTTTCATTTTTATACACTTCCCTCCTACAATACAATTCTTCACATATGAAATTAGTAAAACTGCTTAGTATAGGAAGCTTTGATGTTTAATGCCACATCAGTGTTCGTACTTAGTCTCAATAATGAATTGAGGTAATTCGCCAGGTAAAAACCATGGCATGCTGACTTTAAGAGTAAGCCTCACATTGCCAGAAAAACCTATGCATTCAGGAAGTTAGAGCTGCATGTCTGTAAATAAAGGTAGCTGAGCTTTAGCTCAAATAAATGTTAACAAAAATCACTTTTGCCCATCAAATAGCTATATCCCATGGGTTTGTTGTTATATTAAATAGTATTCCAAGCTTGATTATGTCAGAAGCTATTCATGATGAACTCAAAGTTTCTAGTTCATTCTCCCTACTTAGATAACTTTTCCTCTATGTGTCTGTAATAGCATGAGCAAATTATGTTCTACATTTTATTTGGAGAAAGTAGTTTCTCTGTTTTTTTCTCTACGTTTGTCAAACCAGGACAATATTGTATGAAATCGTTGTGACATGTTTCTTTTGGAGCACAAGGAATACATTCATTATAAATAGTTTTCATACTTAAAGCAAACTGGCAATTTACAGTGACTCATTCAGGGTTTGTTTTTATTGAAATCATTAAACATAAGGGGCATGTAACATTGGGATGTAGATTCTAGGTAAAAGCTGAAATATATGCACTCTAGTATTGCTTATAACATTAACTACAGTTGATGGGCGGAAAAAAACCCAATCCAAAGAACCCTTCCATCTTACGAGTGATTAGTGATACTCAGTGGCTCCAATTTAGCACAGTGTTTAGGTACTGAATCATGTTATGGCTCGTTTGATTTGTTTCTTTCCAGTTTTGACTTCAGGGAGTAGATACTAGGAATTTCTAGAAAATCATATCCCACTGAGAAGCTTCCATGTAGGAATCCCAAATCAGCAATACCCAGAGTTCTCTTCCTCCTGTATCTCTATTTTGAAAAAGTGTTGCCAGATGTGAAAATTCTGTAATTGTTCTTGGTTGTAGCCACTTTATTACTAATATAGCTATTAACCTTTACCTTGAACTATGCTGTCTTTCATCTGTTAAGTATAATTTTCCCCTTGGTGAATCACTGGAGACCAATAGTTTTTATTAAAGAGGCAGAGACAAACTTTTTGTTGTCTAAGTTTTTGTCTAATGATTCCCTACCTGAGACTAACTAGGGAATCATTATTCAGCTGGATTCCCTTCACATGTTGAAATTTCATTCTACAACTGCAGTTCCCAGTTTCCAGCAACTTGTGATTGTGTTTGGTACTTCTAGTCTTTCTTTGTGGTGCTGTATCTGTGATTCTAAAAGACCACCTTGTGCTCTGACCTCACGTGGATCCTTTGGAAGGGAAAAGATTAAATAATCTTCATGTTATCTTGGCTCCATGTGGGGGTTGATGAAAGATCATATTAAAGTGTGAACTGAATAGTGGATGTATGTGGGCACTAGAAGCTGAATGAAAGCTGATCAATGGGCTTTTCTTCAAACCTTTCTCATTCTGAAACATACTAAATGGGAAGATAATGTATGTTTCAAGACTACGTATTACATTAATGTATTACAGCTATGTGAAATGCTAATGGGAAACAAAATAGGAAAAATGTGAATTATTTTGTTTTGTATCACCTATAGGGGTCCCAAGATTCTTGAGAGATACTAGTTAATTCATCTTCACAGCATGCTTCTGAAAGTCAGTTTTATGAGAAGTTCAACTGAGGCATTGGGAGGTAAACTGGGTTCCCAGAGATCTCACAAGAAGCCTGTACTTTCCATCCCAGCATTTATTTAAAAAACAAACAAACAAAAAAACCCAACCAACCAAAAAAAAAAGTAATTAATTTTTAAGTTTATTCCTCAATTTTGATTCAGTTGCGTTGCGTCTTTCCAGACCTCTTACTCTAACATATAAGTCTTATGAGGAGCAGCTGAGGGAGCTGTGGTTGTTCTGCCTAGAAAAAAGGAGGCTGAGGGGAGACCTTATTGTTCTCTACTACCTGAAAGGAGGGTGTAGAGAGGTGGGGGTGGGTCTCTTCTCCCAAGTCACAGACAATAGGACAAGAGGAAATGGCCTCAAGTTGCGCCAGGGGAGGGTCAGATGGGATATTATGAACTATTTTTACACAGAAAGGCTTGTTAAGCGTTTGAATGGACTGCCCAGGGAGGTGGTTGAGGCACCATCCCTGGAGGTATTTAAAAGACGGGTAGACATAGTGCTTAAAGACAGGTTTAATGACATTTTTTATTGGAGTTAGGTTGATGGTTGGACTAGATGATCTTAAAGGTTCCTTCCAACTTAGATAATTCTATGATTCTGTATGTCCCCTACGTACGCATGTAGCAGCAGTCAATTTTCCTGACTCTTGGCACCACAACAGCAGTGCAAATGAAGGGTCTGCACCTACATCTACTTTTCTTCTTCTGCAGATACTGTGCAGAGACAAATCTGTATCTCTACTGTCCTGATGTAGCAGAACATAAGTATAAAATGTTGGAGATCTGCAGCCTACAAGACAGTAGGTGTAGCATCTCATATGGTAATTAATAACATCTAATATCATATTAACATATTTGCAAATTTTATATGGTTATACTGAGTTTCTGAACAACTCTAGTAAACCATGCTAATGTGTCAATAATCTGAATTTCACAGACTAGCTTCTCAGCTGATATAACTGTCATGTAGAGAATCCAAGAGAATTGCATACAACATAATTGTATGCTGAGGTCTGTGTCCTCATTGCTGTTTATTTCATGCACCCTCTGGAGAGTTTCTGACACAAGCCAGTTATATAAACTTTTATCTCCCAGAGGAGAGATTATGAATCAGTGTAGTAAGATGTTTTGGGAAGCACATGTGATCATAAGATGATACATGAAGAACCTGGCTTCTCTTCTGTTAGTCATTGGAAAAATATCATATATGGAACAAAAGTGCATGGGAAATACAGAACACAGCTTGTAGTAGCAAGAGAAAGCGCAAGTGTTGAAAGAACTTACTGTGTAGTGGCCACTTGAGCATCTGTACAGATTAATTTCAGATCAACCAGAGTTCAGACATAAAATTACTTGTTTGGTCACCCTTCTGGATATTTTATTGAGTTTTGAAAGCCTTCTAATTTGAATTAGCTTTTTCAGTTCTGTACCCCTTACAAGAATATGGATTTTTTTAGTTTTTTACATTAGTTGCATGAGATGTGTCTGAATTTTGAAACAAATTAAAATGCTCACCTATGAGAATAAAATGGGTGACTTGTCTTTGATGGCTATGCAGAACACTTTTTGCAATTCCTGTGAAGTTCTCATATCTGCAGATCACTAAGATTTGCCTAGATTATTTTTTTTTTTCTTGTTGCCTTTCAAGTTGAAACAAAGCAGTTGCAAATCTGAAATGTTAGATGTAGTTCTGAAAAATGAAATTAAACTACAGAAGCTTTGGGCTTCCGGTATTTCTACTTTCTAGGAATTTTGCAGAACCTTGACTGACCTCAGAAATGTTCCTGAGCATTACAGCCATGATTTATGGTTTTCATTAAAATTCAGCTGACAAGCAGAAGCTAAATTCAGAATTGACTTTTGTTTGATAGATTTTTGTTATGTGGAGGCAGCAGCACCTGGGGGATGTAATGGGTGAAAGAATCTGTTATTCCTTCGCTGGGAGTTTCAAAGAGATAGTTGTTGACCATTCTCCAGAGTTGGGATGACTATCAGAGGACACACTGAGAAGCTGTGCAACTGGATTAATCATGCATGTGAGATGTACAACAAATATAATTTGATTAGTTAATTAATTAACCATCATGTTTGTCGATTAGGTGATTGTGAGTGTCTTGATTTATGGTCTTAAATATTGATTTTAGTTTCCTGATAAGGTGGGAAAGTGAGCACCAGAGACATGTGTATAAACCTCCAGATGAGGGAGAAGAAAAGATTCCCAGTTAAACTCAAAATTTAACTATATGACTGGAAAATAAAATGTATAGTAGGAGAAGAGTTTTTCCTTTTGTGCTTAAATTGATTAGAAAGGTGCAACAAGAAAAGCAATGTTATATTTTGGTTATATTTCACTTTTCCTTTTTTTTTTTTTTTCTCCTATTTTGTCAAAGATACCAAGAATGTTTTTACAGGTCAGGTTCAGGTTCTCACATAATATTTCTTACATTGGATCCGAACGTTATCTTCTGTAGAACTACTTTATTCTCTGTGTTAATGTCTTTAAATTGGGGCTGTTTACTAATGTTTTTCCTGTTTTGCTTTCAAAAATGCTTATCATGTTGAAATAGTTTAAACTGGGCATTAATTTATTTTATTTTTTTTTAAAGAGGGCTGGAGAATGCTCTGCCTTGACGAATTGGATAGTATTCTGGATAGTATACTGGAACTGAAATTGAAAGCTAGCTGAATTTTTTTTTGTTGAATGTATTCATATACAGTAAGCTATGCTTACTGTTGGTCAGGGGTAGTTATAAAAAATCCATATTCACTAGAAAGAAATTTGCTGATTTATTGTCAGGTAGTTTTTTTGTTTCTATTTCACAGGCTTTTGTTTAAGACCAAATGAAACTTGGGAAATAATTATTTTAAATGAGGAGAAAAAATTTACAGAACTCACAAAACATAGCATGAGAGTTGTGTATAATGAAAGAAGTAAAATTACACAGACAGGTGTAAAGCTATAACATTACTACAGTAAGACACAAACGGAATTAATCTGTAACTAGATGTGATAATCCCAATGTACTGTGGGCTATGAAACTATATTCTGGATTTTTATCGTAAATTTAATTCTGCTTTCACAAGGCTTCACTTGTCCTTGAGCATTTTGAGAATTTCACAAGCAAGCATTCTCTTCAAATGCTAATTTTCTGAATAAAAGCATGATACTGAAAGCACCACTTCCAGAGAGGAAATAATAGCATGCAAACTCATGTTTTACTGAATGCCTGTGTCCTTGGTGTCTCTCTGAAAAGCTGTTATCACAGACATATCATGTACTTTGAGCTGACTGTCGGAAGCTTTCTTCTTTATAGTAGAAATACATGTAGAATTATGAAAATTGTTTTAATTCTCTGTTCAAAAGAAAAGGGGAAATTGGAAGTTCAGTATTCTAAAATTTTTGTATTTCTAAGACTTCCTCAACTTGATAAAGATTGCATGTGTGCTGTATATGTATGAGAGCTCCTTAGCTTTGATTTATTTAATGAAATTTCCACATTGGCTACCCTATTTCTGAAAGTAAACAGTATTTGTTTTTATTCTACTACAAAATGTGCTGTTTAATCAGGCAGGAGTAATAACTGCATACATTTTTATAATAATTAATGAATATTTATCTATATATCGCTGTAAATGTACACTTTTTTTTTTTGCCATATATATTTCTGTAACTCTCTGTTCACTGCCGAGTTTTGCACCCAACCATCCTCCTAAGATTCTCCACATCATTCATCAAAAGTTTTAAATGCCAGGGTTGATGTTTAAACTGTCACGGGTCCTTGGCATCACAGTTTATCAGTGCATTCAGTGGGAATGCAGTTGGAGGTGGGATTTTAGGAACTCTAGTGCATGTGGAGCGTAGAAACAGATGAGTGTAACAAGCTAGGATGCATATGGGAACACAGGGTAAAAAGGAGGGAAAACCAAAAGAAAGCGAAGAGGCATGATGGCTGTTTTTGACAAATAGAGGGATGCAAGATAACCTGAAGGACTTAAGGGGAGAGTTTAAAGAGATGGGGATGTGGTGTCCTGAGCTGATGACTGGAGCTTCTGTATTTTTGGAGTAAAGATTCAATATAACAAACCACATGCGATTTCTGAAAACAAACAAACAAAAAGTGAAAAGGCAATTCCACTCTGAAAACTGTGTCTGAACTCCTCACCTCATATAACTCCTGCCTTTGATCTCCCATACCACGAAGCCATCTGCAGCTCAGAATTCAGCTTGGTTGAGAGGTCACTGCTCCTGCCCTGAACTTGCTTGTGCAGGCAGCTGGGCCTGAGCAGGGAATTAATAAGGTAATAGCCATCTAGTGTTTAGAGAACCATCTTAGCCTGCCATTCGTGACCTAGCTGGAATTAACACTATGGATACTTGTACTACTTAGTGCTTAAGTAGTATTTTAGCTACATGATGTCTGCAGATGTTGCTGACAGCTGAAGGATTATCAGTTGTTAGCTTAATAGGCCTTCATCCTCAGAATAGGACACATTATCTCCTTTTGTTCCGTTTACATTCAGTTTGAATTTAGTCCTGGGTCTGAAGAGAGAGAACCTATTTTTTTAAATACCTGTATCCGGATAGCTTGCCATTACTTTAATGGTATCTGAGTAGTGCTATTTTGACATGCCAAAACATTGCATACTGATGTCAACGTGATTGGTTCGCAGAAATGCCAAATACTTCAGAGACAGTGAAATGACCATGTTCTTGAAAATATAATCAAAGAATGAAATAATTTAATGATCTTTTCCAGGTTATGTAACTGCAGATCTAGGAGATTATTCCATGACACCCCCACCTTTATTTCCCCCTTCTCTTCTGAAAATCTGAGATCTGAAATTACAGTTTTCTCCCTATATGATGTTGCCTAGGTTTATTTTAAGATTTATATCTGGTCATGCATTATTTATATATAAAATATGTAATATATGCATTATAAATCAAAGCAAACATCTTTGAAATTACTGTTTATTACTGAAACAATTAATGGCCTATTCCAAAGTCCACTGACATCAGTGGGATTTCCTTTATGTTCTACATTTCATGATTCAAAGAAAAGTGTCAATGAAAGAGAAAGCTAGCAATTCTGAACCTACTCTAAAGAAGTATATACTTCTCCCTTATGTAAAGCGTAAGGATTTGTGGAATTCAGACCACAGGAAATTTGTAGGAATAAAAGCTTAACATGATTTAAAAAAAAAATACATAAAAAATCAAGCATTTGATGACTAAATAAAAATAAACACATTGGAAATACACTTTTTTTTTCTTTTTCTAATTTTATGCATTTGTAGGAGAAGTCAGGCTTCAAATAATGAAAGTTAGAATCTTTAATTTTGAAACATATTTCCCACAAATTACAGCAAGTGACAAAAGACATTGCAACATTTTTAATATGGCTTCTTTTGGAAGTAGTTGTGAGCCAGATCAAAAACCACTCTAAAATAAAACAAAACTGGTTCAGTGCTAGTGTTACTGATTTCCAAAATTGGGAATTATCTCCTTAACACCAATGTAGTCTTAAGAAGCAGGAATTCTTTTATTCGGCGCTGGGGACGTGGGGGATCTCTCCACCCAACATGTCCACCGAATGCAAGTTTCGCAGAGACTTATATCCACACAGAATATGCCATATATAGTCATTATATTTTCCAGAACTCATTATAACATTCACATCACCCTGACACGTGTGCATTAAGTCCGTTAGGGGCTTTGTGGAAGGTCTTGGGTGGTCCCTAGTGGTGTTCAGTGGTCACTCAGGAGTGAAGTCTCTGAATTCTTGGTGGTTCTTTCCATCCTTCTGTTTGATCAGTGTGGCTGGTTTGCACTGATAACTCTTTGGGTGGATTGGGGAAGTTAAATGCAGAAGCTTTCCAACTCCTTTATTTATTTTGTAGGCTTGTAAACACATTCTTTCTGATGGTATTCTTCACTGTTTGTTTTTGTTTGTATTTGCGAGAGGCACCCTTAATCCTTTTAGTTACAAATTTACAGATCAGCTGGACTCTCTGTTCCTGACTGTAATGTTACCAAACTCTAATGGAAATGATTAATGCCTGTTCTTCAGAATGTAGATTATTACTTTTTTTTTTCCCTAAAGTTAGGTCAATTCAGGAATTCATCCTTCTTATGAAGGACAAAATATATCTCATTGACATTTACAGAGGAATAGCTTTGATACCTTCTGTCTCAGCATTTGTTGTGATGCTGAATGCTTATCCTGTAGGTTTGCTCCTCACGCACACAGGAAATTTTTTCTGGTGTGGATTTGTGAATGAACAGAGATTTTATTTATAGTAGCAGAAGGAGTGGAAGGCAGGAGGTGGGAAGTATTTTGGCTTCTCTCCAGAGCTCCCTTGAGCACACCTTTAGTGAACGTTATACTTACTACATTTCCAAAATTTGTCTGGCTTTTTTTTTTAGTTTGAATGGTACAAAATTGTTAGGGTCAGATGGAACATATTTCCAGTTGGTTGAATAATGCTAAAATTATTGCTTGAGGGGAAAAAAAACTAGTTGAGCTCTTATCATAATTTCTACTGCCTAACTAGCAGTCTGCTTTGTTGCCATGAACTCTCCTCTTAGGGCTATACTGCACTAGTGAACATAGTAACTTACTAAATTATTCCTTATGTGGAATAAATTGTATTTTAGTAATATGAGTAATATTTACTCACTTTAGGATGACTGAGTGAAAGCTTGTATTCAGTGAGTGTTTAAGTACCAAGCTATATGCTTTTATTTTTTCCTGAAAAAGAATAAATATTTTTGAACTTCCTAGTATTGGTGAAATTAGGTTAGAAAAAGGACACTAGAAGATCAGAACCAGAAACCCAGGTCTTCCGCTAGGCCATGTGGGCACTTCCTCCTGGGCTCCTTAAATGTGAAGAAGATAGTCTGTTGTGGAAAATGTGTTAATGAATGAACTGTATATCCAAAGGAGACTATAGGTACTCTGTGTTGACACCTCCTTGTACCACTAGCAGGAATATCTAGTAACAGGTATATTATTGGTCATTTCATTACTTCCTAAAATGAACTATTTTTATATCATTTATATCATTCCCTATCATTTTACACATACCCTTTACTATTTGCACCTAACCGTTTCTTGGCAGCCAGTAGTCCTATTCTGCCTGAACATTTTTTGAGGGAGGATAAGGTGTCAGAGAGTCTCTGGGAAGAGAAACCACTGAAACGTTCATGCTAAATGACATTTGTATTGATGTCAGCATACACATAACAAACACGAAGGAGGGGAAAGTATTGCCTCGAAGTGTGAATAGTTTGTTTATGGCATTTAATGTGCTTGGAGTACTGGTCCTGCAGAAAGGTCAAATTTTAACATACTTTTTAAAATCACTTATTTTAATAACTGATAGCAGTGAGTGGAACAGCATGTCTGGGACTCCTTACATGTGCAGAAGGAGAACATTAGTGTTCCCTATTGGAGTTAGTGATGATGAATATAAGACAATCCTTAATGAGAAACATAAATTTTATGTTAAACGTAACATGCAGAATACGTTAGTTTCAGTAAATAGATGAGGCTCTGAGTTGCTTTGTTGAAATACTTCCTGATAAACACCATCAAAGGGTAACTCTGGAAGAAAGTAGTTCTCAACTAGATTTTTCTTGATAAATTCAAGATAATTCTGTGGTCAGAATATGTCTATTTTGCAGACAAATTACAACAAGTTCAAGTGTCAAACATATGTAACATTACAGTGGACAGCAAAGAACATGAATATTTTTTTCAGTAAGAAATTTAGAACTTTGTGGAGAAGGTTTTATTTAATTTTTTAAATATCCACATACATAAAGATACATAAGATGAATTCTTCAGCACGCTTTCCATGGTTTTTAACACATGGGAGAATCTTAGTGTAAAAGTTATTGCTTAGAATATTAGAATATCAAGTGTTAGACAATTTTACATTAAAATTTAATCTGCAGATACCTGATTCACAGACAGATTCTTCTTGTATATTCCATTATACCAAAATATACCAGAACTGCTTTTAGAAACAGACATTTTATGGATTCAATGCAGGAATCCATAATTAAGCATATTTAGAGTCTAAATGTGGGTTTCTGGATATTTGCAGGGCTTGGTCTTTTTGGTTGCTATTTCAAGTGTCTAGCATAATTTCTGTTCCTCATTGTTAGAATATGTGTTGTCAGAAGAATGAAGAATGGCTGTTGTCGGTGAAAGGCTGGAAATGCTCTGTGCTGTGCTGAAAAGATATCATGCAGGACTTGCAATTACATTGTCAGGTGGAAAAAGGAGCAAAAGATTACACGTTGCACAAGGCTTCTATAGGAATGCTGTTAACTCAAAATGCCAGTCAGTCACAAATTGTGGTATAAAATTGGTTTATAAACATTTTCAGAACTTGTGTTTTACTTGTCCAGAAGTTGTACTGAACCAAATGTAAATAATGAGGGGTTTACCGTGTCTTACAGTCAAAGCCTTGCAGAGGTGGCAGTGTGGGTGTTTATGGCAGATAGGGGTCATGATGACTCTAGAAGAACACAGAAGCACTAGCACACTACCCCTTTGAAAATAAAGTGCTTATTGGTAAGAATTACCTGATTAAAAATTCTTGAGCTCAGAAACTATACTGTTTCTTGATAATCCATGTGTCAAGTATGGAAATACACAAAAAAAGATTTTTTTAAATCCCCCAGTTTGCATCCACAGGAGATGCAGAAAGCTTTGTAACAGTTCCTAAAAAGCCTGCTAACACTAAGGGCAGTTGTTTACATACCCATTCACTGGGGTTTATGTGTCCCCAGTTCTTTATTTCTACTTGTAAAAGCATAGTCATCACTGCAGTAGTCGTGAGCACTTTGTCACTTTCTTATTGCAACCATTACGACTTACATCTGTGGAGGGGGCTAGTGATAAGCTTCTGCTGTCAACATGGATCTTATGGATCTTCTGACTTATCCATCAAAGATTTCAAAAGTGGTAGAGTTGGCATTCTCCATTATCACCGGATTTTGTGGCACTAGTGACCTTTTAAAGAAATTTGTGGAAACATTTCCTTATGATGGTGTGGGGCTCTTTTCCTGTGTTATGTAGTAGTTTTTGCTTTTTGCAAACAGCAAGAGTACTAGATTATAGGAAGAAGAAAAGTGTCTGTGATGGGAAAAGACTCATTTTCTAAGGGACATACAGAAGAAAAGAGATCACTTGTGAGATGCGCAATGGAAACTCTATACAGAAGCAATTTTTTTTACAAATCTAAATTTCACCCAGGAAGAAGACAAGCTGTAGGCAATATGAAAGAGATGAAATGGCATTTCAGTTGAAAAAGCAAAAACATGGCTTTATAAGTTAAATACTGTGAAAGCAGTGGATCAATACCCCAATAAATCAATAGTCTGATATTCAATATTGTCATAACACTTTCTAATATGTCAACAGTATATAACAAATAGCTCTTAACAATAAAATGACCAAAAAAAAAAAACCCCTTAACATGAGCTGATAAGGAGCTCACAAAAATACAGAGATGAAATCCTTTTGAAACAATGGTCTCCGCAGTTCTTGATAATTTGTGGTAGTGCATTCTTTTCAGTTTCTTCGGAATGAAACAACTTTTTCACCTGAAATAGAAGCCATTGGACAGTAGCTAACCTGTTTACTTTCCACAGTCTTATAAATTTCTCAGCAAATTAGCTTCAAAGACATCAAAACCAAAAATGTGTGAAAGATGTTTGGGAGGATGGGATAAAAGGAAGCTGGTAAATTAATTATCTCTCCTTGAACTTTTCCACATAATATATTTTTCCTAATCAAACTCTGTAATTGAGTAAGTAATTGAGTCTCTAACATAAAATTTTCTCTTGTTGTTTTTACATGGCTCACAAATGCTACATCAGAAAATCACACATTTATTTTTATCTTCACAATATTAAGAAGAGCAAAGGCAAAAGAAGTAATTTGGAATATCACATGGGTACACTGCAGAGTTGTTTTTCCAGAGCTTAAAAATGAATATGCTGTCCTAAGATTTTTCATAGAGTAAACAGCATTTGCTGTAGCACTGTCAGACAAATAAGCAAACAAATAAATCATACTTTTCATAAGAGTTTGAGTACTATTACATTTACAGTTCTGTGCTCCAGTGAGCAATTTCTATTGCTCCCATTAATAGCAGAAGAAACTATATACATGGAGATAACACATAATGTGGAATTAATTGATCAGGATTTTAGAGAACTAATAGTTCTTTCTCATTTAGAAAAATCTGAAATAATCCTTAGGTTGGTGTTTCTGTTCGGTAAGGGCAGATATCTTTTTTCTTTTTGGAAAACACTGTTAAAATGGATGTGTTCCCGTTTTTTCCTGCATTGCATATGGAAAGGAAAAGCAGAGTTCGATTCTTTCTTTGTGCATATAAATACCCCATAAAAACAAACAAAAAAGCCCCCACCTGCAATGTAGCTTTACTGAGCAAGCACCAGAAATGAAGGTCAAAAGTGTCTGCAGAAATAGTGTAGGTGAACAGATGTGCAGTGTTTTCCAGTGAAGAACAGCTTTTCATTGCTTCAGTGAAGTTCAAGGCCCAAACTCTTGTATCTCTTGGTGTTTTCAGAGTTACACACTTAACTTTTAACTGACCTTGGCCTTTTCAGTGTTCTAAGGAAACACACTTTCGTATGAAAGTGGGCTTACTTCTCCAGATAGTGCAAGTTATGGTATTGGTACCTAGAACTACTTTTTGCGTCTTTGAGGTTTAATGCATCTGTGACCATGTAGCCGAACAGTAAGGCATTTACAAACATAGCAGTGCTTCAGCTATCTACGTAAATTAGAAGTTTGCAAGGCCTGTGCCAGAGAGTAGTACTGAAGCACTTGTATTGTACGCTCGTCCCCATTTATAGGAAAGGCAAGATTTTTAGAAGTGCGTTATACTGGCATAACACCTCCTTATTGTAATTTAGTAACAACACAAATTGAAACAAAACATCCAATGGTGATGTAATGTGGCCAGGGCTTCTTTTAGTAACAGTGCATCATCAAGGTATTTGGATTAAATTTAGTAAAATTGATGGTCTGTCTATGTGGATCTAGAAATCTAAGTTATTACCACAATTACAGATTTATTGATTGGAAAGTGAGTTTTTGGTGACAGTGATTGTGAAGAAATGCTGAAAAATAAAGACTACTCAATTTTATAAATTTGTCTAGAGAGCATGAAATATTTTTCTGCAGAGCTTAGTTACATACAACATCAAAGGGGAGAAAGGAGTCATGTATTGCCAGAGCAGAATGCTATGAAGTAATATAACATCAACCCATGCATTAATTGCTTGTTCATACCCTTTGAAACCAGACTTTTGGCTATTATACAAACAACTCTAGCAGAAATCTAGCCTAGATCTTGAGAATTATTTGGCTGAATGTAACAATGAAGCATTAATTTAAAGTCTAATT
Organism: Calidris pugnax; assembly: GCF_001431845.1. Lineage (NCBI taxonomy): Eukaryota > Metazoa > Chordata > Aves > Charadriiformes > Scolopacidae > Calidris > Calidris pugnax. The sequence continues at coordinate 6,844,649 of NW_015090830.1, read as the reverse complement.
TTCATAGTTTAATTTACCTTTTCTTCCTATTAATGCTGTTTTTCTGATGTCATGGAAAAGAAAAGTTTCTAAATGTTCTAAAATCTTATATCCCTCCAGAAAAAAAAAAAGAATGGCTTTGAAAATCCATGCCCTCCCACTTTCTCTGGGATTTGCAGAGTTCAGCATTGCCTAATGATATCACAAATGGATAGACCAGAGTCTGGTTTGGGGCTTTTAAAATCTGAATTTTCTTATTTCTGGGTAAATTTGGTAGTTCAAATCTGTGAAACTCAGTTTGCTCCTCTTTCAGATATAATAATGCCCTTCAAGGAGTCTACAAGATCTAAAAAAATAGAAGTTCTGTGACTGAGACCTTTTTATGGTTTTCTTTATTTAGTCAGAAATAAAGGCAATATCATAGAATCATACAATCATTTAGGTTGGAAAAGACCTTTAAAATCACCAAGTCCAAGTGCACTCAATCCCCTCATCAATATTATTGATACAGTTGTTAAAAAGAACTGCCTCCAATACTGACAAGCACCATTTTTGACAAGCCACCAACTGGATTTAACTGTTTACCACAAATCTTTGGGCCCAACTGTCCATCCATCCTGTCCCTTCAGGAGCTTCTTCTAGGTGGGCATCACATTTGCTAATTTCCAGTCAACTGGGACCTCCACGTTGAGCCAGGACTGCTGTTAAACAATGGAAAGTGGCTTGGTGAGCACTTTTGCCAGCTCCCTCAGTACCATTGGGTGAATCCCAATGGAACCCATAGACTTGCCCTTCAAGACTGCCTCCCAAAGGACTTTGTCAACCAGATTTGCCAAAATCTGCCCTCTGGAAGTCCAAGGTAGCAATTCTGCTAAACCCCTTCCTTAGTTCTTCAAGAATCAAAAATTCTAACATTTTGTAATTGCTATGCTCAAGATGGCCTCCAACCAACATCACCCACCGTTCCTTCTCTGTTCACAAACAAAGGTCCAGCAGGACAACTTCACTAGTTGGCTCCCTCACCAACTGTCAGGAATTTATCTTCCACAACTCCTGGAACCTCCTAGACTGTTTCCTCTACCCTGTATTGTATTTACAGCAGACATCTGGTAAATTGAAATACCCCATGAGAACAAGGGAGAGTGATTGTCCGACTTCTCCCAGTTGCTTATAGAATAATTTACCTGCCTTTTCGCCCTGGTTGGGAGGGCTATAACAGAATCCCACCATGATATTTGCCTTCCTCCTGATTCTTACCCATAAACACTCAACCCTATCATCACCATCATTGAGCTCTAGACAGTCAAAACACTTCCTAACATACAGGACTACCTCACCTCCTCTCCTTCCTCATCTGTCCCTTCTGACGAGTTTATAGACATCCATTGCAGCACTCCAGTTGTGCAAGTCATCCCACTGTGTTTTGGTGATGGCATATCGCAGTTTACCAGTTGCACAATAGCTTCCAGCTCCTGCTGTTTGTTGCACATCGTGTGTGCATTGGTGTAGATGCACTTCAGTTGGGCTATTGATCCCATCCCAGCTTTGGGGGGAGAAGCCTTAATTTCCTATGTGACCATTTTCAGGTGCTTCTGTCGTTTCTAACATCAATAACCCTTGTGTCTTTGCTGCTGCATGGATCTCCATCCCCTACCTTCACTGAAACATCAGATCGAAGGACCTCACTAGCATGCAGCCTCTCAAATATTGGCATGCTGCCCCCAGGCTTATCTCTAGCAAGCCTGATTTTATCCCTTTCCCCCTGTGAGTCAAGCACTTTATCTTACACTAATATCTTGTAGCCATTCTGCGTTAAGTATAAGTAGATTAGCATTCCATGGGTTAAAGGCCACGTGCTTCCACTCTGAAACAGCTATTCTGGCTATAGAGAGTACTGGGGAATGAGGAGTCTTGGTTTATTTTCTGTTTTAAAAGAATCTTTTTTCAAGTAAGATCCAAACAAAAAGACTAACTTAATTTCAGACGTATTTTAGGTTCAGTGAGCTGTAGTCATTTAGCTCTGGGACCTGTCCAGCTTTTTAGAACCTCTAAAACAAATACACTGTGTAAATCCTACTTTTTTTGAAAAAAAAAAAAAAAAAAAAAAAAGTTTCTAGGCCGGTCATAGCATTTGCCCAAGTTAAAGATGTCTGAAATGAAAGCTTACTGCTGTGAAGAGGGTTCAGATGAAAACTTCAGCAGAGTGGAAATATTTTTCTTTTATATTGATTTAGGTACGAAGTACACAAAGTACAATTTTGGATTCAGTTTTTCTTGAAAATATATAGTGTTCTTTGAAAACAAAACAACAGTTTTATACGTAAATGTTTATTGTGTTGCTTTAGGTGTCCATTTTCTATTTTTCTTGTCATTCACTGGAGTCCTCCATTTGTACAGAGAGAAAATAGGAGCTAAAGCTGACCGCTTGTGTCAGCTTTAGTATACCTGATTCTATTTGAGCTGTGATTGCTTATGCACCCTCATACATCTGCCATTACTCAGTCTCCCCAAGAGTATCAGCAAAGAAGTGGACTTCAGATAAGCACATCTTGCAAGAACAGATGTTTGCATGCTGTAGTGTTATTCTATGAAGTTAATACTGTTTCAGTTGTGTTGTTCTTGGATGATTGCAATCCAATTATTTTTTTCTATCTCAGAAAACCCATTCAGCAGATGGAGGCAATTGCAATTCTGTATTTTCTTCCTGTGTTTGACAAGGGTGTGAAATAGCTTCTTCTCAATTTGTGGGTACTGCTATGGATAACACAGTTATCTCCTGGGCTAATGATTCCCTCCGAGAATTCCATCAAAAGGTGTGACATTGCCCAGAGCAGTATATTTCATTAAAACATATTTTATAGCTCAGACCAAAGGAAGCAAGTCTGCGGCAAATCTGAGGACACATTTACTGCATAGGCACAATGAACATTGCAGTAGTATCAGCTAGATGCTGATTTTGCAGTGTGCACCATTCAGAATCATTTCATATGTGGTTTTTACTACTGCTAAGTGATTGTGTCGTTTCTTGTAAATTGCATGTGGTGTTTACATAAACATCAAAGGAAGTCAACACGGTAACAGTTCTTATTAGAGAGAAGTTTAAAGTATTTTGTACTCAGTGTTTTACTGCTGTACCGTTAATACTTTATACGTATCTACATTTTGATGTTTTGGTGAAGCATTAAATAGTTCTGCATAATGAAAACTAACATGCGTACATTCTTTTTTAATATTTTTGTCTCTGCTTTACTAAAGCTCATAGCTCATGTTGTTTGGGAATAATTTTGTCTTGGCCTCTAGGGTGGGCACACATTGGTAGACTTTGCTGTGGTAGTGATGTGCTGCAGCACATCTTGTTTCCTGGTTAAACTGATTGGCAACATCAACAGAATTAGAAGGGGAGGTTCTGCTCTTCTGCTTGAAAGAACGAGCTGCTCTGCAAACAGAAGACAATGCTTCATTCAAAAGATATAATGGTGGTGTAACTACCAGAATTCAGGTTTTACTTTTGGAATTTTGTGTATTATTTGTTAACAATAAGTTTTAAGTTAATTCTATGCAGTTATTTGAAAATAATTTAATTTTACATGTATATAACCACTTTACTCTGATTCATTGGGTTAGTGCAACAGTTCTTGATTTTTTCAAATCAGCTTCAGATTTGAATTTAGCACATGTATGGGAAGCTCTTCATAAGTTTTTGTTTTCAAGAGAACAGCACATATCTTATATCATAGAATAAAAGATGTATGAAGGTGAAGGGTAGTGAGTAAGGCCAGTAGCTAAGCAGTAGCAATCTGACCATTTTGTTTTGCAATTAGGCTTTAGCCACCTGATCACTTTGGAGTTACTAGCAATTACAATACTGTATTAGCTGTGCAATAAGCCTACAGTCTGTGCATTCATTTTACAGCAGTTAATATGCTGGTGCATCAAATTGTAAGTATTTAAAGACTTTTAGTATCAAAATTAATATAAGAATATAAAGAAACCTCATTAACTGAAAAGTTTGGTAAAGCTCTTCAAATCATGCCTTTGAGTAATGTAATCCTTCCGGAGTATGTTCAGGAATGGTAAAAGAAAGTTAAGCTTTTAAATAGACTGATGGAAGAAAAATGTTAAGTCTTAGCAAAACAAGGACACCTTGGTTGCTATTCTGCAAAATCAGTCATACATTACTGATACAGGCTAGTTAAAGATTGAGAAACTGTCATAAATCATCCTGAATCCAACCTGTTTTTCAGTATGTCAAGAAGTGGAGCCCACTGGGTTGATAAAGGTGACATTCCAGATATCCTCTTCAGCTATTATTTTCAGTTTCTTCTTTCCCTAAAAATTCAGAGAAATAAAGACAGGAATAATGCCCTATAGGTGATGAAAATTAAATACTTTCTGGCAACTTCTGGTTGTGGACAGATTCAGAATATTTAATATTTAGTAGGTATGTTCTTGTTAGGAGCATAACTAAGTCAGCAGTGATAAGACCAGCTGTGAGCAGGGCAACAAGGGGCCACTGGGGCAGCCCCAGCCCCAGAGATCGGGCACCTACCTGAGGATGGGGCCAGGATGGGACACGGTCCCTCAAGCCTGCCCTGTGCGGAGCTGGAGACCAGCCCTGCTGCAGCATTACTGGGGCAGGGGCTGGTGGTGCTGGGGGGGACTGCAATGAGGGCCTGAGTTGTGGGTAGGGTCAGAGGAGCCCTGGGGAGCTAGGAAGGGCTGATTGGTGGGTACAAGCTGTATTAGTCTCTAGTGGTTAACTAAGCAAACTGTTGGTCTGCAAAGTCCTTTTCAAAATTAGGTTTGGGGTCTAAGGTGAGATTGCTTAGGGAAGCAAGTTGAAACAATTTAAGAAGGAAAAAAAAAAGCTTCTTTAAGTACCACTTAAAAAGTTAATATCACAGACCAATATATAATCATTAGATGTGGTGGACTATCAGAAACCAAAACCTACTGAAAGACCTTTTCATTAATGTTTTCGTAGTCATAGTTAAAACCTCTGATACAGAATTCAGAGAGCCATGTTCTGATGTTTGGCATATTTCCCATGTATTTCTTCTCAGTGCTCATCTCAACATTATGAGTAATCATGTTTCAGTTTGCCATGTGTTTGTATTACTTTTAAATTAAGAGACTCCTGCAATGTTCCAACTTTATGTCTCTGACTGGCACAGTAGGGAAAAAATAACACTGCATTTTGTGTTTATCCAAGCTATTTATTCACATTACTACAGTGTGTGAGTGTTTCACCCTCTAGTGTATACATATTCTTGCAGTAGTCATTGGCAGAGGTGGTGGCATCTCATTGAAATAAAATACCCAGAACCTTTCTGGGGATCTGGGTTGAGATGACAAATTAGGTCTGAACTGGGGAAGAGAACATGGGTTGGCTTGAGACTGCATTGCTTAGTGGAATCCCCCTCTTTGTCAAATTAATCTAAAAGAAAAATAGCTGCAGCAGTCCCAAGTAAAGAGGGAGTCCACTGTTGTCCAAGCTAGATTTTGCTCCCTTGCTGTCTTTTATAAATCATTACAGACATAGCTGCAGAAACACAGTCTCCCAAACAATAAATTTGTAACCTAAGCAGTGGATCACATCTCTTCTAATTAGAAATGCTTTTGTGGAATAAACCACCTGTTGCAGAGATGATTTCATAGTACGCAGGGAAAGGAAAGAAGTGCACCATGCTCAGAGACACGAGTATCTCATTAATCTGGTAGGCATTGTCTTAAGCAGGGATTCCCAGGGGCTCACTTCAGCAAGACACATATTGCAAATAAGTGTTTGAGAGAAGCCTTGATATTTTTCTACTTAGGCCAATTTGTACTGAGATGGAAGTATTTAAGAAGACGAATCTTTATTTAATCTTTACTTTACAGAAAAGCTAAAATATAAACCATGTGACAACAGAAAGAGCCTTTTGTTATGCAGTAGAAGTGCTATGCAAAATCCTCCTATGTAAATTTAAAATTCAGCATTAGAAATTAAAAGGCTTAAATCAAAGTGTTGTATTTAAAACAATATAATAAATTTCATAAAATAGGGAAGCAGAAACTAACATTTCTTCACTTTCTCTTGTTTTCAGTGGTTGCCTTACAACTGCAGTTTAAAAGATACAGTAGCAAATTGAAGGCTTTGTGTTTATTACCAGATTCTTTTCTTCTAATAACATTCCTGCCTGCATTTTTGAATTGAAGTTTGTTAGGTAACATTATGTTTAGCAGGAATAGCATATAATTGGTTGGCCATGCAATCAGCTGAGAATCTTTTGTGTTTCTTAATTTTTATTACTTTTTAGATGTAAAAGCCCTCTGACTCAAAAAGTATCTGGATTTTCTTCACTGATGACAAGTACAAATAGTTTTTTCTTCACAACAAGAAGTATCTAATGTTATTAATTTTTCCAAATGTTCCATGCGTTTCCTGCTATGACACTGAATTTGCCTTTCTGCAGTATGGTAGTGGAATGCCATGTTTATGTTGATATTTCCTTATTCTTTTGATTTCTTACCTATGCAACCAATTTCTTAATTGGTTTATAATTTCATATTTCCCATTATGAATAGAGTGATTTTGCTGATGGTATACCTGAATAAGATTTTATGTGTATTCATGCAGAATTAAAAGAAGAGAATGAGGACAGAGATTCTTCTGATATTTTGCTGTTAGGGATAGTTTTAACTTGAGTTCCTTATAGCTTCATAAACCCAGCGGATTTGTCATTTTCCTGGGCATACAAATTTACTCCTGTGGTTTTTGTTTGTTTTTCTTTCTAACATTTTCTAAGGCAAATGTTTTTTTGTAAACACTAGGACTTAGGAATCATTTTATCAAAAAAGGAACCTGCAGAAGAGAAAAACAATTCTGATTGTTTCTGAAAAATTAGAATACCAGCAAACCAGGATTAGAATACCAGAATACCTACTATTCTTGTTTTTAGGAATAAATCACTTCAGAGAACATTTTGACTTTTTAGGAAGTTTGGGTCCCTGGCATTTTACATTGAGTGTATTATTCCTTTGTTAATAGAATACAGTATTATTCTGAGGATAAGACAAGATGTAACCAGCATTTTGCCCATCAGTGCTCTAAAAAAAAGATGTAAGATTGTCCTGCTGTTCTATAAAAGACCCTTTCTCTGCTTCTTTCTTTCTTCCATCTTCAAAATCAAAAAAGTGGATCCACTTTGACGTAGTTTTGTTTTGGATATTCAGTCAGAGCTTCTTGTGGCTCAGATAAGCGTATGGCGCGTTGACTGATGTTACTGTGAAGTTTATATGAGCTGACAATCTTAATTTCATTAGACTTCCCCCTCCCAAATCCCCCCACAGGACAAGATATAAATTATATGCAGCACTGTAATTTCATAGAGTTAATACACGAGATGAAAAATGTCATCAGCCCCCATATGCTTACTCCTTTTGCTCAGATTCTATATAGAAACTTAGTAATACCACATTGCAGGTACTGAGAGACAGTCAGGGCAGTGGGATAAGAATAAGAATGAGCGAATTCTTAAAATTAGAAAGTTTCCTTTCTGATTTAACATCACAGTATAACTGCACAATACCTGAGGCTGTTCATTTCTGCATTATCACATTGTTCTTATTGTGCACCTCTATAAATACATTCTGTTCTCAAAGTCATTTTAAAGAAAAAAACCCACAAAGCCTCTCAATCTGTTAAAAAGTCACCCCTTATTCTCAGAGAACACCTGTTCATTTATAATCTAAACAGGCAATTCTTTATACTCAAGTTAGAAGCACTGAGACTTAATGGGTAGCTCTTTCATGTCACCTCTTAAAACACCAGGTTACGTAGTGACTTTTACTTTTTTGTTGTTGTTGTTTGGTTTTGTTATTGTTGTTTTTTCCCCAGTAAATATAAACTTTATTCTACTCAAGGTGGGGTACAATATACTTACTGTATATTATAAAGCACAAAGTGTATGTTAGGAACAATGAAAAGTATCTGTCAAAGTTCATTACTTCATTATAATTAGTTTAAATACAAGCAGATTAAGTGACTTTATCATTAACAATAAACGAACAAGAAAGGGATGTGTTTTGTTGAGGGACAGAGTAATCCTGGACAGCCAGCTGTCACTGCCACAGTGCGCAGTTTCCCTTTGCAGTAAGTGGTGCTGTCCTTGGGGCCCTAGAGGATAACGTGGGTGGTGGGACTGAACTACAGTCCTTGAAGCAAACAGTCCTCGGTGTGTCTGCTTCAGGCTTAGTGTTTAAGGCAGAGTTTCTAGCAATGAGATCTGTAAGATAACTACTAGAAGGACTAAAATCAAACCGAACTAAAATAAAAAATAGGTGCTAGCATATTTTTGACTTGGGAGGTTTTCTAGGATGAATGTAGAATCCAAGATATCCCAGCTTAAAAAATGAACTATGCTGGGTGGAAATGACACTGGACAAAATGATTGACTTGCCAGAAATAGCACATGAGGAATGATGGCAAGAGGTGGGAAGGTTAAAAACTAAGTAGAATGGTGCTAACAGAAATACTGTAGTTTTTATATCTTATGTGCAATAACCTTTTATGGAATTTAATATGTCATTTCATATGATTTTATGTGTATATATTCTACAGCTGCACTCCAATTCTGACAAAGGTGATGGATCTGTCAAATACATTCTTACTGGAGAAGGGGCGGGAACTATATTCATTATCGATGACACGACCGGAGACATCCATTCAACCAAAAGCCTAGATCGAGAGCAGAAGACACACTATGTGCTTCATGCCCAAGCTATTGATAGACGGACAAACAAGCCACTTGAGCCTGAATCTGAATTTATTATCAAAGTGCAGGATATCAACGACAATGCACCAAAATTTACAGATGGACCATACATTGTTACTGTGCCAGAGATGTCTGAAATGGGTAAGGAAAACAAATTATTCTATTCAATAATCTTTTAACAAGTGAAAATGCCACATGCTGTTTGACAAAGTTATGACACATAATTGTATCTTTGATTGAAAAAGATATTACAGCTGAAAAGAGACGATAAGAAGACATCAAATGCAACCTTGCATGTTACTTGGGACATTCATATTAAGAAAACAGTGCACACACATTGACTGTAGAAGAGAGTTGTTCTTATTCTTGAATGCTTTAACAGACATTTCGGGGCAAATGGTACTTTGCAGTCTAGATAGAAGATGTATTCACACATCCTTATTCATTTACACGCTTTATGGCATTCTCTTATGTCTGTATGAGTAGCCTATGCAATTCACAGAATGAAACAAATATAAAGGAACAGTAATTTTATAGGTTGTTTTACACCGTAGTCTCATATATTTATTTACTTTCATTAAGTTTCTTATAAAGTGAACTGAAGTTTAAAAAGTTTTCCATGTTAGAAATGCAGTTCAGATGATCTTATTCCTTGAGGTGCTACATTATGCAATCAGTTTGGGGTTTTTATTTATTACTTGGCTGGTGTTGAAATTAGTTTAAAACTTTCCTCTAATATCACAACATCAAAGCTGCAGAGCTAGTTTATGGTAGATGGAAATCTGACTTTTGAGCTAGATTTTTTTTTGAGAAAGCTTAACTGTCATGACTGTTTTTTGTGAAATATACCTACTGTCTTTTATTAATGAATGGAGAGTATAGATAATTACATCATGAACACATACTTTTCCCTTTCCCCCCAAATCCCTTCATATCTCCTCTAAGAAATGACCTTCAAGTCCAAGATGTGTCTAACTTTCCCAAGTGAGAAGTACGTAATTTGTTTTCTTCTTGCTGTTTACCTAATAAGCAGGTGATAGAATTTAACTTCTGCAGAATAGAATTTTAAAAATTAAAAGGAAAAATATTAAAATACATGTAGTTACTCAACTCTAACAATATTGATCATACATATAAGAACGAATGATTATTGCCATTGAATCTTAATGTTATGCCATCATTTGACCACTTTGAATGGTAATGATAACTCAATATGAATAGACTAAAAATAACAAAAGTGTTATGTTCCATACTTGAAAGTCAGATACAAAATTTTTTAAATATAATTATTTTGGATGAGGAGCATACATTGTACCACTTTTCTTGTACAGTGTATATCAGTGAAATTCATTTTAAACTGGGAATCTGTATTTGATTCATCTTTCATGGTACCACCTGACGTTATTATGCTGAGTTCAGACATATGTGGTTGTGTAATGAGGGGAATTTAATCTGTTTGTGGAAGTCTGCATTCTGTTTGAACTGCATAGAGTATGTAATAAGTATGCATACAGTGCACACAGGCCAAAACCAGAGCTTCCATTGCAGATATGCATAGTAAAAATGATGTATTCCAAACGCATCTACAATTCTTTTCTTGCATATATAAATGAAATATTGCAAATTACAATATTTGCAATATAGATGAAATTAAATATTCATTAAAATATATTTTGAAGACTATATAAATGAAATATTTACAATTACAAATGGAATATGAAATATTTGGAAACAGGTAGTAATCATACTAGTCCTTGAAGGACCAACATATATTAAAACTTATTTCTGAACTGTACAGTTCAGAGCTGTGACAGTTTTGAAGCGGAGACTGATTTTTACATCAGTGGCTTCTTCGTTGACCTAAGTGGCATTAATCTTGTATAACATAGAGAATAAGTATTCTTTCCTATCTACCATGCAAAATCAGATTCTATTAAATGGACTCTAAAGTTTACTAAATATCGTGTTTTAAAAGGATATAAAATTTTGCCCTCGTTCTCTTTCTTTTCCCCTGACTTTATTACTATTTCTATTTCCTCCTCTTCCCACATTTTATTATCATTATTTATTAACATTATTATTTCTAATAGCCTCTTCTGGGTCTCTACCAGAAGAACAATCTTTGTTAGCCATTCTTGTTTGGTCAGGATCTAGCTAATAAACATTTTCACATTATAGGTCAAATATAATTTCATTCCTTAAAATAATTCGCAAATTGTTTATTGTTCTCTTAAATCATAGCTTTCTCTCAAATACTGACTTCATTGATCTCATCTGTTAGTTCTCAGAGCTATAAACATGTAGATCACCACTGCATCTACACAGTGATCCTGGTGCATGACAGGACATATTTTTAATGTATGATTCCCTATTTTAACTATATAAGCATACTATTGCAAATATGCTTCCCACAAGCAATTTGTGCAAGTACAGAAGGGCAGTATTTCTGTGGGGATTGTCATAACACCAGGAATATTTAAGCAGTGCACAGTATCATATGACAGTGATGGGACAGAGCTACCAGAGATAATATTGTGGGCCTGTATGAAACCTCTTCAGTTGTCTTTGGTAATTCACTATGGCAAAAAGCTTTACTGTTAGAGTTGCAGTTCGTTTCAGTAACATCTAAGCTTTTATCTCAATTGTCTTTCATCACATCATATACTCTCTTGATGTGAAATTCATTTCCTTTATCGACTGTCTCAAAAAGTGCATAACTGTCTCCCTCTTTCTTCAGTTTCCTTTGTCTTTAATGGAGAGCATTTAAATTAATTGATTATTTTTTTCCTGTGTGGAAGCCTTTTATTTTCTGCATAGGAAGAAAGACAGTGGAAAGGAAATCAATGTTATCCTCAAAGTCAAAAGCAGCTAATATAATTATGTTTTATCATTTGATTTATAACAGTTCTCTTTTTACATGCTCGCAAAATGTAGTATTCTTACATAGCTGTTAGTCATAATTCTGTAGTCGTTTGAATCTTGATATTACTGTACAACTGCATTATACAAGTTACTGTTTTCCAAAGAACAATTTGAATAATTAATCTGGGATGGCAATTTGGGTTATAAACCAGAGTGGATAATGGTAAACCAAGGAAGATTTATTCATAAAATAAAGCATTAATACATGTGTTTTATAAATTAAATACTTTACTGGTTGTACCTGTGGTAAATCATTAAAATATTTCTTCCACAAACCTTTCCTGTTGTGTGAATAAAACGTGAATTTTCATACCCTGCCACATAGGCAATCTGTAGGTAAACATTGTATTTTCACTGGAAATTTATGATCATTACTTTCTTGTTCCCATATTGATTTTGTTGCGTTTGTTGCATACTGAAAGCATTTCATTGTCTGCAGTCTCAGGAAAACTAATTCTATTATTGTTTCCACTGGATACATTCTTTCTGTCAAATACTCAAGATCCCTGTGCATTTATATGAGTTCTGTAATTAGAATGTTTTTTGACATTTAGCTGTGGAGTCTATATAAAACTGAACTTCTTGTTGCTATTTTATGAATTACTAAGCATTCTTCACCACTTTAAAAATTTCTTCTTCTTTTTTACATGGTCATTTAAAGAACTTTCAGTGTTACTGTGTCTCTGTAACAGCACTCATGCTGAGTGGCAGGTGGTATCTTTTATATCCGTTATGCTGTTTAGTTTCAGGAGCAAGTTCCTGCCTGTCTCCTCAAGAAGTTAGCTGGTATTTTTCCCACAAGTTGAAACTTTCGTGATCTGCTTCTAAAAGCTGTAGGATCTTTCTGTAGGACCTTACTGGCCTTTCTTTTTTTTAGGTCAATGACAAGAAAGTACAGGTAATTTTTGTTAAATTATTTTTCAAATACCACAGTGTTCACTGTGGCAGAAAGTGCTCATATTATTTATGCTTTATGTACTATGCTGAAAGAGCGGAAAGAAAACACATATTCCTTGCCATCACTGAACCTTTCTCCTGAAAGTTGGCTCAAGAACCAAGGTTTATATCTGAAATTATTTCTTCTGCAGTGTAAAAAAATATATCATTGAAAGCTATAACTATGCTCTGTTTTAAGGTTTATGAGTCATCATTATCTAAATGTAAAAGGAAACAAAATCAGTAAAAGCCTTCATTTTTCAATTAGTGAAAGCTTTCCATATCTGCTCATTTTCCGATAGCTTCAAAATGAGTGAAATATTGCATATTAAATTTTCTAGTGTTGAGGTCACGCATAAGAAGAGTATTCCCAATAAATTCTGCTAAATTAATAGACACACTGGACTTTTCTGAACTTCTTTCCCACATATTATAATGTGAAGTAGTCATAATTTGAGATAATTTGGAAGACAATATTCATGGTGTTGATAAGTATGATTTTTATGAGAAATGCCTATTTATCTTCCTGTGTTGTTTGATTTTTATTTTCTAATGAAGATAGCTGACAAAAAAAAGGAGATTTTTTTACAGTGAGGACTTGGATCAGTAATTTAGTCACTGGAATCGAAGTGTTGGCTTCCTGGTGAAATCACTACTTTCTAGTGTAGAATGAAACTAAGTGTGTTGTGTTGACTTGTTAGTGTTTGAAGACAATTTTAAGAATTAGTTTAGTTAGGCAGGAAATCCCTGTGTTCATTAAACTTCACCTTTCTTTCACTTCTTTTACTTTTTGTTCAATATTGATGCTTTTGAGATTTTAACAGTGCAGCAAACTATGGAAAGTCATGCATACAGATTTTCGTTCTCAACAGACGTGTTTTATTGAACTGCCTCATTAAACATTAAAAATTTGTCTTCAGAGAGACAGATTGAAGTATTTCCCTTAAGCTTTTCTTTGATATATAACTTTACAAAATTTTTATTGTAAACATATTTTAAAAAAGAGAAAAACAAAAGAAGATATTTTAAGTAAAACTACAATTTCATTTCCCAAATGAAATGATCCTTATTTTTGATAACAGAAAAAAGGCAAAGCTTACAGAGTGGTGTTCAGAGCATATAGACATATTTTACAGGTCTGTATAGCGCATTAGTTAAGAAAACAGAATTCCCAATACGTAATCTCTAAACTGTAGTGGGAAATCATGTGGAATGGTAGCTGTACTCTGAATAAGCAGAGCCTCCACTTTGGGGAAAAAAAGTCTCTTTTATTGCCTAACTGGAGTGTCAGAATGCTTTCATAGCAAAATTTTGAGGTTTTCTTGACAGGCCTTTTCACAGTAGGTTAGTGAATAAAATATGGAAGGTATGCCTCTGGGTCTGATGTTCATATCTGTTTGAGGTCTCCCGGGAAATTAGATCCTTATTTTTGTATTAGATTATTTTCATCAGAATTGTTAACATTAAAAATAGCAGGGCAGCTGTACTGTATACTTATCCATCTAAATCCTTCATTACACATAACTCAACAGAAAAAAAATGATGCTGTGCCTGAACGGTACAAATATATGTGGAATCGTGTTTTTTCTGTAATGTTGATGAGCTGAATGATGCTAACTTTGAAAGGAATAATTTGAAGGCAAAGGTATCCTATTTTTTTCTTGCAAGGTGTTCTAACCATCAGCTTTCACAAGCTGCCTTTCCTCTTGACTCAGCAAATCAAGCAAGAGTTAGAGAAAAGGCCTGTATATCTTATAAGATGCTGAGTGTGCTTGTGTAATACAGTGAAAAAGTTAAGCATCTGATGAGCTACATTTTGCTGAATGAGGGTTTGAAAGGTGGGGTGGGGGGTTGAGTTAAAACTTGTGATTCTACGAGTCCTTTCTATGGAAAGAGAACACTTTGACACTATTCAGTACTGTCCAATACCAAATTACTGTTATCAGGTATTTCTTCAGAGAGAGATACAGATGTATTAGAAAATTGCTGTGGCAGATTTTAGGGTATAATAGCATTCCATTCATGCTAAAATGACTTGTCAGCTGCTTATGTGAGATACTGCCTTTATCTAGCCCTGTTTCTTTGTCCCCCATGAATAAGCAATACAAGCATTCGGATTCTATCCTCTACCTTTTAAAATACGGAGGAGAGAGAAGAAAGTGTTGAAGAATGAGAACCATGTATTTCTGGTATTGTCTTCTGAAATATCCAAAATCTGTTCATCGATTCCAAAACCTACCTTGATTTTCTAGAACTCTGAGAAAAAGTGCAAATGGGAGCTCAGCCCGTTAGAAGAGTAGGCAACTGTTGGTCTCTGTTTTCCTGGAAGCAGGAAAATCTATAGAAAAAAAGGTACAGAAGTTGCCCAGCGCTCTGTGTAGCAAACTATGGTAGGTGACTTGACTATACCTATTGGATGCATATGTTTTTGTTGTATGCGACTAAAAAAAATAAAATAATTGTGTATCAGTAACATACTAATCTTTAATGATTCCACAAGATTCCAACATAAAATAATGAAGCCATGAATAAAGGTAAAACAGCAATTCAGTACGGACAGGCCTTCACCCTTGAATACAAGCTTAACTAGAAGACAGAAAGGTCACAGCTTTTCCACCTTAAGTTAGAAAGTGTTACCAAACTGGGCTACAGAAATATATCATTACAGTATTTAGAGAAGCTATAGAATAGGGGATAATACGCATTTTCTATTCTTGACCTGATGTGGTTTGCAGGAACTCTTATTCTAAGTTGAGATAGCAAATAAATATGACTGAATAGTTTCCTAGAAGATTTTAAGAAAATTACACTAATTTTACTTCACATGTGTTTACCTTGCTATATAAACACTAATACAGTAATATAGACAGTTGTACCAGTAACTCCTGAATAAGGTTCGAACTTGATGTTATTACAAGATTCAACTTAAACTTCATCAAGGTATCCATGTGTCTGCTCTGTGAATATATTTATCTGAGAGACTGTATTCATTTGGTCTATCTATCTAGACCCGAAGACACTGTATTTAAGTATGCAGACACATTTGTGGTACCTTTTATTAATCTCCAGTAGAGATACAAAAAGCAAATTTTGGTATCCAATTTAATGTGGCACAAGTGATTGAATAGTTTCTCAAAGTGAAGAATCCAAATCTGCGAAGATTTGCAGGCTTGCTTTGCCGTACTCAAAGTGAGAGCCCGTGATTTTAAGTATTTCTATTCCCAGTCTACACTGACAGTTTGCACTTCAGCAAACAGTTCTGTGCAATGGAAACTAATGTATGAAGTTAAACAGCTGGAACTCAGGATCTGGTGCCCATACCATATGTTTTTTGGAAGTCTTATTTCAGACTAGCTCTTGTCTGGTCTCTCAGAGTAAATGCCCATTAGCAGTCAAAATATATAAAGCACATCTTCTGGTTTAGTTTCATCTGAAGAAATACAGTTAGCATGATCTGAAACTGTTCCATGTGGCAAATCAAAGTACAACAAGTGAGGGAGATCAAGGAATTTAATTCAAAAGCATCCTTCTCCTCAAAATCAAGATGTGAAATTGAACACCCCAGAGTGGAGGTGATGCCTTAGTGGTTAATTTAACTTAGAAGCCACTTTCAGATGCAGGATTTCAAGAGAGCAGCCTGTTCTGTTATTATTATTCCTGTATTTTAATACTGGACCAAAGAAGTCTGTTGAAGCTGTGTCTGTAGAAAGGTAAACAAGTGGGATAAAGACTGAATAACTTGCCAGTTTTTCTTTTACTGATTTCTTATGTGAAGTGTTGGGCAGTAATAGCAAAAAAGATTAATCATTAAATGTCTTGAAAAATACAGTAAAATGTGAAGTCACTTGTCTCTATTCTATCTGTGCAGTACTTATGCATTTTATTTGCTACAAATTCTTACTCATAAGTTGTCCCACTTAGTGACATGCTAGAAACTATGATTTTATTTTTCTTATGGTGTTTATTAACATCATACAAATATTTGCTTTTTGAACTCGGTGTCTTTCTGATTTGGATCCGTCATTGGAATTCCCGCAAGGTTCTAGTAGTTATTTCATTTTCAGATCTTTGATGCCTTCTGATAGCGAGTTTTTTTGATTCCCTTATTATCTTTTATTGATTTGGGCATGTTTATGCAAATTATTTAGAATAATTACTTCAACATTAATTTGTATTGTGGATGAAGATAATCCTGAAGTCTATATACATGAAGTCTATAAATGTTGTTCAGAAGTCTAAACAATGTCCAAGGTTGAGGTCTATATGTGTGAACATGCATAAGTGCTTATGTATATGTAACTTAATTACATATATATATAAAGAGAGAAAAATGTTTTTTTCACGAGTATAAAGAGTTTACCTTAACAATATGATGGGATAATAACACATAGAGAAAATGTTATTTATCTCTCAGTTGTAGAATGTGAGGACTGCAGAGGTTTCAAAAATGCATCTAAAATATTTCTATTTGTCAGAATATTCTATATATTTTCCATTAACTTTTAACTTTTATTCTCCTATGTATACAGGTACGTCTGTTCTGCAGGTGACAGCCACAGATGCAGATGACCCTACTTATGGAAACAGCGCCAGAGTAGTGTACAGTATTCTTCAGGGACAGCCATATTTCTCTGTTGACCCAAAAACAGGTGGGTATTTTATATTGCTGTCAATGTGATTAGGCTAATATGTTGCACTTTACTAAGCCTGGTAAATGAGATTCAATGTACAAAACACAAGTGGGTGGGATTTTTTTTTGTTTCTGATTTTTATTACAGCCTGCTTCTTGCTTTAACACTATATGCAATTTGGGAGTTGCTGTGTTTTGCTGAATACTAAAATGAGCCTACTGTGTACAGAATTAATTCTGTATCATGCCATGATGTGAGCTATTCAACTAAACTGGAACAGCACTTTTTCATATTTTCAATCCTCTGTTTAGGAAGTGACTGAAGTATGCCTAATACATTATGATTTTAAATGCTTTGTTTTGCTTGAAGGATAGGCTTGGGAGGATTATTGACTGTGGGCTTTAACACATCTACCATAATAAATTAATATTACTCTTGTATTTATAAAACTTCAGTATTGCCATTTCACTGAAAATTCATTCTGTGAGTCAAGAAGTAGAATGAGCTGAAATATTTATGCTTAAACTCTATGCATCACCCTCTCTTTTTTTTCCACAAAGTGTATGATATATGTAATGAATCTAAATTGGTTTCTTTAAAGATAGAAGAAATCTCTTTTGGGGATGGGGATTCTTACTAGTTTTGAATTTTCTGAAGAGCATTATCTTAAATATTAATATGATGGTATATTTTTAGTGCACATTTATACTCCTTAATAATGATTAAATATAATTTAAGAAAGTACTTCTGTCATCTGAATTTTTAAAGTATTTTTCACTATCTATGTCAAAGCTTTAATACTGAGGGGAAAGAATGAAATAAAGTGATCCCTGCACTTAAATGTAAGGAAGAAGAATGATTTTTAGCATGTGCTAAAGTGAAGTAACTACAGTGTAAATAGTTTTGATTGTAATGCTTTAACATTTAAGTGTCTTTGCTTGTCTACGGTAGTCTCTGTGGAACTTGGAGGTGTAAGCTTGCTTTGTTATGAAGAGAAGTGTGTCTGTGCCATCTCACCTGCCTTTGAGGTTAGGCCTCCTTTGAGTCGAGGCTGGACTCAATGACCCCCAGAGGTCTCTCTCAACCTAAATTATTCTATAAATTTGTGACCTCATGTTAGAAAGACCTAAAAGTGCAAAACCTTACAGAATCATGTTGGAGGACGATATAAGGTGCGGGGAGGCAAACCTGATGCAGGTCTGTTCATACATACGGTAGTTTGGGAACGACTGTGGGCACCCACCCAGCCATGTGTGAATATTAGTGGCACAGGCAAAAAACCACTTTGAGGTATGTGTTAACAACTAAGAATTATGGAATATCATCAGTATAGTGCTCAAGCTCTATATGCCCTTGTTTTACTTAGAAATTCAATGCTGGTCTACATTTCTGCTTCTATTTTGTCACTCTGAGGCCCTTTTTATTTTCATAATGGTGTGGAACTTGTCATCTGGAGCTGCTATTCAGTCAGAGAAGAATCATAATGGATGTTCTCGGTGGCAGGTCTGTATCACAAAATAAAACAGTATTGTTGTATCACTGTTTCTATACTATGAAGAAAGCAGATGGGAGTGTATTTTCACTCCCCAAGCCCTAGGCTTTGACAGGGATTTAATAACACTTCATGAACTTAAACTGTTTTTAATATGGGTATAGAGTATGAAGATATCTCTGATACCCTAGTCTATTAAAATGGCAAAAGAATAGATACCTTATGAAGTAGTCTATTAAAATGGCAAAAGAATAGATACCTTATGAAGTAAGTAGACAGTGAAACAGTGAAAAAAACCGGAGACTTCTTGATTTCATAAGTTATCTTTTTATAATTTGAGAATAGCAGTTAATTTAATTTGGCACGATATAATGGGAAGAAGTAGAATACTGGAAATGATGGGAATGTCTTGAAGAATAGAGTGTTTCACTATGAAATTTCACTTTGAATTTCTGGGGTTTAAGATGCTTATTTTCTAAAAACATCACTCCTCTGAATTTGCAAGCCATTCTGTGACCTATTTTTCCTAAGGCTTGGATTGTTCCATTCCATCTTAGTTATATTTTATCTGGAAGTTTTCTGAATTTACCGTGACATTCACAAGCTTCCTTTACAAGAAAGAGGTAGAAGGGCCAAAACAGGGAAAAAGACAGAAAAAGGTCCCAACATTCATGACTGAATGTAACCTTTTTGAAGCCTAAGGATCTTTTATGGCCATCAGATGCAGACATCAAGCTGTTCATAGCTCTGTTGACTCATCTTAAGAAGTCTTCCATGTCTAGCTTAATGCTTCCTAAACTTAAACAACTTATTATCTGAAGACTTTTAAATTATGGGGTTTTAGGAGTTTGTTTACAGTAGTTTAAATAAGGATCTTAGAATTCATGCGGCTAAAATGAAGTAGCTGGCCAGCAGCAAATTACAAACTTTGAAGTAAAAAAAGAAGTATTTTTGGCAGAAGAACATCTTTGTTAGCTTATCTGATAAAAGACTCATCTCTAAACACCCAAAGGAGGGCAGAGGTGCAGCGCTGGGTGACTAATGATGCCCTAACCCCTCTGACTCCATCTTGGGCTCATCCCAGGGCTGTCCCTGGAGATCCTCAGTCCCATGGGCCAGGGCTGAAGTCCGTCATGAGGAGTGCACAGAAGATGCTGTTTTGATCACCCTTCAGGCTGAGGGAGCTACTGCCTACAGGGGTATGGGACACATTATGGGATGCAGGGAAGAGCATTATGGTATTGTACTAGATTTATTCTGGGATGTTTAGAGGAAGAACCACAAGCAAGGAAAGGAAGGGATTGAGATGGATTAGGGAGGAAAAAAACCAAGGAAAAACAGAGGGATAAGGGGCTAAAAAGAGGCAGTCCTGTATAAACAGGCTCTCACAAAGTACCATTGTCTAGTTCATGCCCTGTTCTTGATCATCACAGTCTGTCCTATATCTTCTTATACTCCACTTCAAATGGTTTTCCTGAGTAAAAGGACCCTCTGTATGCATGTGTGTCTGGAGCTTTACTGCCAGTAACTGGAGCTGGACCATGGGTCAGAGATTCCCTTGGGTCTGTAGTGCCAGCAAACTGGGAAGTACAGAGTGTGTGTATTGCATGGATGTGAGTGTCAGTGGCTACTGAGTAGCCAGCCAGACAGATGAGTGGCTTGGGCACCAGTTGTCCTTGTGGCCAAATGTCTGGGCCAGATACTGGAGACACTAGAGGATTCACAAGTAAGCTGTTGCAGGGGCCTAAAGGTCCAGACTGACTATGGGAGCAACTATGGTCTGTGGGTTGGCTGAGAGGCCTGTTTGCAGCTGTGTGTCTCTCTGCATGAGGCAAGGGGAGACCAGGGAGCCAGAAGCCAGCTCCTGGATAGTCTGGGTGTCAAAGCTAGCTGCTGAGAACCCATAATGTATGTGTGGTGTCAGTGGGCATGCAAGGTAAATGGGAGGCTGGGGGGACCAGGGCCAGTTACTGGATATGTGTAGTGTCTGAGTCCCGTTACTGGAGGATCCACAGTGTGCTGGGATTGGTGGGGATGTGTGTGATTAAAAGAGGATCTCCACCAGCTGGAGGGGACCTGCAGGCCTTGGACTTGTATGTCCAGGTGCCAGCAAGTGGAGAGACTGGGGATGCAGGAACCAGCTGCTGGATAGACTGAGTGTCTAAGGCAAGTTACAGGAGGAATCCACACTGAGTACATGTGTGTATTTCCAACTAAATGGTTTTACCTCCTGCTCAGCTGAAAAAGGCTGAGGCTGCTTGTGCTGACTGTTTCAGTGTGTTGCCCATGGCATGTGTGTGTTGCAATCTGTGTGTGTGTGTGCCTTTTGGGAACACATACTCAGCCTCACTACTGCTTCTGAATTACAGATTAAAACTACTGAGCTGCAGTAATCTCACCTCCATCAGGCTACCAGATTTGGCAACTCCTACCAATCTTTAGCTTTTCAGATGATTGGTTCTAGGGCCTGTGTTTTCCTTTGTTTTTTTTTTTTTTTTGTTGTTGTTCCCAAGGGAAGGAAGAATCGTAAACTCTGCCTGTGTGTAGAAATTTGCTGCAACTCTGATTTTATGACTGTGAGTGTCAGAATTACTGTCCATGCATAACATAAAGTAAGATTTTCAAAATCCTTTGAATTTGAATGGCTTTCTAGGGAGTGTTCTGTATTTGTGTTTATTAATTACTTTTAGTAATTAGCTATGGGATGTAATAGTAATTAGCTGCGTAATTAGTAATTATCTCTGATAGCCTTTGTCGGTTTCTTTTTGCTTTCCTCTCCGATTGCAGTGAAATATTCTGCTGAATTTTTATAGATAATTATGGATTAATAATATTGATGAAAAAGAGAATTTAATGTCTAGATTCTAGTTGTATTGGCAAAGATTATGGGTATAGGATTATATGATATTTAAAAACAAAATATTGAGGTAACCTCATAAAACAAGAGTCACTTACCATTTTACAGTACCATTAACCTCACTGTAAAAATAAAATAAAATAGAAGTTATTAGTGAAGAGTATATATAATATATAATATATATAATATATAATAGTTTATTAATTCACATTAATATTTTAATATGGTTCCCCCGCTCCATAGAACATGTGAACATCTTTTGAAATGACCCGAAACACATGAAAATTTTTCCTGGGAGTATAAGTTACAAATTTAATACCCCACCTTTACCAAAACATGAGGTCTTTCGATCCATTAACTTGATGTAGGATTGTTCTTTGCTTATGTCAAGTGTGGCTCATAACTGTCAACATTTGACTGGTAACACAACCCCAGAAGCTAGTTTTTTGCTGGAGGAACCGCAAATTAGACTGTGGGCTTTTTTGTAAGAACTGTAGAAGCTCCCTTTAAGTTGCCACAGTTGCTTCAGGAATGAAAGTAAATCCCATAGTCCGGTTCTACTACTTACATAGTAAGCCTGTATCTGGAAGATATTAGCTACACAAAGCTCTTCCCAGATGCATCAGTCTTTCTGAACAGAACATACAGAGTGAACTAATTTGTGAGGCAATGAGGTAACAGCCTCATTCTTTGCAACTTTGAATTGAAATGTAGACACTGGTGGGGTGGGAGAGAAACACGTTTATCATTTAATTGAATGACTGTGGGAAAAAAGGGTAGATATTTATATTTATTTGTATTTATAATGATCTGCTGTTACAGCACTAGTATTAAAAAGTTCTTAATCACGTATCAGTTATTTTATTTACTTGAATATATTAAATAGTAAAGAAATATTTATGCCTGTTTATGAAAGAACATCACTGTAAATTAGTACAGACTAATTATGAAGTGTGAGAAGAGTGTCAACTACCCTCTGCTTTCTGTCTTCACAATAATATGAACAATGCCTTCAAGCATCACTATAAGAAATGACCCATTTGCTATTTATCTAGTTTTGTTTCTGACTGAGAGCACAATACAAATAGTAAACATAGTCAGTGGTTGAACAGATGCTTCCAAATATAGAGAAGTGCTTCATGAACACCAAATGAGCAATCCTTGAAGTTTAAGACTTTTGTCCTCATCTCTTATCCTTTTCTAGAAGTTCTTGGCTATAGTTCATATGGGAATGGCAGATTTTGTGGCATTATAATATGCACAGTATAATTTTAAGGTTCCTGTGGGGAACAGGAAAAAAAAATTGATTGTTCATAAAGTTATTCACAGACTTACTACTGCTAAATAAATACTAATGCTTAAAAAAAAAAGTTAATTAATGAAATTTGTTAAAATTAAGGTTTTTTTAATACTCAGGTAATAATTATCGATTTAATGGATTAAGGTCTACCTCATTTCTTTATTTTAGAGAAAATAGCTTACACTGGCATAAAGAGGACTTGCATAGATTTTCCAGTACAAAAAAAGGAAGAGCACCTTTTGCGTGCTTTAGTAGACCCGTCTGTCATATTCCAGATAAGAATCTGCTGTGATAATTGGAGTAATGCTAAAGCATTTCATGACCCTATGTCTCATGCCATACATAGGAAATCATATTAGTTAGTAAAATCATTTCAGAAATCATATTCTGCTGCTTACTTGAATGAACATCCTTGGTTTTGATACTAACAATTCTTACTTTTTCATTGAAATATCTTTCTTAGTGACATCTGTTTAAAACAAGCATATTTATGAGAGTTAATGATCCCCTGCTGATAAGCACATTGGTTCATAGTAGAGTGCTAACTGAAACTGGAGAATCCTGTGTTTGACTGTCTCTTTTCTTCATGCTGAGAGGCTCCAATATCATTTTAATGACCTTGCAGGTCTATAGAAGTATCTTACATAAGTTGAATACTTCTAATCTAAAGGAATACTTTATAATGTTCCTCTAACTCCACAACATAGACACCACAGCTGATACCCAGGTTCCTGTAGTGATCTTAAAGTAAACTTAACCTCCTCTATTACAGTTATTACACATGGACTCTTAAACTGTTGTTGCTCAATACTTAAATCTTATAAAAAACAGTGAGGATGATTGATTGCATTACTCAAAAAATCTTGCTAATGACACATTCTGTTTGAGTTAGGTAAGGAAATATCTATGGTGAACCTTCAAAATCTCACTTATGCTTTTATTGCAGACTACTATTGTGATTAGTAAAAACTCCAAATGAATTATATGCGACTGGTTTCTACTTAGTATCAAGATGAGGTCACAGTGAAGAATCAACCTGAACGTTGATTTAATTTTATTAGTGATACATCTTGCTAACAGTGTGTAGGATTAAAATAAATGTTTTGTGTATGAGTACTGTAATTTTATCTTGAAGTTGTAAGAACTGTATTCCATATTCAGGTTTTCATATATTTATTTTCCCTCAAGGAATTTCTGAAATGTTGTAATAGAAATTACATCTCGAGCATATATATCATTACTAAAGTCTACCGTTTATTGTAAAGAGAATCACTAGAAATTCAAACTCAAAATTTGAGAGTCATATCACATTTTTCTAGTACTACCAAATACTGTACAATGCACTCCTTCATTCCTCAAAGAACAGAAATACGTGCTCCATCTAAAAATATTTTCATGACCACTTGTTTAAGGGTGTCATCTGCCAGCTCTCAGCTAAAAGTAATGTAAATATTGTATTGCCCTTTGCTTTGAATTTTAGTATTGGATTTTCTACACCTATGATTTTCATACTTTTAAGATAAACTCCAAACAATGGACTCAATTCTCAGTTTTCTTGTGTGTTCAAAATATTTATATACTATTACAGTGTTCCCTAGAGTTATTCAAAGGATAACTTAGCCATCAGATGAATGGGCAGAGATACATGATCAGCTGAACAATCTACTGTTTCTTTTAATTTTCTAAGGTCTCTTTTTTGGCACAGTTGAATATTTTATGAGGCCATTGGTACAATTGAAACCTTATTGTTTAGGCTTTGTTTTTCACTAGCATGGAAACTGCACAGAAGAGTTCTTCCCAATCAAAAGTGTACAAAGAGGGGGGGCTAAATAGTGACCTGAAGATGCATAGTAAGTGTAATACCAAAGCAGCAGCACTGCATTGGAGCAAAGGTCTCCACAACCTAATGCAGTGTTTCTTATGGTGACTAAAGTTTGCTGGGCCATCCTCTTACCTGTATATGCTGATGCAATTTTTGCCTTCAGATTTTTGCCTGCTGGAGCGGGACTTTGAGGAGTAGAAGGTGGATCAATCACTTGTCAGGACCAGTGTCCTGGCACTGTACTTTCCTTGCTGGTTATCTACCACCACTATCTCTTCCACCATCAATCATATAGTTGAAAAGCACAGAAGTAGGAGGCAGAAAAGCAAGGGCAAAAAGATTGCCTGATATTCTAACCTCATTTTCCTGTGAGATGGGCAATGTGTATTGGAGATTGATTTCAGAAACAGAGAAGAAACTGTTCCTTGGTTGTTCTGCTCTTGTTTGTTTCTGTGTTTGTTATTCTTTCATCATCTGGTGTTGTGAGCAACTACTAAGGACATCACCATTGTGAGGTTTTGCTTTTACCTCGATGGGACATTAGAAAAGGTTCCTGATGTTAATGTTCATGGAGCTTAGTTTTCCATATTTCCAGACTTTTACATCTTGGCATATATACTGAGGATTGTAAAGAACCTGCTGTTTTCTGAAGGTTACTGTGCTGTGTCTATTACAAAGTTTAGAGATTTTGGTGTAAGAAAAGCTTTCCATTGCAGGTGTCTCCAGATGTCTGTTTTTTCCAGAATAGGATTGAACAGGTGTTTGTCTCTGTGTCTTTGAACTTTTCAGAAAGGATATATCAACCATTAATTTTAAGTTCTCTGTTTTTAAACAAGGAAGGGTAATGTTCCACCGAAACAAAGAGTGGAAATTGCATGTAGGATAAAGTGTATTTAACTTCAGGGAAGGGGAATGAAGAAGATTCCACCCTTAAGCCACAAATGCATTATTGTAATTTTTAGCTCATCTGGGATGAGAGCCAGGACACTGACTCAAAAGATTAATGCACTAGACTCTTTAAAGACTCTGCCCCCAAGGACGAGTCCACATGTTAGTAATACTTCTACAGATCAGTCTTTAATGTGAAATTAAGCAGTGACTTTATTGCCTTTAATTGTGCTAACAGGTGTCATATTTCTAGACAATAGGTTACTATTGGCATCTCTAGTTCTACAAGAAAGAATTACGGGGACATTGAATCTTCTTTACCCCCGTCTCCCCCTGGCTGGGGGACAGAAATGAAGATACGGAGCAAAGCATTAAGTTGAACTTTGTAGAGGTGCCCTAATTCATATACAGCTCTGCTTCTTGAACCACATTCTCTTTTCCAATTTAATTTTCCTTTCACAAGCTTTAGTGGTATTGGTATTATTGGGGATATTAATTTCAGAAATGCAGTTAAAGGGTGGCAATGAAACTTTGCAGTGGCAATGAAAATGAAAGGGAGCAATATTGAGGTACTGTTCCAGGAGCTGTGTTAAATGCCAGTTTGGTAATGCTAAGATGCCTGCTTATGGCCGGAGACACACTGGTTATATATTTATTAAATGGCTTAACTTCTTGTGTCTCTATTTTATGAGGTTTTTCACAAATATATTGTGTTAATAATGCTATTGCTTTAATAGTAAGTTTGAGTCAGGTCACATTTTTGCCTTTCATATTTTGAGAAATTAGCTTTAATTCACACTGGAGGTGGGGAAAAGGCCAGTAGTGGCAGACTTGTGAAAAAGAAATTAGGCATATAGAATTGATTGACGATACTGTTTCCTTTAGTAGTTGCATATAAACAGAGATTTTTATAATGCACACAAATCCTGTGATTTAAAAATGTAGCTGCTCTCAGAATTAATGCATAATCTACACTAGATCAATAAATATGCAAGCATCTGGTTTCCCATCAGTCTTCATGTTTTACAAGGCATAAATTTTCAGTTACAATCTGAATAAATGTGCCTGATAACAACTTGTCTTGTAATAAACCATACAGAACAACAAACCTAGTACAGTGATGATGCTTTTCCAAAAGTTATGTGTAAAGACAATGTTTCTCAAGAAATATTGCCCAGCAAAAACAATTCAACTGCAGTTTAGGTACCTCCTAAGAAAAACTGAATAAAAGCTTTATACAGTTAACACAGGCTCTGTGTCTGTTGACCATCTACTTAAGAAACAAACAAGCACAAGGTATTTTTGAACCAATTTTACACCAGTGTTAAAATATGATAACAACAAAGATGACTTTGGGGAAACCTCTATGATTCACTTCTCACCTGAATATTAAGGGAAAAAGAAACTACCTCAAGAAACCGCCAACAAACTTGTGATCTGTCCAGGAAATTTGACCTTTACCAGCTGTGTGTCAGCACTTGTCCTCCCTTAGATATTTGGCTGTGCAGCCTTCACACTGTCACTGCTTGTGTGAACAGGGAACACAAAGCTTGACAATAACATTTCCTGATGTCCCTCAGGTGTTGTCCATCTTTTCTGAACTTTCCCCCAGATTCGTTTTCATTCCCTTGCTGACTTTGTCAAGCCCAAGAGCAGGAGCAGCAGCAGTATGGTGGTCTTTAGTCTCTAAGACTTCAGATAGGCAATAATCAAACACAAAAACATGTCTTTGTAACTGTCTTTATGATTTGCCAGCATATTTGTAAATTTAAAACTTAGGAGAGACTATAACCAGACTTCCTGAGACTCTGTAACATCAATTTCAGGAGGGCATACTTGTTGGGTTTTTTTAACTTGTCTTTGCTTACACGTGTATTCTATGACTTAATTGGTGAATGACAGGAGGAGTTAGATCTTTTTTTTTTCTGAGGGTCAGATTATTCACCACCATATCTGGAACTGGAATGTTTACATGACAAAAGCATACAGATACATTATCAAATCAAAGGCTCTGTCTTTATTTGCTCTTTCCAACTTTCCATATAGACTTGGCATCTTGCTTGTCAGGGTCGAGAGTCTACTAACAGGACCCCCCACCCTGTCCGCAGATCAGGATTCCATCGCAGGTCCCTGGACCTGTCAGCCCCTGCCCCAGTGATACCTCAGCAGAGCCAGTCTCCAGCTCCCCACAGCCCTGCCCTGCCCAGCCATGGGTCCCACCGAGCCAGGTCCCTGTCCCCAGGGTGGTGCCCAATGCCTGGGGCTGGAGCTGCCCTGGTGCCCCCACAGTTGCCTTGCTCCTGGCTGTGAGTGGGATGGGCTCCGTGTACCAGGTCCCATAAAGCCTCTGTCACTGAAAATTGTCACAATAAAAGAGGAAGAAGCAGAGCTCTGCTACCCATTGCAGAGGACTGCAGCCCAGTCCACAATCTTTAATTTAGGTCCCCAAGGAAGCTTTTTGTTTTATTTTCCCATAGTTTTATCTTACTTTTCTCTTGGGACACATTTCAGGATTAAAGCATGAAATTTTTTGTAGTAATTGTGGTCATGATTATAATATTACAGTATTCTAAAGATGCTATTACTCTTTCTTTTTCTTGCTGATCCATAAAATTCTCAGTATTTCTGTTACATAGTATTTGAGAGTATGCTTGTGATGTTTGCAAGGAAAAATTCAGCTCCATCTGTAATATAGTAGAAGGTGTAAGAGTAAGAGCTTTCCTGGAATTTAGTAAAGCACTTGCAGTCCCAGAAGCAGATACAGCCATCACAGGAGCAGTCCTAAGGGCAGAGGGTAGATTTAACGAGGTTTTACGCTCTCCCAAACTGTTCTTTAAGAAATACGTTTTAGATCAATAGATTGCATCTAAAAGTGTATGGGCAAAAAGTGCAATAATTCCCTGTATATCTAACCACCATGCAAGTTAGGCTTTACTTTACTTGAATGGAAGATGAAAATAAAATGAGGGACTTACCAGCTAAGGCTGTTTCTTCCTGAGAAATCTCTCCTTATTATGAGATTTTCTCTAGGTTTTTGCCTTCAACATGAAATAACAAGGACTGGTAACACAATGAAGATTCTTTCACTTGAATGTATTTCCCAAGTCTTGGCTTTAATCCATTTGTATTCAGTTCTGGTAAAACGTTAATATCATAGTGAAATGGAGTAATCATCTGAGCCATAATGTTCTGTAAAAGTTACAGAATCACTGCAAGAACAATATGAGTATGTTTACTTGTCTGATCCTTTCCATTTACTTAAATACAAAAACCTTCTGTGCTGTAGAGAAAAAGCCTCCATTTTCAAAGTGTACGTCTTTATGGTAAATAGCTTAGTTTGTTCTTTGTAAGAAAAAGGAAAAAAAAAACCTGCTTTAAATGAGGAAAAGCAGACAAAACTCATCTTGTTCTTTTTTAACAGAACTTTGTAGTCACATGTAATGGCCCTTCTTGATATTTTTTTGATAAGCCTGTTTTATGAAATAGATTACATTTGTTTCAGATGCGATACTATTGCCGAGGGGATTCTCAGTGGTGTTGGTAATATATGTCAACAATTACATCTTTTGAGTCTGAAAAAACTGACATAAAGTGCTGTATAATTTTTTTGGAAATTACCACAAAAGTTTTGCGTCTATCCTCAAATTTGTGTAGTTCTGCAAGAGTTTCAGAATGCTGTGGTAAAACAAGAGTTTCAAGGTATGCTGAGGTAGTAAAAAATAATACAATGCACTGCAAAATGCTGTAAGATGTATCTGCAAACTATTTTGTGTAATCACTGCCATGACAAATGGTTAGTTATAGATACATAAATTTCTAACGTAAAAATCCTAACTGTAAGCTATCACAAAAGATGAGAGAAGGTAACAAAATATTGGAGAAATGCAATGTTTTCTGAAAGTGGTAGACTACTGTTACGCTATTGTTAATAATCGTCACACTATTGTTATTAACTTTAACATAGTTCTACATTAAAGTACAGAAAACAATAATTTCATATTCAACGTGTAGATTTATTTATTTTGAGACACCATGTCCTATTAATCAAGGAAGCTGAGTGAGTGCAATGTAATATGAAGTACATGTGTAGTACAATTGAATTTGGCTTGTATAATTGTTTTTAAAATACTGTTTCTTGACATATTTTTTGGATATTCATCATTCTTGTAAACTCTGTCTTTCCACTTCTCTTCAGGTAGAACCTTTGTTTTCCTGGGTAGTACTTCCATGAGAAAAGTCTTGCAAATGGATTCTTTATGGTTTTTTTTAATCTGGATTGCTGAAACAAATGTACGCAAAATTGACAGCCAATAATTTTAAAAACATTTGAAACATCCATTTCTGCAGTTGCCTCTTTTCAGAGAAGAGCGCATGCAATATGAAATCTTAAAAAAAAATTCAAATTTAAACACAGATGATTGGTCTGTGAGTTTTTGGCATGGCTGGAAGAGAGGTGGATACGTATTAACCATCCACCTGCTTCTCTCAGGATGTGTTGTTCATTAAATGTACTAGGCACAATTAATTTCTTGTTTCTCATAGGAGTGGCCTCCAGGGATAGTAATTTTCCACTGGCTTACATGTCAGAAACCTATTACCACCTATTTTCTGTGGAAACAAACACTGAAATACATGGAATTGACTGTATTTGTCTTGATCAGTTAACCATACAAGGGGTGAAAAACTCACAGGTATCTTTCATTTGAAGGTGGTTTAATGTGGCTTTGCAGGAATTTTGTTCACCTTTGAATCGAGACTCACTGGCAAGACTTGAGAACGCTCTAGCCTCCATGAACATTAGTTGTGGGGTATCTACTGCAGTCACTGAGCACTGCATTAGGCTGCTTGTCAAAATCTAATAAGATATTTTTTCTTCTCAATTCATTTTCTATTAATAATACAACTAACAGCTGTTGCCAGATGACAACCACAATGGTGCTGTGTTTTTAATATTTTCTTCTTTTGACTCTGAAGATCGTTTCTTTCTGACAGGAGTCCTCAGGGTGAATTTCAAGGCCTTGAAATTAAAAATGATTCATGTAGCTGCTGACACATATTCCTAGGCAGTAGAAGAATAACAAATCAAAACCAAATGTCCTTTACATTTTCTCTCAAGTCAGCTATTTTACTTAAAAGATCTTAAATTATTAGTGAAAATTTCATTTTTAGTAGGGCTGTACCACACAGGAAGAGTGTAAGAAGTAATAGGTTTAAAAAGCAGCAGTGCTTTTGAACTCATGTTAGGTGCTAGGATTTTTTAATCTACCTTACCTTTTCACTGCATTACTATCTATTTTTACCAATACTTAACAATTTTGCACCATTTCATGTATGACAGATAATTCCTCCTGGTATAACATATGAATTGAAGTACTCATTGACACAAACATGTCGAGGAAGATGTTTTTTTGTTACAAGAGTTAGGAGTCGGAGGAGTATCCAGCCAGATGTATTTTTGGTACTTGCAGCTTTTGTTGTACTTTTAAAATCCAGCCCATGGTGTTGGGTGTGCTGCCTGCGGCTCAAGAGGATATCGGAGCAACTGCCTCTGGACAGCCATAATTAGCTCAATTCACTTTATATCGGCTGCTGTCTCCGGGGCTCTGTCGATTTACTTGTACAGAAGGACGCCCCAGCATATTCTAACCTGCTGGTGTCCCCTTGCCTGCGTACCTGCTTTCTGTCCTCAGGAGCTCGCAGGGGCTGAGAGCAGCTGTGCCCTCCCTGGATTCACTGGGACTTGTGAAGGGAGCAGCCAGACTTTGAACTGGTGTTCCCTGCAGCTGTGGGCTGCTGGGGACCTGCTCTGCTCTCAGACCCTGCCTGCTGCATAGCCAGCAGAAGAACTGAAAAGGCTTTATTGGTATTTCTCTTTTTGACTAGTCAGAGTGGAAGGAGACAGACCTGTTTAATGATTTTAAAGGTCTTTTCCATTCTAAATGATTCTGTGGTTCTATGTTAGTATTTCCTTGTGCTGGCCAGTTTCTTATGACATGGACACTGAAACATCTGTACATCAAATGGCAAGGAAGTCTGTCTGAGGATCACCAGTCCTCGCATTGATGGCAAAAAGCATCTCCTAACTGGCGGCAATCATCATGGTGCCTGTGTGATCTGGTTTCACAGGAAGCACTTCAGGTTTTCCACTCCAAATCAGTTTCATATAGATTTAATTTTACAAGCACAGCAATATATATACATATAGCCGTGTTACTGTTTTGAGAGAACCGCTTAGTGGACCACAGTAGACCATAGTGTAATGTAATATAATATGATGGCAGTGCTACTTTTTCATTGACCAGTGATGGGCTACTTCAGTGACTTAGAGATAATACAAATCAGTTTCAGAAAATCTGATTAAACTCTGTTCATTTCAGAGAGTTTTCTTTTACGATTTGGTGAGATTTTTGTTAGGCTTCCGAAGTCTAACCTTTCAGTACTGAATCACAAATTATTAAGACAACACCACAGGATCTAACTGTACTTTAGTGTATTTATGTGAGTGTTTGCTTTCTTTCTTTCAAGGTTTCTTCTTTTCCCATTAGAGAGACCAACAGAGAGAAAAAAATTCAAATGTATTTGAAGTAGAAAGGAATTTAAAATAATAAAAAAAAAATTCCCAACCTCTTTTAAAAAAATCACACGATAACATATTTAAAGGGTCATTACGGAGTGTTTTTTATTATCCTTATAGTTTTAACTGAAATTAAAGGATTAATGCTGAAGGTGCTAGAGGAACTCTTACGAGAAATCATGAGAAAGGACATTTATATTGTTTTTCTGAATCAAGATAAAATCAATATAAACTAATGTGTTTAGTAGGTATAAGGTTTCAATTAGGAAATAATGAAATGAGACACCTCTGATTCAACATCAAATCTCTGATTTGCAAGAATCACTGTTCAGATTGGTAAACACAGTGGCTTTTGGTTTACTGCAAGTTAGAGGATTCCTGTCTAGTGGAAAAGTGAGGAGGAAGAACTTTTCCTGCTCAGCTGCCTGCCTCATCTCCCCACAAGAGAAAACTCTCTTGTATATAAGGAAACTGCATTTATCTTTGAAAAACAATTTCAACCAAAAATTTTCAACCAAACTCATCTTTTGTCTTTTGAATATATTGGTTTTGCTACTTGTGAGGTTGCACAATCCATTTCCATATATATTGTTAGTTTGTTTTCCATGATTCAGTAACTGTTTATGAAGTAGTATGCAATAATCTTATTTTTCTATTTTGCTGGTTGGAAATGTGGGTGTAGTATTGAGAAGGCAACATAAGAAGTGACATGTTAAAAGTGAGAAATTGCAATTGGCAGGAGGTAGGTTAGACTGCTGATAACTCTCTGAATTAATTATGTAGAGCAAAAATTCTGCTAGCTGGAAGAAAATATTAGCTTTCAGAAGTTTAGGTTTTTTTAATATAGTCTGGGAAGAGCTGATAGCAATGCCTATAGTTAAGGTTGGGTAACGGTTTCCATTATAAGGCATATAGACTTTGCTAGATTTTATTATTTAAACGGAAGTGATCCATTATGTAACTATTATGTCTGGTGACTGTGTTAGTTCAGCAGAAGGAGTTTGTAAGAATGTGACCAGTGAAATTATTTTTTAGTATTGTTTTTCACATTTTGTAAACGTTTCTGGTTTGAAGTGAGTGTGTGGCAACTGGGAGGAAGATATTTCTGTAGCTAAAATGACAGATTTTGTTTTCATAGTAAGATTACATGAAGGTTTGACTGAATTCTGAGCCTCTGAAGAATTTCCACGTGTCTAAAAGCACTTTATAAAAGATTGTCAGTAGCTTTCCTGAGTGGGCTCCAGCCATGTTAAATGGGGCTAAATAGAAGTGCTAAGCCATTGTGCTGAAGCTGTATAAGGAAGTTACAACTGTACAGTAATTGTTGTCACTTATTTGATCAGAAAGGAGGAAATGGTGAGTCCCAGTTTTAGGGTTTTTACAGACATTTAGTAATTTTGAGCTCCATGGCCTTACTGTTGAGCAGATCTACAAAAGGCTATTCTTGGATGTCTTTATAGATGACAGGATGACATGGTCAAGAAACTGTAGTAGGTCAGTTCTAGAAATTTTGGATTAAATTAATCCATCCAGATTATTGTAACTGTTGCAATCTGGAGTGTAACACATGTGAACTCCTGCACTTCATACATATGCACAGTCCTGATGTCTTTCCAGGAAAAGAAGAAAAATATTTCATTGTATATTAGGATTTTCTACCTTCTTCATTACAAATAGAATATGAAATACCATGCAAGGGTTTATAAAATAAGAAGCCATAAGGTGCAGAAGCATGCAAAAGCTATTTCAAAATGATGGAACATTGGATATTAGCAGTAACAGGATGACCATACTAAAGAATAAAAAGGGGTTTGGACAAATATGAAGGCAGAAAAAACAACTAGTATACTTCTTGAGAAATTTAGTAAGCTATTATTTTCAAGACTTCAAGAAGAAAAACTATTTTGAATGCGATGTTGAAGAAGAATAAGAATCATCTCAGGAATGGATATGAACTGTGCGTATTTCAGGTCTCTGAATTAAAAAAAAATGTGATTTTAAGAAACTGTGAAAGAAATTACTGCATTAGTCTAAGCAAGACAAAATAATGACTGATAATCTTAGCTGAAGTAGAATTGAAGTATTTAATTGTAATAGCTATGAATTGTCAGTCTGTGAGGCTAGAGACACATTCCGTTAGGACTATATTTATGTAAGCAATAACTTTCTTTGAAATTTACATTATCTTTATATCTCTCTTTTTTTTTTTTAAATAAGTTATTCATGTATCATTACAAAAATCTTGCCTATTGCATCTGGTACAAAACAATACAGTCACTGGAGCTGAAAATTTTGTTTTCCCTGTTTCTGCGCTTCCTCACTTAGGGGCATGAAGTGGGCTGTGGGTCATAGCAAATGTTCTGGGGTCTAATTTGCTGATGGCTGGAAGTGCATTTAATGAATAGCTGAAATCCAGACACTCCTTTTTCATTACTGCTACATGACTGGACAGTGTTGTGTTGGTTGGCTCATGAAATAGAGTTGGTTGGTTCATGTCTCTTTGGTGATGAACAGTTACATACCCTTCTCAGAAATTCAAGAAATGCTTCAGTATGGTTGGATGATTACATAAATTATTTTTTAACTCGGTAGAGATTTCATCTGACATTTCAAAAACGTACTGTTTATTGATTTCTTGAAAAATGTGTTTGCACATCGTTGTTCTCACTTAGTATCAATTTGGTGGGGTTTTTTTTGTGTCAAGTACAGAATGGTTATATTATTCTTGCCCTAAAAATAGTTGACTTGGTTTCCTTTTCACATGGACAAATAGGAAAAAAGCCCACCGTACTAATAAAGCCAATGGAATCATGCTTATATATCATAGGCAGAGTCTGATGATTCTCATTTAACAGTTTTTGCTGTTAAATATTAATGGTACATATGTGCAAGTATATACGTGTGTCAGCTATCATCTTTATCGTTCATGTTTTATGTTAATAGTAGATCATTTGAGCTTAAGACTTCTTAATGAGACTGGTGAATGTCTGGTAGTCATAAATCTAATGAGAGCAATGAAAAACAATTATCAACTTGGATTTTCGGGGGGGGGGGGTTGTAGATTAATATGGAGTTAAATGTGCCTTTAGCTTGCCACTTTATTAATTTAATTTGTTTATTAATTATCTCACTAATGTAAATATGTAAATGTTGTGTTTGAACTTCTGCCAAATTATCTTTACATAATAGAGGATACATTTAATATTGATACCTGTAACATGATGAAAGTCTTCCCCTCTGCTGTGGAGCACTTCGACCCTCAGTGATTTTGCCTGATATCATTGCATGTTGATGAAAAAACTTCATTATTTTGGGATGTGTACATGGGGTGGGGGGAAGGAAGGGAGAGGAGTCATACTTATATGACTCCTTACATGCTTATATGTTAAATAAGTAAGTATTGCACCCGTACAAATTGGAGCCGAAGAGAACCTTTTCTCTCAGCCGTGAACTTGCCTCAATTTTGAAATCCTATGCAAATACCAAATACAAAATTGTGGCTACAGGTTCTCATGCTGTTGGAGAGTGGAATAGCACAAACCTTTTTTTTTTCCTGTCCTTTTTAAAAAATTTTTAATTTATTTATTTATTTTCCTTTATAATGTAGCAGACTCAGATGTTTTGTGTATGTAGATATATCTGAATACAGGAGGTATATTCAGTGATTAAATCAGTGCGCCTCTGGTTCTTTGTTAATCTGGATGACAATGCTGCAGTATTACACCTTGGAAAATCCTCAGATCTGCAAAATGCAGGTGCTCTCCTGTATGACACTTTCACGGTCATAATCTGTAAACCATTCAAAGGCAAGGTTTTGTTTCCTTGCTTAGGATCTGGTGTTTGTATATTTAAAATTAAGTTATCGTCAGGTGCAGATGGAAAAAATAAAAAGTTTAAAATGTTACTTACGTAAAAATTGCTGACAATTTAGTACTCAAGACTTCCTTGGTAATTGCCATTTGACATTAAATTCGAATTGAGAATAAAAATTCTTTTTTGGTGGAAGAGACCTGTAGTTTTTTTTGTTCATCTGCCTATCCGCTCCCCTGTCCCCTCCCTCCTCCCCCCCCCCCCCCAAAAAAAAAAAAAATAAATTAGTGCTTATATGATTTCGAGGCAAAATTACTTCCTTTTAAAGTATTATCCTTTTATATATTTCTATGGATGCCATCTGACCACCAGGCTACAGTGGTTCAGGTTCCCTTAGATGTTTTAGCATATTCTGCCACGTACCCAGTAATCATATGAGTGGATGCATACATGGTTTAGATTATTCTGTCCTTTTGTGAGGTCTTTGTACTTTTTTTTTTCTTGTCAGATTAGTGGGAAATGTACTTACGTGGTTCTAAATTGTTTACACTTTATTCTCAAATAGACAATAAAGTGTATCTTCTGAAATATATTCTCAAATATATATAACATGTACATAGACAGAGAGTAAAGCTATGATGGAAAACTAATATTCATTTTAAGAAATAACTTTTGAGGTAAAACTTTCCTTTTGAGATAGAATATTTGCATTTTCATTTCTCTTAAGGTCAGTTTTGGATCCCAGCCTCACTGTCAGAGAAAATGACATTAATATCAAGAAAAATAGGTTACATATTGGTATACAGTTGTTTAAATTCTCCTTCTATTGAGAACAGTGGATATCTTAAATGGTATAAAGTAAAATTCTTGTAGTTTAACTACTAAAAGTGATGCAGAAAATTATGTGGGAAAGAAGCTGACTGAATGTTTTTGTGCTGTTATACTTGTTGGCCTTTCTGCTTTGTCAGAATAACAGTCGAATATTATTTTTTTTGTCTTTTATTTATCCATATTTTTGCTTAATTTTGAAAATTATCACTTCCAATTTATTCTAAAGGAAGGAATTAAATACTTTTTTAACTTCAATAGATTTTGTGTCTCTGTTTAGCTCCTCAAAATTGTATCAGCTGAGTGTGTAGGCATCAGTGAAACCAGAAGACATTGCAGCTAGTCTCAAACTTTCAATATTTATAATTTAGAGTTAAGAGAATAATTTGTTTACTTTTCTTGATTGGCAGATCAGGTAGGAAAAGGTCAGAAAAATTCATGTCAAACTGTTTTATTTTTTTCCAAAAAAGAAATTAGGACCAAACTGGAAATAATTAACAAATTTTATTTATTTATTTATTTATTTAAATAATTTATTCCGAGCCATTTATTCAGATTGTAATTTTGCTGCATTCATAATAAAAAAATTGAGATTTTAAGACTAGATTTTACTGCTGCCAGTAGAAAGATGTTGATTTCATCATCCATTTTATGTAATAGGAAAATATGTAGGAGAGGGACTTTGATATCTTTGGTTTAGATGTTTGAATCTATACTTCCTACATGAAGAATGCCATAGGTATGGCAAGATTATTATTGTTTAACTGCACTTTCTGCTTTAAAAAATGGAAGTGGTAATGATTATTTTGGCCAGAAATGAAGGAAAGTTTTCTGCAGTATAATATTTTGTTTTAGATAATGTAAAATGCTTTATTTTGATGCCTTCAGAAAGGAAATGTTAAACTCTATTTTGAAATGGATTCATCTAAAAGTTTGTTTACTAAAGTTTATTTGCTGTTTAAATTGACTTACCGGGCTGAATAAGCGTGGCGTTTTGAGTTTTCTCCATTTTTAAGTCTTTATTTTATTTATTATTTTTTTTTAAATCTAAACCATGTCCTTTTTCGTTGCACCAGGTTTTGGCTGCATTTCTTACAGGCAATTATAGGCATCTGTATTAGTCCAGACACTTCATAAACACTTTTGCTTATTATATTGTGAAAGCTTTCATATATTTCCATGCTAAAACCTGAGAAATTGTGATTATCTTTGATATATAATCATATTTTCAGTTTAGATGGCCACTTTTATTGTGCAGGTTCCAATATTATTAGTGTTAGTTCTAATATCCTTTTATATTGCCATATATAGGGCTCGCTTTCATATTTTTATACCTTCCTTATCTCAGGCTGTATGAGTGTGGAGTGTCACATGCCAAAACAGGAAGGTGAGACAGAATAGTTTAGCAGAAAACCTGTCCTTATTCTGGAACTTTTAATTATTATTATAGAGGCTATGTGACTTTTTTTTTGTATTCAGAGAGAGTAACTAATCTTTTAATATTAATTAAATTGATAATATTTGCATTTAAAATGAACAGTTTGATGGAAACATTTTAAATTACTGAAAACAACACTGAAATGAGTGGCAAGTTATTAGTAATTTATTTGACTCTTACCACAATAATGATACAGGAAATTGGAAAACATTTTTTTTTTTTTAACTGAAATTAAAAAAAAAAAAAAAAAGGTACCATGACATGGATCAGCAAACTTACATATTTTTTTGAAGCCGTCCATCTGAAAATTTTCTTCTCTTTATTTGGGAACTGCATTTGCTTTGTATCCTTAATGAAATTATTTTCCAATCGATAACACTTGTCACTTTTCAGAGTATTTTTCCTTGAAAATATATTCTCAGATAAAACATTTCTTCTGAAAAGCTACCCTCCTCAGATAGACCACATAGAAAAAACCCAGACATTTGGCAAGTGAGGGCATGAAATCTACTGAAGGAAAAAAAGGCAGATGTAGGCAAAGAAGGAGCCAGGGCATGAACTATAAAGAATATTAGAGAAGAGAGGGGACTCCAGGGTTATTTCCATTCACATTACCTTCATAATTTTTTTAACATATACCACTGGAGAACAGCAGTTTGCGTATTTGAATTAAATAGAGAACTCAAAATACAAGGTACAAGAAAACAGTAATTCACATAAAGCTTTGTGAAATCAAGTTTTCCTGATTTTGTGAAAAGATTAAGCTCACATGTTTAGGTGTGTAGTTTAATGAAGAGATTTGCATTTCTAATAATTTCATACCTGCAGTATGGAGTCAGGTTTTTTTTGGTGATTTATTGGTGGTTACAATGGCTAACTCCACAGGTACACAAATCCTTTGTGATTGTGTGTTGTGGCTGTGTTACAAGGTGAAGGAAAACAGAGCTCAGGCTGTAAAACAAATGCATAATCACATAAACTCTTATGATACCAATAAAAAAAAAAAAAGGAAAACAGAAGAGGGGGGAAAGAGGAAAAGAAAGGGAAAAGGGAAAGGAAGAAAACCAATCCAGAGAGAACATGTTGGGTGTCTTCCCTGAGAAGACAAATTTCTTGTTAATGGTAATGCCCAGATATTTAGCTGATGTGAGTCAGGATAGCTACACCCATGTCTGAATAAGCAGCTGGCTCCCAATCTGATACAGCTGCCTGTAAGAACTGGTGAGCTAAAGGGAAGAAAGAAGATCTGCAATTTTGGAGTAAAACAGCCCTTTTGTAGCACATACAAGAAGTACTGACAATATTTTATAAGCGTAATAGAGGTTGCTATCTTTTATCCTGATGAAGAACTACAGCACTTGAAATCATCATAAACTAGTGTTTATTCTTTATAATGCAATAATTATATATTAACATATTAAATTTGCAATATTTCTTAACTTCTGTCATTAACCCATTTTCTGGACTGCAGAATGAGACAAATGGTAAGATTTTGCTGCACGAAAAGGTGGAGTGCTGCGTCCTTATGCTTTAGTTGTTCCTAGTATCAAAGGGAAATGACTTCAGGAAAACACAATTTTGAAAATCTGGTCCTTAATAATAGGATTTTACTGCACTAATTCATGTAAACAGAAGAGAAGGGGGGAGTGCAATTTATTTACGTTTCTCTGATTTAATATCCTTTCGCGCCCTGACTTTCACCTCCAGACAAATGAATTTCTTTCTGACTAAAATGGTTGCTGTCTTTTGAGTAATTGGCAGAGTGAACACTTAAATACAAGTGAACAAAACGAGCTAATCCATTTAACAAAATTCATACCCCTTTGCTGTGTAAGTCCTCTATAATAACATGCTGTGTTGTAATTTTGTGCTACATTTTTGTTCTCAACTACTCCTGCACCAGCTGCTGCTGCTTCTGGAAAGCAATGTTCCTGGCGTATTGTTTCACAAGTAGTAGCTGCCCAAGGGAAATGGTTAGATCAGATCGGGTCTACAGATTGTCCTCTGTTTCTAGTATTATTTCCCTTGTTTCCCCGGGTGTGACATATAATTCTTCAGTTGTTGTCTGTTTGTATGTATGTTCCTTAATCTTGTAGCCTGTTAGTATTATTTACATTGCTGTGAAACATCACAGTATTTTGGATTCCTGAGCGACTGCAATTCAAAATCTATGCAACTCTTGCCTTGGGCTCAAGTTGCCATCTTCTCTTAGAACTGAACTTTCCTTTCAAACCTAAGCCTATGTTTTATTAGATACATTTTATTTGATTTTATTTGAATGGAGATATGAAAAATTCAGTCTTTATTGAGAATATGGAAAATAGAAAATCCACATGAATTCTAATAAACACTGCTGAACAAAGAAGTCTTAAGAAATCAGGATATAACAAAAGCCTTCTGGGTCAGAGAAGTAGTCCATCTAGACCAGTATCTTGCCTTTGACAATGTGGGTGGGGAGAGCCTGTTTAGGGAGAACAACATTTTGTTGGATTTTGTAGTTGCCATTATTCCTGTGATCAGCAATAACTAAAATGTTTGGGGTTTTTTTCCTTATTTGTAACTGCCACTATGCATTGGAGGGGTTTAGTGTATTACCTTGCATTTCTGTACACTAAAGCTCATCTTTCACCTTTCTGGCCCGTTTTTTGGGCTTCTGATAGAATTTATTGTTGGTGTAGGTGTTGTAGGTGGTTTGTTTCTGGTATTTACTGTTATTGTGCTGATTATTTCCTTCTTGGCCTTTTCAGAGGTACAATAAATGATAGCTGTTTCTTTCCTGTGACTTGCATTAGACCAAACAGGGTACCTGTCAGCTTTCTTCCCACTCCTAATTTAAATACTTTTCTGTGACCTTTGTAGTTTTCAGTGCCAGCAGCCTGGCTCCGTTACTGTTAAAGTGTACCCTGACGGTTCTCTCCAGGTTCCCTGTTTCCTGCTTTGCCAAAATTCTTCCTCTGTACAGCATGCTCTCATCCACATAGTGAGACTGTAAATCTCTTCCTGCATCTCAGGTTTTATGTATGAACCTGGCAGTTTTCCATGGAGATCCTGGACTTCAGTCTCTTGTCTGTGCAGGAATGAATCAGCCACCAGAGCATCATTCCTGCGCTTCACTACATCACTGATAGCAACATGAAGTATGCCTACTGAGTCATCCCCTGCACCTTCCAGTTCTCTAGTCATATTAGGAAACCTGTGTAACCTTTACACCTAGCAAACAAGTTAATCTGTGTCCTCTCAGATGTCGCAAACTTTATTACCTATGTGTCGAATAGTTAAATCTTTCAACCTGCCTGTCTCTTTTCAGCTTTGAAGTTCTTCTCTGTGGTCAGAGTGTTCTTGCTGTGGAAGAGAAATTGTTTTACAATATTCCTGTAGATGTCAGCTATTAACCTTTCAGGTTTTCTTAGCTGTTCCGGAGAGGTAAAATAGTAAAAGAGGTGTTTTAAGTCATCATGGTTGCGGTGGTGGGCCTTTATATGATCTAATTGCAGCACATTAACAAAAATTTATCAATGGACTGAAGATGTTGCATGATCACTACTTAATATTGACAAACTGAGTGGGAAATGATGGGGAGGATGGAAACTGACACAGAGTGATCTGGATTCCTTGAGAAATTACCGTAGGCTAAATTACCACTGAGTATAAACACTGGAGTATCACATCTGTACTTCAGACTTCCTAATATTTGTTATTAAATTTTATGCTCTATCAGTTACGAGTACCTAGTTAACCTCATTGGTGAGGCTGGAATTCATCTGTTCAAATACACCATTCTGTGTCTGTGTTAGTCAACCTCAAATCCTTTTATGTTTTTTTTGAGGGAAATGGGAATTTCTGTGACTTCTCATTTCATTGAAACATCTAAAGCATCCTAGAAGTATCTAGTTCTCATAGGTAGAAGGAAAATGGAGACAACCTGTTCAAGCCTAGTTATTGCAGGTATTTAAAGTTGAATCAGATGAGTGCACAAATGCCCAGTTAATATAGAAAGGGGAATTTGCATTGGCTTTAGCATGTGCTGGTCCATGCCTTGTTTGGCTAGCAGGTTTATTTTTATTTGAATGACAAATGTGCAATATTTATCATTTCAGAAATTACTGAAGAATTTTCCAA
Organism: Calidris pugnax; assembly: GCF_001431845.1. Classification (NCBI taxonomy): domain Eukaryota; kingdom Metazoa; phylum Chordata; class Aves; order Charadriiformes; family Scolopacidae; genus Calidris; species Calidris pugnax. The sequence continues at coordinate 6,802,297 of NW_015090830.1, read as the reverse complement.
AGAAATTATAATCCTGCTTATAAAGAAAATCTTGGGGATAGCCGTTAGGCCAAAATCCTGTACTTTTTCCTTTAGTAGCCTTTAATGAGCTTTGGTTTGGTTGGTTTGTTTGTTTGTCTTTTTTAAAAAGTATTATTTCCTCATAGATTACTTTTTATTGATATCAAGGAATGAATGAGTAACATAGATCTCAAGCCTGCTGCTGTTAATAGTAAATGAAGCTCATGGTTTCATTTTTCTGTAGCTTTTCTGGAACTGTACAGCTCAACTTTCTTCAGTTTTACAAATTTTAACATGACCTAGATGATTACCAAATTAAACTATTTAGTTTAATAATTTAGCTATGAAAGCTCCTTGCCTCTTCCTCATTTGCTCGTTTTACTTAGCAGTGTCATGTTTTGAAAGGCTTTAGAAAATGCCCATTAGCTATGCCAAGGGAAAAAAAAAAATTGAAAGCCTAAAATCTATTCTCTTTCACACCCAAAAAGATGCATCAGTCGAACATCCAAACATTTTTTACTCCGAATCACTTTTTTTTCTAGTCTTCTAGTAAGATTTTGTCTTCTGAAATTGTGTTACTTCTATATGTCCATCTATTTAAATAGACCCTTCTGTGTCTGTGGTGATCAGTCTCAGTTTCTTTTAATGCTTGTTGAGGGAAATAGGTACTTCTGTCACTTTTCAACTCATTGGAAAGTCTACAGCATCCTAGAATTCTGTTAATTGGTTAGGGCAGTATGACTTACATATGTGAATGAGAACATAGAAGCTACCTCTCATTACATCTGTATAAATATCTCCCAAGATACTATGTTTTATTAATAAAATTCTGAGTTGAAGATTATTTTTAAAACAAAAATATATATAATCAGTACTACGTATAATACAGTTTGAATAACATTCATGTAGTAGAAATTTAGACTATAATGGTGATTGAAGGATAGCTAAGACACTGTTGGAAGTGATACGGAGGAACGTTTCCCCTAAAACATCTTTCATTAAGTTGCTGTAAGACATACGTTATAATCTTTCTACTTCATTTGTCCATAGTGTGTCCTCAGCTTGAGTATTGTGTCAGGTTCTTGGTACTCAAAAAATTATACAGACTTTTTGGAAGCTTCCAGAAAAGCTAGCAAGAATGATAAAGACTTTGGGAAAAAAAGTTATGAAAAGAAATGTTGAAACCATTGTCCTTGTTTTATCAGGAGAAAAAAAGTGGCTGGGAAAACAAATGATAAGAGTCCTCAAATATCCAAATAAGCAAAAGGAAAAGAATTCTATGTCTGTTGCAGATGGATGTGTTAATTAACTTAGATTGCCAGATTTTGTATAATGCCATCCTTTATTTAAATTTGAAGTAAATGAAGAAACAAAAAATAAACCAAAAAAGAGAAAGGTCCCAGCACCTTAGGTTTTATAAGGGAAAAAAAAATAATCCCCACCAACCAAGCAGTTACATACCAGAAAAGTATGGTTTAAAGAGGGTTTGAAACTTCTTACCATTGGAGGTTCTAAAATTAGGTTAAATAACATCTGGTAAGAGTGCTTGATATGAGGTTCTTGAATTTGCACATGGGGACATGGGACCTTATAGGTGTGTGGAGAGTTAGCAAGGGAGATGGAGAAAGAGGGAGAGCTTGGAGTGTGAGGCTGCAACTGGGAAGACCCAGATCCCTGGCAGAGCTGCTGCCGGCATGGAAGGCAAAACTTACCTGCTCTGCTAGTCCAAGCTCAAGGTGATGTTAGCAGGGGAACTGCAGAGCAAGGCAGCCAGTGCCTGGAGAATAAAGGAGTAGCTGAGAAGCACTGTGCTACAAATGTGAGAAATACAAGAGCTGCCATGGGAAACTTTTGAAGAGAGCTTATGTATGTATGTCTTGTTCTGAAAAGGGGCATGCTCTTCAGTGGCAGGATTTTCAACTGAGATGTGGATAAACTTGTTATAATTTAATACTGAATATGACAGTAACGGCAGCATGAATAGAAAAGCAAGTATAAGAACAAAGTTCATGAACAGGATACTTTTTTTAAAATTCTAAACTAAATCACTGAGAATGGAATAGCAACTACATTGGTGAAATAAATCAATTCAACAAACACATTAATTGTATGCATTTTGCGTAAGCATTGTTGATAAAGGTGCTTTTATCAATAATGAAGCAACACATGAAATGGCAGCAGTAGAAATGAGAAACGGGGTACTCATATGTGTAATGTCGCAGTGTAACATAGCTCTTCCAGACTTATCTGAGCTGTCATAAAGAATGCATGGAATATTTACTGTGAAAAAGCATTTCAGCCGTTCACTGTATGAGCAACATCACCGTACAGTGGGATTTTTTGAAGGTTTGCAAAAGACCCAGTTTGTTACTGCATAAACTCTGAAGCCAACCTGCGTACAGTGTTGCACAGCTTACCACATTGATACAGCAGTAAAGGCAGGGTACAAGGGGAAAGCTAAGATTGTATATATCTCTATAGACTGCTTTTTTATTTCAGTTCTACAGTATGGCTGCAAAAAGATTTGGATAGATGGCTTCTAAGAAAAATCTGTTTATTAATAGGCATTTTAAAAATAGTTCATAAATCTATGTTTATTTCAGCTTACTCAGTAATACTTTGTGTTCACTGTAATCAAATAATTTTCCATCAGTGTCAATTTGCTGATTACCTACTAGGGAATAGACCTTCATTAGCAAAAAAGAAGAGGACCAGTAAGCTGTACTGTCCTTTTCGGCTTATATATCCAGAATCTATGAATTAGCCAGTAATAACAACACAAAAGCAAAAAAGAACCTGGTATTTCAATATCTGAGTTGTTGCTCCTTTGCATTGAAGGAGAGCATTTGGATTCAGATTTATTGTCTGAATTTTCAAGTGGACATCCCTGGGTGTAAAGAACTCATTCCTGGCCATGAATGTGTCAAGTAGTCAGTTCTTAAAAAAGATTGAGCTTCCACTGACTTGGAAGAGTGTTTTACTAGGATAAAGTTTCTCACTGTGTCACTTCATATCTTATCCTAGCTTAGAAAATTAAAGGAAAAAAAAAAACAACAAAAAAAAACCACCTGAGGGGCATTAGTTTTCTGTAAACAAGAAGATCAATGCAGTACAGCGCTTGTCTACCCAAGAAACAGTCTGACATAAATTTGACTTGCACGCTATTTGTACTAAGAATAGTTACTGGCAACTGTTGATGTGGGTGGCATCCCCTTCATAGTTAAGCAATCAATCACATAGACTTTTCATATCCCTACTTTTGCATACCTGCAGATGTTCACATAGAAAGCATAAAAGAATTAAGAATTTTAATCCTATTATAGATTTTCACAGGTACCATTTCACACTACTGTGCTTAGGTAATGGTTTATGGAAGGTACTTCTTAAAAGTGTCAAAAGGAAGAAAAAAAGTATGTTGCGGCTTATGTATATATATGTAAGTAAAGAATAGATACAGTGGCTCTAAATAGAATGGAATGTAATTAGAGGATTTGCATGCGAAAGTGATTGGCAGTAAAGTGAATGAACGGAGCTAGTGTATAAATCGAAATGCATTATTTGTTTTAATGCTTCTTTCAGAAAAATGAATATCATTTTTGACAGAATATAAAAAAATCCAACAAAAAAATTCATAGCAGTATTTTCCTCCTCCCTGTTCCACTGCAGCAAAACCCCTTTATATAAATATTCACTACTGCAGAGAAACCAAATGTACCCTTGGAGCTTGGGAATACTGTGTGTCATTCAGAAGCATCCTTTTCTGGCAGACACCTGAAGTTGTATCCAAGCTAGGAGATTGGTTGCAGTCATATGGGGCCCCTGGGATAGAAAGGAGAATGAAAGGGAAATTAAAGACTTCCATAAAGCATTGCTTATTTCTGAAGTGAGCCAAAAATGGCACACTTACACTTCCTTTGGATACTGTCCTTTTTTTTTTCTCATGTGACATTTTTTAAGACTATCTGATATTGCCAGAATTTTTAATTTGTGTTTTGGCTCTGAAGATACTCCATTACTGGGATAGTACTGTACCATCTGCACAGGGGGAAACTACACCAAATGCACAAATGACATATTCAAAATGAAGATTATTCAAAAGCTCCTGAAATCCACTGTCCTTTCTGTGTTTTTCTATCTGCTGAATTTGTAGCTATTCAGATGCTGTGTATTTTTGAAGCATATCAGAATATTTATGTGTGAAATACCTTTGTTGTTCATAGTTTAGATAATGCAGATGAGGTAGCTGTGCTTTTGAAAATAGTGAGAGGTGGACTGGTTTACTCCCTTTTTCAATAATGAAATTATGTTTTGAATTTAAACATGCAAAATGTGAGTGGATCGTACACTTCACCCCAAGTGGAGTACTTAGGGGCCCGAGGGTAGAAGTGGATCTTTATTCTATTCCTTGCCCTGGCTACCAAAAATAGGAATGAAGCAGTGGTATTTTTTTTCTGTTTGTTTAAGATAGGGTGAAGGTTGGAGAACATAATCCATGAAACCTGTCGATGACAGTCTCAGAAATGTTATTATATAGATTGACTTCAGGAAAATGGCTTCTGGCAAGAAGGAAAAGCGTGGGCCCTGTTAGGAGGACAGGAAGTCTAAAAAGTCACAGCTCAGATTTGTTACTTCTCCTTCCACACAACATAATGCTGGTCAGTAAACAAGAAGTCAGTGTCTTAGATCAGTTATCACATAAAGAAAGAAAGTTTATGTAAAGGGGCTTTGCAGCATTTTATATGTATCTGCAAAGCTGCGTGTGGTCCATGCAGTTTTCAGTCATGGATCTTGTACTGAAAATTGCCAGCTTTCAACACCAGATGTTCATTCATGTTAGTGAACGCTACCTTAGATCATTGGGCTAACTGAAATGGTGAATGAAAGCAAGGTATTCTTTATGGTTGTCAGTACCTATATTGTGAAGAGTTACAGCTAAAAATGTATACTGCTTGATTTCCATTCAGAAGCAGGTGAGAAATAAAACCTTCTGATAAAACTGAAAGATAAATAGAAGGACCTTCATGCTCAGAAGGAAGTTGTGTCTAAGTATCTGACACAAGCCTACAGTGAGAGACTGGTGATGCAGCAGGAAAAGAACTTTCCTGCCTTTTAGGCTTTTTTTTTTTTTTTTTTCCTTCATGCTCAGAAGGAAGTTGTGTCTAAGTATCTGACACAAGCCTACAGTGAGAGACTGGTGATGCAGCAGGAATAATTTTTTTTCTGTTTTTTGGTTTTTTTTTTTTTTTTTGTTCCCTGGACTTAATACCAGTTCTCTTCCACTTTTTCTGAAAAATACTGTTTTTTCAAACTGACAGAGGAAAGGGAGGAGGGTTTATTGTTAGACTGTGGTCTATAGACTGTGAAACTTGGATACATTGTCAGGTGAATTTTGGCAAAAAGCTATGAAAAAGGAATCAGACATCTACTTGATGGTAAGATGATGACTCACATTTGGGAAACTGAAACAGAGATACTGAATATGGTAATGAAATATTTGTGCAGATTTGTTTACTTGAAAAGACACTGTGTGGGTTGACTTTTTCTTTAAATCCATTTAGAGACAAGGTCAATTCCATTGTTTAAATTATATGAAGCACTAATGCATGTAGGGAAGGTTAGTTTACATAGAAATTACACCTCAGTTAAATATTCCTGTGTAAGTTTTTCAACAAGAATTTCAATTATATCTTGGTTTGTCCTAACAAGCCATTCAGAATCTTTTTGAAAGGTTTGCAGAAGAAAAGTGACCTGTTGCCTTCCACTGTGAACATGTAGAGAAAGGGTCAATTTACCTACATTCTGATCCTAAATGGGAGAAGAAATTGCTTTTTGGAATATCTGGTGTAATTTGTTGCAGTCTGCCTGTTACGGCAGCTCTTTCTGAAGATGATGGAAGATATTAATTGATTTTGTAGTTCAGTGACACTAGGATAAGTGATTCAATCACGCAGCTTGGCTTTGAGACTTGTTTTCATTTTTCTTCTTTTTCATTTGAAAGGTTTATATCAAATATGTAGGAGGCACTTGATGGAAGAAACATACCATGCAACACATAATTAGTATGATGAATGTATCAGCCAGTGCCTGCCTTTGGTTAATTTACTGGATTTTAGAGTAAGTGCATTGGTGCCCTAGGAGGAAAAGCAGAGTGTAGGTGAGAGAGGGAGAGAAGAGTAAATAAAACTGTTCTGCAGTGTAAAAGGTTAGATGGGAACTAGCACTTAGGTATTATAAAATGAAAACCAGTTTGTTTTCTGAGCAGTGTTCATGTAAGCATTGTTTATCAACCAGTAGCTGTTGTTGCATATTATCCAAATGATACATGTAATAACTCATAAAAGATTCAATATCTGTTTAAGATGTTATACACTCTGTAAAAAAAATACCATATACCAGGAATTCAGTCCCAGCAACTTGTGGTCTAGTGGAGAATGGATAAACTCACTACATCAGCACCTTTTCCCTTCTTTTCTCTCACTAACACACACAGTTAACTACACTGTACTGAGAGTAGTGCTGTGACCTGATCTTTGGGGAAGCAAGGGTGGCTGGTTTCTAGCTGCTTTTAAAGAACGCTTTCTCTTGCTGTGTGTTGTGACATTTAGCTGGTATGTATAATCCCTTCATCTCTACCCCTGTATTGAAAGAAAAAAAACCCCACCATGTTATGTAGATACAGTTCTCATAAGAGAGATGGGGGGAAAAATCCACCAATTTCCTTGTTAGTGTTCCTCCAAATTCTAATAAATAATATGGGGCAACCACCACTAAAAGAAAAAAGATAAAAACCCAACGTGTCAGTTCCTATCAACTGCACATATATCAGCAAGGAAAGCTTAAATAAAGCAAAATGTTGCTGGAACTAGCCATTATATAATGGAATAATCAAGAAAAGATGGCTTTGCGAGTCTGTTTCCTCCCACTTCAAACCTGTATGTGGTTTAATTTCCAAAGACTGTATTTAAGTTCATCAGAAAATAGTCTTTTTCTTTATTTGTAATGCACTTCATGGCCAGTTCTGCTGTAAGCTTAGGCAGTCCTTGAATTTCTATTTTGTTTCATTCATTTCAGGCTTATATAGTTCTAGGTCTATGCACTCACACTGGATTTATTCCTGATAGAATCACTGTGAAGAGTACTGGTCAAACTTTGCTTTTAACTGTATCTTAGACCTCTGGCTGTAAAATGTATTTATTGTCAGAGATAGTAATAGGATCTAGCTGCAAAGCTAAGATCTGTTTATATACTGGTATTTCTCCAATATTGTGTGTTCCAATGCAACTGCTATTTTACCTAGAAAGAAAAAATCCTTTTTACTAACAACTCATCCCTACTGTTTAAAAGCTAAGCAAAACTGGCAATCAGAGCACTTCGGTGTCAGAGAAGGCTTATTAAAAAGTACTGTGGTCAGTAAGGAAAATTACTGAAATTTTAAGATGGGGAAGGGTAAGTGGGAACAGAAGTAATAGGAGTGATAAATCTAGGCAAATGTGGCAGCACAGATAAAATCACCTGTTTCAAAACAGGAGATTTAGCTATGATCTGTAAAGAGCAACTTTATATAAGCGTAGTCACTTCTCAGGACCAGACTCAAGAAGGAAGTCTGACAGATAGCTAGGGGCTATGCAATAAAAGGCTTTTAACAAAAATAACTTTAACAATATAAAGTTAATCTACCACCTTCTATGCAGCCCGCCTGAAAGACAGGAATGATGATTGAACAGTTTTTCAAGCCAGCATACCATATTCTGTACTAGCTATAAAAAATACCGTAAAGCTGCCAACAGTCACCTCTGGCAGGAGATTGCAATACTCAAACATTTTAGTTACATGCATGCATGTTTTTCTTACAAAGTCATCAAGATATAAAAATAAGCATTTTGTGACTGAAAAAAATCCCCTTAAGCTTTTGAATATGTGCAGGTTTCCATGGCAGCTGACCATGATTCTCTTAGAAAATATATTCTTACCGAAAAAGCCTGGATAACTGATATTAAAACACTTCATACAGACAAGTCAGTTTTATTTTTTTAAAAAGGTTTTTGAAATAGATTATTTTTTAAAGCTTATAAGTGGAAATTAAACACAAAATAAAAAAAAATTGACATTACTAAAATAAAGGTCTGAGGTCTTCAGTATTGACAATATTTAGAATTCTTTCTTCATAAAGATTCCTGAGGTTGTTTTCCATTTATCCTGACTGTGAATGAGGAAATATTTTGCTATTTCAAACTTCTAGAGACAAAGAAAAACAGTTTCAAAATATATTTGAGATATGTGAGAAATAATGTCAAGAGTCCTAGTCAGACACATATTTTACATGTCCAAGAAGGAATACTCTTAGTAACTGAAGTACTGAGAAGGAAAAACTAACTGTAAGTGATCTACCTAATATCATCATGCAAAGAAGCTTCATAGTTGAGAACAAATTTGAAGGCTTTAAGAGAAAGGGAAATTGAATCATCTCCATATCTGTGGACAAAATTTAGTTTTTCTACTGAACAGAAAATCAAATTGGGCATAAAAGAAGACAGTGATTGTCGTTTAGGGAACAGCAATTAATATGTTATTTCCTAAGGAAAAGCTATGGTCATAGTTGTGAAAAGCTACTGAGAAATACAGCACGTTTCATATGGTCAGCTGTTCAAATGCAAAACAGGTTAGAGATTGTATCTAGAGCTAGCACCAGCTTCTCTTTGAAAGAGTAAAATCCAGATCTATGTGGTGCCAAAGAATGATATATTTTAGCCAAAAAGTGGAATTTGTAACTGCTGTTATCAATAGAAACCTGTGACTTAGAAATCATGCATTTAAGTCACATATTATATGGGTTGTTTCCCATCAGATTGTAAATATATAATAGTAATGTGATGCACAACTCATACACATTTGCATCAAAGATGAACATAAAACTTCACTGGTTAATGCTGTCCTTTCCCTTTAATATGTTGCCAGGAATTGTATTGCAGCACATACTATATAAAGCATGAGACTGGACATTTCAGTGTTTTTTTTTTTTTTTTTTTTTTAACTTTAAGCTTAAAAATATTCCCTAGAAATAGTTCATTATTTTTTGAAACATTTTATGGATGATTTGTTAAGAGGTAGACAAGGCCTTGGACCTGTCTAATGCCAATTCAGTGTACAACGTTTCTGTCTAACTTACTTTCCTGCTTTTTTCCTCCTTGACTTGGAGATTTTGAATACATTTCTTCAAATTTATTCATCAGGCATTTTATCTTTCCCGTATTTCATGTAAGATAACACATGAAATGTGGGAAAGATAAAATGCCTGACAAACGATACGTGAACTCTCAAATTAAAAACTGCTTACTTAGTAAGAGGAAACTATCTGATCAAAATGAGCAACTTCACTACTTATTTTAGTTTCCAGAGACTTATACAATATTTTACATTTTCTTATGGCCATAGTCATTGAAAACAATTTTTTTAAATTTACACATTGGAGGAATTGTTTTTGAAGTTGTAAACTCAGGCTTCTGCTTAACATTTTTAGTATGGTATCTGTGGTATCTGTTGCAAAATAATGGTTATGATGTTTTACACATGAATTTAAAAAGTCAGGAAACGATTGTTATTTCTAGTTGAGTTCTGCATTCATTTATACATTTAAACATAGTCATATGGGAAATGATATATCATTTAGCATTCAAAAATGTGGTGATTTCTCCTTCCCCTCCCTCCAGAATTCCTTGCTGAAGTCAGCTTATTTGACTAGAATTTGGTTTCATTCTTTGGGTCTGCAAATACTCTGTTATTGTGGTGCAATAATATCCCAGCTGCACAGGAGAAATATGTACTAAACACAAACATTACATTCAAGTAGAGGATTGTAAGCGATGACTGAAACCCCATTATCCTTGCAGTGTTATGCCATTTGACAGGTTTGCACCTGCATGTACTTGTTTGAATTATCTCTGCGCTATTATCAGCATCTCAGTCTTTTAGGTGGGGAACGCACCTAATGGTGTGGAAAATTATTTCAGTGTTTCTCAACAGCTGTATGTGAGAATGTAGTGTGTGGTACAGTTAACACTTGTCAGTTAACGCAACAGCGGAAAGGGAGAAATATAGCTGGCACGCTGCAAAATAAGATATCAAATTAGCCTTTCTTCTTAAATCATTAAAAAAAAAAGAAGATAGTACTATCCTACAGTAGCATGTTTGTAGATAAATTTCATATTAAATTTCATATTAAATTTAGGTTCTGATTATCAATGAAGTAACTGAATCTCTGCTTAAACAATAAATAAATCAATAAACTAACCCCCCCCCAATGTTTATAGTCAGTGATCTGTATCTCACTAAATTTCATTGTTACGGAAAATAGAATAAGAAGCAATGAATTTGCACTGTAGCTGAAAGATTCAGGCTAGTCATTAGGGAAAATTATGGTGGGACTGTTAAAGGACTAGAATAGATTGCCTGGTTAAGAAAAGCCAACTTTCTTAATGAATGTCTTTAAAATGTGTTAGACAAACATGTCAATAATGTTTCAAATATAGTTTATCCTTCCTTAAGACACAAAGACTTGATTCTCTATGATTCTTTTACTTTATATTTGGGCATATCCATTTATAGCAGTAATGCTTGGTGTTTGAAACTGATATTCTTGAAGATTGTATGCAGAAGAGATTAAAGAATAACTCAGTACATTAAATGTGTTGGAGGGGGGAATGATAGAGACTATATGACTATATTTTCATTGCTGCCACAGTGATTTTTGTGGTGGAATATTCACTTTTTCCTGGAAAATGTATTCCATTTCTTTAAAAAATGTGAAATTCAAACTATTCTATTTTTAAAATCAGTTACATAGCAGACAAAAAATAACCCAGAGCTGTTGAGGTGACTGAATGAGTGTTCTCTTGAGATGTAGGATTAGCCTAGCCTGGAATGAACATGCTTGTTCCTGAGCGGTGTTTGGATAAATGGGCTGAATGGATTATTGGGAAAAATAAAAAAAACATAGAAATACTAGGAGAAAGTAAAAACAGAATTCACTCAGTGGAGGAAGGAGTCTCATGGTTTTTTTACTCCCTGCGTGCGTGACACTGGCTGTATAGGTACTTCTTGCCTGTTGTAGTACATGGGAAGTAAATCCAAAGTGGGATGTATGGGACACCTCGTTGGAAGCATCAAGTCGTTATAGATCTGCAGTTTGTATTGGAAAACACACCTGTCTTAAAGCCTGTCTGGATAAAATTTCAGAGAGGTATGCAGAACATACATGGAAAAAAACCAGCATGGATGGCAGCCCTGATTGGAAATCTGTTCTTTCTTTTTTTTTTTTCTTTTTGGTTTAGTCTTGAAGCATTTTCGTTGTAAGATTCCCATTTATGTCAATTTGAAAAATGGAGGCTAGAATATCATACGCTAAATGTGTTTCTTTCATTATCCCCCTTTCAACAATTCAAAAGCAGGGAGGAAGGAATCGAATATAGGCACAAACACATGTGCATATGAGTGTGAAAGGAAAAAGTGGTCCTTTTAACAATGAAGACGTTTTCGTAGTTGTTGACCTGATACAGTGTTTAAATAATCTAAATATGAGTTCTTATATGAAGAAAAATCTATGGTAAAGTGTTGCAGAATATTTCAGTGGATTTCTTGAGATGTGCTGTGTTCCTGAATGAACTGTTCACAGGTGACCCTCTGTTATTTAGAATTGCTCAGAGTAAAGCTGAAGGACACTGAAAGTTGGTGGAAATTCTGAAGCACTTGCATAAGCACTTCCAGAACATCAGTCAGCATCATTGCACTGGTACTGTCCATTAAAAGATAGGCATAGTATAGTGATGTATTGTTTTGTTTTCCTTTTTGCACCATTAAAAATAGATTATATTTCCTCCAGAGAAAACATAGCCTGAATAATGAGGCGCAAGTCAAAAAACTGTTGCATAGCTTTCAGACTTAAGGTTATAATTACAGGGCTGGCAGTTTAAAAAAAAAACCAAACAAAAATACTAAAAAAGAATACCAAAGTTGCTGACACAATTCTATGATACATGTTTTCTGAAGTCCCATTCCAAAGGAATAGATTGTATCTATATGTATGACTTGCCAAGCAGGTCTCAGTTTACCTTCAGTGTTCAAGAGTGCAGTGTTTCCATTTTATGTTATTTCGTGCCTGCGCTGCTCTAGCAAGCCTTGTCAGTCAGTGTGACTACCACAGCTGTTGATGTTTTTCCTAATCATTTCAAATAACTAGTTCAGACGACTTTTAAAAAGAAAGTTACATAAGAAGTATCTTTACGTTATAATCTTTGTTGAATGGACTGGATTATTAGTTATATTTAATGGTGTGGGTTCTCTTTTGTTGTCCAGCTGCTGGGAATTGTGCTTGTCCTCCAAGTACACACTGAGAGATGATAAGATTGGCACACTTTTGCATTAGGAGTTAGTGTTTGATATCAGAGACCACAGTGGTCCTTCCATGGAGAGCAATCTTTAGAAGCAGATAATCTTCACATTATTACATTCTGCACTGGCAATAGCTAGACAATCAGAACCCAGTTGTCAGGACATGTAAGGCTGGAAATAGCTTAATGGGAAGATTCACTAGAACTCTGAAACATTTCTGAGAGCAAAATTGGAAGTTTTGGCTGGTGGTTACAGAGGAGGACTGGTAGAATAGTTTGTGTGTGTGACTGACTTTTTGGAAACTGATAGCCAGGTATCCACAGGTAATTAAGAAATGTTCTTTAACTTGAGATTTGACTCCTCCATGGTACAACATGGAGAAACAGGACTCCAGCCTGTGCATCACTGTTTGTGGAAGTATTAAAATAAAGCTCTGGAATTCAGCCTTTAAGTCATTACATGCAGGTCAAGAAAAATTTAAACTCTCTTCTGGAATTTGAGAGAAGATTAAGGTATTCATGTATTTCTTATTGTTCACTCAATATATCCCTTTGAATACTGCATTCAGAAAACTCGGTAAACAGATCTGTAATTACCAAGGTGCTATTTGTGACATTATAGAATATAGATTTAATTCGTAAATCCCAGCTGCTGACAAGTCAGTCTTTTTTATATGCCTTTTTAATAACAGTAGTCTTACAACAGAAAATAAAAAAATTCCATTTTGACAGATTTATGAGAATTTATGATATTTGTGCAGGACTGTCATACACAGACATGTCTTCAGTCCTTTGCTAGAAATATCTTTTAAATATGTCTCTAGGATCACTTATTTGGAATTGGAATGACTTTAAAAAACATTCCTTCTGTGTTAGATGTGTAAAGCTCAAATAAATAGTGAGAACTTGTAAAATCCACAAAGCTATGACCACAGATTTTGCAAGGGAAGACATCGTGTATGTCTGGACTCTGAAACGTAGCACCTTCCCTGAAATCAAGATGTGATGGTATTCTGTGTATGAACTGCAGCAGTCACACTCTGAGCAACACCTGTCTAGGGCTTGAAAATGCAAAGGGAGAATAGTTGTATGTCAAAGGGGTTGCTCTGGAGTCGGCTGGCCAGGACTGCTTTCTCTTCATCACTAAGTATTTGCTGTGCATCATGACTACACTGCATGCAAATATTGGAAGGAGCTCTAGGCCAGAAGTGTGTGCAGACAAAACTCAGTTCATCTAGTGCCCTGCGAAGCATTAGGTGTGTGTGTCGTGGGCATCCACTCAGCCCCCAGGACAGGGGAGTCCCAGCTTACAGTTCTCACCTGGCACTGTTGGGGATGATGGACCGAGTGCCAAACGATAGGCCACCACTGGGCTGTTTAGACTGTGATCCTGAATGCAGTGCTAACCATTTTGTCAATATTATTTATGCAGACATAAATTATCAACAATTAATATGTAGTAACATTACCCAAGATATAACATAGTAAATGATGGAACCCCTCTTTCTCCCATGTTCTACTGTAGGGTTTAGCGAGGCTAATCACTTTCCTGTTTTACACGTCCTTTGTATTCTTCTGAAAATTAGTTTTAAAGATACAAGAAACTCATGGTGAAGTCAATATTTTGAAACATCATTTTCTGGTGTTAGGTTTGATTTCTCAGGGATAAGTGGGCACAATTAATTGGAGGCCACATTTCCAAATGACTATTTTCGGGCATGTATGTTTGAAAATTATGCCTTTTATCTATATTGTCTTGCTATTGTGTAAAGGAAATTATTTTGCTAGGACAAAAAACAGAAGATTCAATGCTTTGAGACAGCTTTTAGAAACTTTTAATATCTTGTTCTTGATAAAAAATAGATTAATTTGGTCAAAGCACAGTGATAAGCTGTGTCCTTTGCAAACTGTATATGTGTAAACCATTATATTATCTTAAGATTCTGAGGATATATGTGTCATTGTCTATTTGATAAATGACATCTTTTAAAAAGGGTAATAAAAGTCTGTTCTCCAATCTTTCTTAAATGGCTTCTGCAACACAGTTCATAAAAAAACCTAAGTCATACTCTATTACTGTAATGGATCACCATGCAAAAGTTTTATGCATGTCAAAATATGTTTTTAAGGTTTACTGTTCAGACTCCTAACAGTCAGAATACAACTTTTTTCTAAGTCTTTGGAAGTATTAAAAAGAATTTATTAGGATAGTATATTCTCTGATGTCAAACAGGCAATTGTCCTATATACAGAAAAATGTTCCTCACTAAAAGTGAGTTTTACAAGTGTACAAGTTCTAATCAAAATTAAGAAGATACTGTTGACATAAATGGGCAACCTCTACTGGTTATCCATTGCCACTTTCTGGTCAATTATATGTTGGAAGTTATGTTTTTTAACATAACCAGCAGAGTTACTCAAGTACAGCTGAAAAATAGCTATATGATTCATTCAAATGTGAAATACCTTAAAATGATTTTCACTTTCCTGATAGTTACAACAACTAAGTTTTACAAATAACTATACTAGCTCCAGGATGTACATTGTTCTGTGTAGGCTTTTCCTGACTGAGACCTATTTAATTTTCAATTTTGGCGTTAATTTGCAATAGCTGAGCTTTAGGGAGTCAAAATTTTCTTTCAGTTACACTCGCTACTGTTGGTTTTCCTAGAGCTTGTATCAGAACATGCAGTTGGGAATTTCTCCACCAGAGTTTCATTAGCAGAAGTACATTGCTTATAAAGTCTCTTTCTATACTTATTGCTTGTGGTATATTGGAGCACTGCTTTGTGCCTGGAGCAGGTAACAGGCTTCACTTTTATGTTGGGCTTTCTCCAGTAAAACAAGATGGTAAGTCTAAATTTTAAACATGAAAGAAAATGTGGATTGAAGGTAGAGAGATTTGGATTGAATTGCCTTTTCCTAAGTGAAAGCAAATGGCCCGCATAGGCATGCAGTCTGTGTTACCTATTACCTTACACACTGATTCACAAATGTATAATTATTTTTTTTCAGGTGTGATTTTAGAAACATTATGGTATAAAAATGTGTAATTATTGACCAGATTTTCAGGAGCTATAACAGCAACCTTGCTTATATAAGACAGTCTTCCCTGATACAAGTTCCCCTTAAATTAACACCTGCAGAGTGAAAACTCATCAACCAAATTGACAACTTAGCCCTAATCATGGTAAGAAGCTTTTTGCCTAAAAATAAAAGATAAGATTCTTTACCAATGTAATTCACAATAGCTTCATTATCTGTCTTTGAAGTATGTGGATTTATACCAGATCCAAATGAACAGTGTAAGCTCCTGCTCACCTTCATCACATATGTACTGAAAGAAGATCTTAAGAAGAATGGACAAGAAAAGCACTTGACAGTTCCAAACATGGCAAGCCATAATTGCTGCATTTTCTGCACAGGAAAAGCTCCTGTCCACTCTGATTAGGATCCTTCTGGCTGGCCTGATATTAAGGATTTTTATAGGTTCTTGCCTGGTACATGAGATGAAATGCTGTTTTTGTATTTACATATCAGTTACCATATATGTAGGTACATATAAATTGCTTTAGGTATGCTGTTTCTTGTTACCTCAGGTTATTTTTGAGTTTTAGAAAACTAAGCTACATGTACAGAGAAATGCTTGCTATTGTAGATTAAATTTAGAGGAAAGACTTCCTCTACAGGCATATACAAAGAAATACCAGGAAAATAATAAGTTTCTGTGCTTCATTTGATTTAAGAAAAATGGTGAAAGAAATTCAGAGTGAAAATTGGTATACTGCTCTGAATCTCTGTTTTATCCTAATATAATAATTAGAAACGAAGGACTTTTATATAGCCCATAGGTAGTGTTCAAGAACAATTAAGTATAATAATTTAGCCTTGGGATAGGTACTTCAACAAATTGAAGGATTGGGTTTTAAATAGTCAGCCTACTTCCTTATACAGTTTTAAAAGCACTCTTATTCTTAAGTGTTAGCAGAAGAGTGAATCATATTTTTTTATTTGTCATTCATATTCAAAAGGTACAGGGATAACCATGTTAAGGAAGGCAGCCTTGTTTGTTTTAATTGAAAGTTTATTTTTAGTGATCATTTCACAGCTTCATTTGAATAACTTTGAATAAACCTTCACATCATTAGTTGAAACATACATTTGGTAAAGAATCATTGACTCTTTGTACCAAATTTTAAATCAAGGTAGTCCCGTTATCTTTTGTCTATATTATTGTACTAAGATTTTTTAATGTAAATCAAGAAAAAAGAGTTAATTGTAGAAAATTTTATGTCCTTTAGAAAGAGGAGAGGGTTCTGAAGTGCACCTTTTTGATTCATTCCAGGCCCATATAAGCTAAGTACCTGCACTAGGTAGAACCCTAGAGAATGGGAAGAATTCTATGATATTGCTGCTGGTCTGTTTTAACACTCTGTGTAGATCACAAGTTAATTATTCAGACAAGTAAACTCATGGAAATTACTTTTAAGAAAATCTGATTTTAAAAAGCTAGGTGGAATTTTGCAATTTTTTTTTTCTTGTATTTTACATTTTTGCAATATTTCTATCTGTAAAAAATCTGTATTTCAACTCTTCATCTTTGGTCAGTTTTTCAATATTGTCTTTCAGTAATATCCCAAAATATTTTGGCATGTCATTGCAGTCAGGAAAAAATCCATTGTGGAAATTTTGTAGATTTAAACAGGTTTGAAACATTACAGTATGTTATGTTGCCAATGCATAAACAAATTCTATAAAATTTTTAGATACTTGAAAGATCCTTATTACACAGGCTCACTTAGTCTGTAATCAAATTTGTGTGGTTTAATTTATCTCAACTTCAGTTGAGCACATTTGTACATTTGTTATGCAACTATAAAAATATGTGTTCATCAGAAGAGGTCATGTAGATTACTATCGTTTATTAAGCTGGTTGCTGATAGATCAAGGAAATAAAGTTTAAATTGATAGGTTTCCTTATTTTCTCAATGAAAATTGGAAACCTGAAAGTACAAAGCACAGGCTATTCTTACATTTTTCAATAATTATAGATGATAATGATAGGTAGGAAGAGGAAAAGGAAAGAGGATCTGGTGGTTTTGTTTGGTTTCATTTTTTTTTCCTTTTTTACAATATCCAGTGTAAAAGTTTTCAACAAAAAGGTGTATAAAATTGTGGCACTTGTGACTTTGTTCATAAACTTTTGTAACCTTCCTCGCTGTGGGTGGGATCTGTGACAAAGTCCTGATTTTCCCAAGGCTGATGACAAAACATAGTTGGAATTATTCCTAATTAGGTCTTGCTCCAGTAAAAGCTGTTAAGAGTCATTTTCAAATGTGATCGTTGTCTCAATTCAGAATAGTTTCAAATGCAGACAAGCTTCAGTTTCAAATCAAGAAGTGTTCAATAGCAATGAAGTCCAAGCAGAGGCTGACCACCTTCCAGAATAATGTATTCAATCAAATCAAAAAAGAGAAACAACTTTATAAAATTGTGTCCTGTCAGTGAGTGGTCATATTTTATGTTTTCTGTGACCTTACTGTGATGCTTTTTAATTTATTGTAGTGTGAGGGTGCCTCTTTTCAAGAAGCCACACCACTTCACTAATTCAGTAGTCATTTTCTCGATAGCAGTACATCTGTAACAATGGAACAGCACAGACCTCTATTTTCAGCCAACTGTACTATTTATTGTACCTCTAGGTGGAAAGTTATCTTTCTCTGACTAGATCAATGTCTAAGTCTCAGGTCAAGAAATCCTGATTGAATCTCAACAGAAATCGATAGCTAAGTATTATGGCACGTAATAGACAAAGATTTTGTGGGTGTTGTCTCTAAGAAAGAAAATAACATTTGTGAATGCGTATGTCAGAAGTTTTATTATAGGATTTTTTTTTAATTTTATCTATCTAACATAATCTTTTTTGTGTGTGACAGACAGTTATGAAAACTGTGGTACACATAATGCTACCAGACACATTTTCAGCATTCAAAAATATCTATTTGTGATCTACCATGGTTCGTTGATCAGTGTTCTGTTTACCCAGGGTACACTTAGACATTTTTTCTCCTATGCAGAATTTGAAAGAATATATTTCATTTTAAAATAGATTGAGATTTTATTGCAAGTACTAAGCATTCAATGAATATATACTTATAGATTTTTCTTGGTTAAAAAGTTTTTTCCAGAAATTATTACAATAATATTTTGTTTCTAGGATTTTTCATGCAAAGTGCTGTAAGGAAACCAATTAATATTGTAAGGTAGTTGGCATAACATATATACGCATATACATATATTTATACTCTGAGATAATAACATTAAATCAGCTTCCAAAATGAAGAATTTTTGCTGATGGTATTTTAATGATTGTTGATTTTAATGAATTTGCTTTGAACAGACACTATCTTACACGGTCACTATCATAACACGTCAAGCAGAAACAGTTTCGTTGTAGTTCAAGTACCTAGGTGTCAGGATAGAGATAACTTTCTTACTAGCAGCCTATTCAAAGTCCAAAACATAGCATTATACCAGCTGCTAATAAGAAAGTTAACTCTATCCCAACTGAAACCTGAGTAAGGTTACACTCTAACTTACAACAATTGCTTATAAATTATGCTATACAGTTGTAAGGTCCTTAACATGTTACACATGGGTCAGTGAAGCATTGCAGTGAAGTGGAATGCTCATGGGTATGTAATGAGTAAGTATCACAGGGTGAAAAGAACACAACCACCGTGCAAGTGTTTGGCCTGTTGACTAAGCAAGCTTTCTTACTAAAAGGTAATCTGAATCATATGTCTAGACCCTGTCTGTCAGTTTTAATTAAATTAGTCATCACAGGAAATTTTGCCCAAAAGTAGAATCTTTCCAAGATTGTAAGTTGTATTTGGTTTTTTAATTAGCTTTAATTAGTTTTTTAATTAATTGCGTCTACAATTTTGACCATATTTGAAAGTTTTTTGTCATACCTGTAATCATTGTTCCTCTTATCAAGATTATCTATTTTGAAAAGGAACCACAATATTATTCAACATAACGGGCAACTGTGTTAATTATCTCCAATTATTTTGATACATTATTACTTAGTAAAGACAAAAAGTTGAATTTATTTGTCATTAAAGTCTGATTTAATAATAGTAGATGAGAATTATGAAGTCAGATCTGTGGCTTCATTATTTTTCTTTCCATTATGAAGGAAGTAATAAAAAGTTTGGATTATGAGTGAAATACTAGCAGCTTTAACCTTCAGCTGTCTATTATTTTGTCATTTTCGTTCAAACTATAGATTAAATACATTTTTATGTGGGCCTGAAGGTACGTGACATTACAAGAAGCAGTGTTTGATACTAGCAGTCAATACTATTTCTATTTTAAGAGAGAGGTTTTTCCAATCTTGAGAATGTAAGTAGTTGGTTTTCAGATAGTTTTAAGCTCTTTCATGTCAAATGGGATTTCCTTTGAGAAGATTCCTGTACTTAATTACCATCTGCCATTTTCAGGGGTTAGTGAATGAATCCCCTTTTGACTTAATTGTTTTGTTCATCTTGTGTTATAAGGTTGTTACTTCTCACCAAGGGTTAAGTACACCTATAAGAACTGTATATCTGAAGAAATCACACTTAATGAGTAATTTCCTCCCTTCCAGTATTCTTTGCCCTTGCCTTATCTTCACACTCACATTTGCTTGGTTCCTCTGCTTGCCTACCTAACCAGTAATACGTTATGGAGAAGTTGTCAGTATCTAAGCAGCATTAAGTTATCTGTTAGTCATGTTTATCTGTATCTAGGTATGTTTCATAGCTATATTCAACTTTAAGTATTTCATTATGCAACTAGCAGTCACTTGTTACCAGCTTTGAGCCAAAATCATCCTTTTTCTTGCCCTCCTGAATTTGAGTACAGATTCTTCTTTGTTTTTTAAAAAATATATTTTAAAATGAATTGTCAAAAAAGAAAAATTTTCAACACAGCAGTAACATCGTACTTCTGTAGTCTTGCCTCTTGCTGTTTTGCCCAAGGCACATACCTACTGCGTTACAGGAACACATCAGTTAGACCACTGTGATGTTCAGGTTGGAGAATCTGATGACTTAGCCCTGTTTACTCCTACCCATGTGCTTCTTCAGAAGTCTAGAAATGCCCCTAATTCAGATTCAGTTCCAAGGAAATTACATGAGCCAATGCAAACCCACTAAAGTTTCTTCTGTTATTAATTGAATTATTTCATTGTGCACACTTATGCAGAGAACTAACATAAAGTGGCATATTGCTACGCAAGAATATACACAAGAATATTTTTATTCAAGTCAAAATCTGTCTTTGAGGCTTATTTTTACTCTTCCATATGTCATCTCCAACAGTTCTGTGTAGAGAAAAACCCACTTAAATGGAGAAGCAATTTTAAGAGAGGTCAAAACCACTCAGGGAATTTGCTTGAAAGAACGCTTAAGTCTATTTTGCCATCTGAAAATTCATAGGAACTTATGTGTAATTTGTACTTCAGAAGAAGCAACTTGCACATTTTCAGGACGTAACATGTTGATAAATGATTTATGGAGGAAATGGAGGAATTGGCCCCTTTCTCAACTCTTTTCAGAATCTGCACATAAATAAAACAGGCAGAATTTTCCTATTTTTCATGGTGAAATGTTGCGTCTTCTAGAAACAGCCCTAGATTAATGGAGAACTATAATTATTGTCCTGTTCCAAAACCTGGAAAGGTGATAGATTCTCCCTGAATAAAGAAGTAGATAAGGAAATCTGCAGACTGTAAATGTGTGTCAGTTTTCTGAAAGGTCAAGCAAAAGGAAATCTGCAACAGGAGACTGGTAAATTTCAGCAAAAAGAAGAAAGAAAAATAGGCTGAGAAAGAACTTAGCTGGTAAAAAAGTAGAAATAGCAATGTTCCCTTTCAATGTGTTTTTCTGGGTAATAGGTCATGATAAAGAAACCCGATTTCTTTGTTTTATGAAATCGCAAGTTACATTGAAAAAGATAACTGCAGTGTCACATGCCATTCCAGTTAAATACATAGCAATAAGTAGTAGCAACAAAGCACATACGAAATGGCTATGAACTGGCTACCTGGGTGGTAGTAAAAAGTTGACATGAAGGCAGAATCTTCATGAAAGAGATTCCACCAGGGAAGTGGTGTAATACCGGCTCTACTCAGCTTCTTTCTGTGTATATTAAAAGTTAACATTAGACTACTGCTGGTAAAATTTTTAGATGGCACAAAAATGGCAGAATGCTGAATAAAGGTGAAGACAGCACATTCTGTCAAAATAACCCAAATTATTTGGGATCCTGTGCCACTCAATGCAATAAATGCAAAGTCGTGCAGTTACGATTGAAGAGGATGGGACTATATACAGGAGAACCATAGGTATGTAAGCAAGGGTAAAGCAGCTCAAAATGAGTTCCCCAAGAAGTAATGAGCTAAAAAAAAAGTCTTTAGATATTTTAAAAGATTAGGAATGTCAGAGGTTGGTAATGGGGGGGGTAGCTTTGTTGAAATGTCAATATTAATTTCGTTTGTTGGTATTTTTTTAAAAAAACGGAAAACTGGAAAGAGCAAATAACACTTAAGTTATGAGTGGGAGAAAAGACTTTACAGTGAAAAGTTTTTTGCTTATTTGGTTTAGCAGAAAGGTTAGCTACATGAGAATACAGCAGTACCTTTAAAAGAGAAATGCTGGGAACAGTCTGAAAGAGGGTAACAGGAGTCAGTGGTTTGAAATTAAATGTGCACGCTACCAAATGAAGGGCAGACCTTTGACTTTATGATTAATAACTGGAATATTCAGCCAAGGAAATAGGTAATATTTTCTACCTCTTGATCACTTCAGCTCAAAATTACATGCTTTCAGGAGGACGTGCTTTAGCCAAAAATCAGACTGATAGGTTCAGTATAGTGCTAGTTCAGTTGAAGGTCTGAGATGTCTGGGGGGTCTGGTGATCCCATTGGCTTTGAACAGTGAACCCATTAGATAAAGAATTCACCATTAATCTTGAAGACCTCAGTTTTTTGAAAGAATGTATTTTGACTGTGGATGCATAAGGTTGTGTAAACTATACTAAAAATCTAAGCTATACTTAGATTTCTTTCCAAGGTAAGGATTGTTGCTTAAAAAGAGTTTAAATCTTTAATATTTGAATGATTACAAGCACTGTACCTAATCAAGTGTTAAGTCATGTAATGTGTTTGGAGAAAAATATTGCTTGCTTAAATAGAAAAAGCCAGGTTTCTGGCTTCCAGTGACTCTCCTGCCCAACTCTTGGGGTACCAAGTGGCAGCTGCCCCCCACTGACTCCTTTTAGAGATTCTGAAAATAATTTGGAAACTGAAACCTCATTTTCTTATAGTCCAGCTCATGCTTGTTTAGATGGTTATGTAAGCTGGTTTCCTTCAACGAGAAAATATTTGAAGAACTGATGCTGTATGTCTTGCTGGATCCAGCTTAATCTAATGACTCTGTACTTTATCGTTACCATGACAGAAGCACATCATTCCGTCCCATTTCTACTGACTGTTTCTGTTAAAATATATTTCCATCCTGTCTGTACTACAATCTGACCACTATTTTACTCACTATGATTAACTCTTCTCTGCTACTTTTAAACACAGAAAAAAGTATTTATAAACAGTACTTCAAGTTGCAGCCATACAGCCTGCCAGATGCCACTGGGGTTGTGCATGTAAACTCAGGTTTACAGTCCCACCTACACAGAGGTCCTCAGACATTAGAACCATGTCTGCACAACTCAAACAAATGAGAAGACAGGTACCTTTACAGCCATATAAAGCCACACCAGGCATAGGTTTGTTGAAAGAGTTTGAGTTGTGATTGAATAATGAGATCTGCACCAAAAAAAAAGTCATTAGTTTTCTGAAACTGAGATGTCTGGATGTCTGGACCAAAGTGAAAAGTTGATGCTTACAGGAGCGACAACAATCAGTGGAATAAAACAACAATCCACTGCCACTAAACCCAGAAAATCTCTCTTTCATAGCATAGTGACGTGGAAGTAGCAGCAATCTGAAAACAATGGAACAAGTACAGCACTTCAGTGGGAAAACGTCCCTGATAATAGTATCCTGCTGATTAGACCAGCCTACAAGAGGCTTAGAGAAATGTACTTAAGAAACTGTGAACCATACTAACTGAAACAGAGCTGGCAAACCTGATGTTTGTATACATACACTTTAACTGTTGGCAAGAGAAAACATGACAACTTTCTGGTCAAATAGGGTGGCCACTTGCTGTGCTATTTCTGTAACAGATATTCCTTTGATTTGCAGAAATTACATATGGCAGATTAGAGTTTCTTGTTTGCTGTCTGGGAGGCAGCATGGCAGAAAATTCTTAATTTAATTCATTTGAATATGCTTTATATTATGAAAACAGTGGAAGGTGCTATGATTACATTTGGCATCCATGCAATTGCCACATAAATTAGTGTATTTTCCACTCAGTCAGTGAAGCTTTCTTCAAATTAATTAATTCAGGAGGCTTCAGCACAAGACTTCTTCATTTTTCAAATTCAGACTTGTACTCATCAAGATTTTTGAGAAGGCTATATTTACTAATAGTAAATTGAATTGATTTCTTTTTTTCCATTATAGTATAATCAATCTGGTTAACCCCCCTCTTCTTTTAATATTAGATGAGCACGATTGTAACTTACTCTTTTAAAAAAAAACTTACTACTTTCTTTTTAAAATATACTTATTTTTCAGCATTTCCTATTTTTTACAGCAATTGTCTTTCAATGTTGGATTCATGTATTTTTTTTCAATGATAATTTTCCTAGCAAGGGCATAGTGTCTTTCAGTACTATAATCATGACCGTAGAAGAAAATTGACCATTCTAATTTTTACAGCGCTTTGACTTTTATCCATGAAGTCTCTAGTGATGTCCCTGTAAAGGAATAAAGTGTATGTTAGTTATATAAAGTAGGTCTGCCTCAAAGGCCCAGATTAAAACATCTGTGTTATAAAAGCATTCAGAATGTGGGGTATGAACAAAATGTCTGTATTGCATATTTTGTTTATAGTTATAGTTTGAACTAAATCAGAACTCCAAGTCAAAGTGTACTAGGAGTTCTAAATTTGAAGTTTATTTTGAAGTTTTAAGAAAAAAGAATTGCATCTGGTGTCTGGTACCTGCTCAGATTTTGTCCTAAAATGAAAACCCAACAAAAACAGTACTTCTTTCTCTTAAAAGGGCTGTATCTGATTCTTTCAAGGTACTTAATATTAGATTTTGAAATCTATTTTAATATATACGATGTATTCAATATATACAATAAATACATTATCTACAATATATTCAGAATATTAAGTTACAATAAAATAATCTAGCTACATATCCTAAAGCAAAGTGGTGATAAAAATAGAGCTTTTATTTACAAAATAAAAATAATATTAATGAAATTGCCATCTGCAATAGTTTATTTCCCTCAGTAATTAAAAAAAAATACACATTTATTCAGTTATTAAATAGATATTTAAAATTATATTTGAACAATTGAGTGGTTGTGATCATGACAAGACAGATATATAAAAAATTAGAATATTGGAGATCTAGAATGACCTACTGGTCCTTCAGAAAATCTCTAGTGACCAGGCTCATGATCCAGCAACGGAATGGAAGTTTTCCAAAAAAACAAAAAAATTAACTTGCCCATCACAAACTTATTTGTCGTTAAAGTGGAGCTGTTTTGTTTGGTTTAATTTTTTTCTGACTGGATAGAAAATCTTTTCGCTCAAAATGTTAAAATGAACCGTGGTTTATTCTGGGAAGGTTCCATTCACACCTCATGCAGGAGTAGGCTGTAAAAGAAAGCTGACTAAAATTCTGTAGCCGTTACTGAATCTAAAATAAGATTTTATTTTGTATAAATAACAAGATAAATTATTTCAAATATGCTGGACTGTTAGGTGAGTAAGTAATTACTTTGGTAAATGCATAGTTAGGCACTTGGCTGTGGCAGACATTTTCTTAATATTGAATTAAAAAGTCTTGATTTTTACAGTCTTATTTACAGTTGAGCCTTCTGTTGTAGCTCTTCTTAAATGCAAGTAAAGTGGTTCTTCACAGAATGCTAAAAACCACAACATAACACATTGTCAGATGCTGCAGAGCACAGAAGTATCTTAAAGAAAACTTGGGGAAAAAAGGGAATTGACTGCATTTCAGTATCAGGAATTAATCTGGAGAGCCTGACTGGAGAAGGAAGTAAAACTTGCCAAAAAAAAATTTATTTTCAGGGCTTTCTCAAATCCAGAGGCATTGACTAAAAGGAAAGGAAAGAAGCTACCCACAGTAGCAGACATCTTAGTCTTTTTCCAGAGCTTGGCATCTGAATGTTCTTCTCAATCAATTTTGTCTGATGTTTTGAGGATAAACACAGGACGGTCATGAAGAAATTTCTTGATTGCAAAAAGTTGTGAGCAATTATCAGTACAGAAGAAGAAGCTTATGTCTTTGAGGGCAAGAGCAAGAAGAACATACTGAAATTTTATAGTATTATGTAGTTGTTACGATGTGACCTCAGACAGCAACTAAACACCACACAGCTGCTCTCTCAGTCCCTGCTGATGCGATGGGAGAGAGAGTCAGAAGAGTAAAGGTGAGAAAACTCATGGGTTGAGATAAAGACAGTTTAATTAGTAAAGCAAAAGCTGCACACACAAGCAAACAAAAGAAGGAGTTAGTTTACTACTTCCAGTTGGTAGGCAGGTGTTCAGCCATATCCGGGAACGCAGGGCTCCATCACACGTAGTGGTTACTTGGGATGACAAATGCCATAACAAATGCCATTAGTTGCAGGACTAATTTATAATTATCTGGACAATGCTCTTGCTCATATTGTTTAGTTTTAGGTAGTCCTGTGAGGAGCAGGGAGTTGGACTTGATGATCCTTATGGGTCTCTTCCAACTTGAGACATTCTGTGATTTTACAGTAAGGCTTGTCTAATTAATTTGTAAGAGTCATTGGAGGAGATATTCAAAAGATGAATTGACATGGTGCTCGGGAATATGGTTTAGTGTTGGTGCATGTGTTTTGTTTGTTTTTTGGGTTTTGGGGTGGGTTTTTTTTGTTGTTTGGTTTTTGGGGTTTTTTTATGGTTGGTCTAGATGATCTTAAAGGTCCCTTCCAACTTAGGCAATTCTGTGATTCTGAGATTGTCCTGAGTATAGTAGTCAATCATAGATGAATCACCAGTGTGATGTAATCTGGGGAAAAAAAAAAAATATATTAGAAAAGGTGGTGATAAAATCTCATCTGGAATGTAGGTAGGTTTCTGGTCATACGTAGTCAGGGAAGATAAATTCAAATTGGAAAATGTGCTTTCCAAGAGTGTGAAATTTCTCAGAGATTGTCAGAGAAAAAAACACCAAAAAAATCATGTAATTTAGATGTGAATAAAGTTACAAGAAGTTAGACAAAAAGTGTTCCGAGAGAGCCTTCCATGTGGGAAAACACATCACACATTATTTTAAGATTAAAATAGCTGTGACTAAACTTGGCAGACCAGAGTTCCAGAGCTGTCCCCTTCTCAACTCTATTCAAAAAGATCTAAACCACCACATGTAGTACATGTTTTTTGACAAAGTAGTCAAACTTCTATAAGAATTCTTGTTTTAATACCAGAAACAGCGTGGAGCATCCCTGTAATTATGTCTACATTTTGCTTTCTGTTTTTTCTTTATTTCCTTCCTTAGTAAAAATGATTAAATATTGGAAACATAGTTGACAAGTATTCAGTTAACAAAGTTGCAGTGTTGCTTAGAAAATGTGAGGCAAAATTAAGGCTGTGTTTAAGTTAAAAAACCTGTGACAGTTTTCTTTTTTCAGCTTCTTTCCTTGCTGTTTCAGACAGGGAGATATCTTCCTTAGTATGAACTTCCTGTCTTCTTGTTTGATATGTAGGAGCCCCTGCCACGTATACTGAAGATACCCAGGGACAATTCCTACTTTATAAGGAACTGCAGGAGCATTTCATATTATCTTATTGGTAAAGGCAACTAAGAAATTTCTCCATACGCCTCTTGGGGTCATTGGAGAAATTTGAAATGATGCATGATTTTAGTGCTACACTGCCAGAAAAATTAGTGGAGCTGCTAATGACAGGATAGAGCATTAGGGTCTGCATAGTATTTACATATTCCATACTGATGACAGTATGATGATAATTTTGGGATGTATATAAGTATACACAACCAAGAAAACAGAGAGCTAAATCTTCCCTTGTTTCCTGTCTTTCAGCACCAGTTGTGCATTTTTTTTTATTCTAAGCTTTGGAACAAGATTTTATAATTAAAAACTTGCCCACTTTAATTTACTCAGTTTTTAGAAAAGAGGAATCTGATGCAAGTGGGAGAGATCAAATGATTAGTCATCCAAAAATCCTTATTAACTGTCTACAAGCATTGATTCAGTACTGAATCCCTTGAAGCTAAAAGGAAGAGGATAACAATTGTAATTCTGAGGAATTTCTCTTTGTTTATATTAGTTTAAAAATATAAGAGACTAGTGTAATTATGAGGATTGTACAAAAAACAGATGTTCCACTGTGAAAAATTCAGTCTGTTTAAAATTGAAATGGAATTTAAAAAAAAAAAATCTCATACCCCCTTCATGATGAACATTATAGATGAACATTATAGATGAACATTAAATGTTTCAGTAAATTTGGTTTCAATGTGAAAAATTGAAGTAATTGATTTGAAAAGTGTCAAAGCAGGACATTTTTAATTTCAATACTTTTCTATCTTCCTTTTTTTTCAACAAAATGAAATATCAGAACTGTAATACCAGATTTTGTGAACAATATTGATTTTGATGAAATGGCATATTTAAGTCATATCAGTTCCTTTTATTCAAATTTCTCCTTGACTTTCTGGTGTAATATATGTAAATTGTGGTTAATTTCAGTATATCATGGTGAAATTTGTGGAAAAAGATCTGTTGCTAACTGTGTCATGTAAAGGAAAAAAACATCAGCTAGAACAGACTGGTGTACTATTTTTAGCCACCTTGTCCAGAATCTACGCTTCTGAAGGGATGAAAAACTTACAGTGTAAAACTGTGTTAAAATCATTATGAATCTTCATGGATACTTCATGGATACTTTAAAATATTATTCTTTGTGGATAATTCTGCTATTTACGTATAATTTGTTTTTAGAATAGAATGGAAACAATGGTGTAGGCTACATGAAAATTTCGTTTTGTATGTAATAATGGCTAAATGATTTTACTGAAGAAATGCAAAGTGATTTTCAAGTACAAGAAAAGCAATGTTCTGAAAATCAATTTTTATGTCATCTGAGACTGGAAATCTAAAGCCTTGAGTCATGCTGTACAGCATGTTTTCTAGAAAAGCAAGGCTTTTCTTAAGTTGTTCTGTATTAATGGCTATTATATGTTTAAAATTTACCCAGAAGCAATATCTGATAATCCTATGGTATATTTTCTTACTAGTTAAACAGTCACTCAGTTTAAGAGTCCAAACTTAAGTTCTGCTAAAAATTTAGGGTTTTCAAAATTTGCTGATAATAAATTTAACATTTCAAATATTTCCTTATTTTTTCCTTATATTTTCCTTATTATTTCTGTTAACTTGCTTCAGTCTACCTGTCTTTTATGGACTGGTGAACCCAGATGTGACTTCACCAGTGGTGAGCAGAGGAGAAGGATCCCCTGCCTTGAGCTGCTGGCAGTGCTTTTCTAAATGCAGCCTGGGATGCTGTTGGCTTTGTTTACTGCAAGGGCATATTGCTGGCTCATGACCAACTTGAGGACCCACTCGATCCTTTTCTGTAATCCTGCTCCCCAGCTAGTCTGTCCACAGTATGTACTGATTCCCCGTCACGAGGCTCGACGTTTTCCTTTATTGAACTCCATGAGGTTTCTGTTAGCCTGTGATCAAAGAAATTAGCAGGGGATAATTTAGAGGCATCATCATAAGTGAAAAAGATCACATAACTGAAACTGAGCCCAGAAGGTTGACTGTTCCTACTTTGTTGTAGTCTTTGCTTCTGCATGTGTAATTGACTAAAAGTTAAAAAAAAATTCTGATGGTGCTGGATAAAAATAAATACAATTTTAGAATCACTTAATTTTAGCTTTATACTATAGTAAAACCAATAATAGTTTATCTTTCATTTTGCAGATATGTATTAGGTAAGTCAAACTTATGAACATGTATGAACATTTATATGAAATGTATATGATTGACATGTATCAAATACAGTTTTTTGAGATTTGTCAAATAAGAAAGTTTGACTTCAGGGTAGTCTTAAAAGGTATGTCATATTTTAATTCAGAAATTAACTTTTCTTAAAAAGCAATTTGTGTCTGGTAAAAGTTCCCATTCATTAATATTTCTATTAAGTAGCTATTTAAATAGTTACAATATCTGAGAAAACACTGGAATTTTGACAATGTACCTTTCAGCTAGAACTGTTCTATAAGTTGGATTAATTATTTATTAATATAATAGTTGGTTTAGTATTTATGATTTTAATTTCTTCATATCCTCAAGCAACTAACATTTTTATATTTGTATATATTTTTATACGTACATATATATATATATAAAACCACAACTAATTGATTGTAGAAAAGCTTTGCATTTCCAGAAAATCTGCCATGTCTCACCTTTCCTGAAAAGAAAGGTTATGCCCAGCCTTTCCTCTTGCTAGAAAAAGCTAATCCTGATCTTTCTTTTGTTTGTTTGTTTTCTTTCCCTCACAGGAGTCATCAGGACTGCCTTGCACAACATGGACAGGGAAGCCAGAGAACATTATTCTGTTGTCATTCAAGCCAAAGATATGGCTGGGCAGGTCGGAGGGCTGTCAGGGTCAACAACTGTAAATATCACACTCACTGATGTCAACGACAATCCACCCAGGTTTCCTCAGAGTATGTACAATTTCAGCGTATAATTGATTTGAAAATCGTGTTGGTTTTCAGTAAAGTAAGAAGCTATTAGTGGAATTTAATTAGTATTCAAATTCATGGGGAAAAGGCAGCTCAGGAGTGTTTGGATTCACCAATATTTTTCTCTTTCCATTAAGCATTGAGTAAGTGTGAGATGGGTGACAAAGGAATACTTTTGTCATATACGAGTTATTCTCCAGTCCTTTTTGAATGTATATTTCAATAATGGTGTGATTTTGATCCCACAAGTGAATTTCATTGTTCCCATGGCAAACAACAACAAAAGATAACACACTGAAACATTGAATCCAGCATGCCTTTGGCTGCTTCCATACACATCTATCAATTTTTTTCTTCTGTTTCTTTGTACCCACGCAAACTTTTAAGATCACTTTTTACATTGCAAATGGTCAAAAACTAAACTGTTTCTCACTGGTGTTGAGTTACGTTGGAGTTTGTCTTTACCCTAGTTAAATGAATTGTCGGTTTTCATGTCAAACTGAATGCACTGGCAGGCATATATGAAAATTATATGCTAGAATACTCTTAGAATATCTTAATATGACCTCCAATAGGAAGTTCATTTCTATCCAACTCGTGCGCACATTGATCTGACAGCAGCTGGAGTCTTGTAGGAATTCTGAATTCAGTTGACAATTTATTTAAAAGTCTTCTGGAACGTAATTGCATCGCTAAACCTACTTACCTTGCAGATTGGCTCAAGGCCAATAAGAATATTGTAATCTGGACTCAGAAGTTGCGTGAGCCCTTGTAGAACATAATGGGCTAGTAGCTATAGGTACATCCACTGGGAAACGCATTAAGCTGTTTGAATGAGAAGATTTATAAACAATAAGAGAGATTGCAAAGCTCTAGGGAAGAACAAAGCTCCCTGGCAGTATCACATTATGTAAAATCTGGTCAAGCAGTAAGAAGGCTCATTAAAAGTATTGTAGAAATGAATATTTTCCTGTGCCTCACAAACACATAAAAACATAAAGCCTTTAAAACACATCCTTAAGTAAAGTATATTTGATTTTATGTTCCACAGAACTGTCATTGCATCCATCACTCTATTTAATACTTCCTAACTATTGGAAAGGCAAAAGGTAAGGCATACCTTTGAAAAAAAATGTAACATCTAAAATAGTTAAAGAAGAAAAAATGGCCTAAATTTCCTGCAGCTCAGAGACAAATGGATCCCTACTTTTCAGGTTTCAAGAATTGACCTCATTTATTTTTAATGGAAGGTTTGGGATATTAAACTGACTGGCAGGCAGAACTGTACCTTGGCACATATATTTCTTTATCAACATTTTTTCAGAAATGGAAGAAATATAAAATGTTCAGATTATATTCTATACATTTTAAGGGACTCTAATAATTGCAAAAAATAACACTGAAAACTACAAAATACTGTTTCACATTTAGTGAAAACACATTATTTAACAAAGCAAAATTAAAAATTGTATTTTAACATTTATAATTTTTAATAGAAATGTTAATCCTAGAACAAGTGTTGTAGAGTACAAACATTTGCTTTATCTATCCATAAACAGGATTACTATATCACAGTTCTGACTGTAACATTGCTTTTAAATTCCTTTTCAACAAGTATAATCTAAACCCTTTGCAAGTAGCTATATGTTAGTAATGTGGAATGAAAGTATAGATGGTGTAATATCAGGCCCTCTTACCATCATGAACTATTACAGTAATACATGAGTATTGCACCAATAGAAATAACTTCATTGTTTTCTTCTCCTTTCTTTGGATGCCATCATTTTCAGTTAAATTTCTCTTCGATTTTCTTGTTAGACGGAATGCTTAATGAGAATTACTGAGGTTTGTCACATTCAGAATTGAATGCAAGGCAAGCGCTAACCAAAACTGGGACAGGCTGAGCCTCAGCTAAACCGCAGACTCTCTTTTGGTTAGTTTCCTTCTCTCCATTACCATACTTGTGAGTTTTACATCTGACTCTTAACTGTATGAGTACTTTACTTGAGCACATGCTGGGAAGTACATCTAATCGATGCTTTTATTATTTGTTTTATTTAGGAATACGCTTTAAGGTACATATTTTAAAGATGGTATCTTTCTGGCTTTGGTAGGTCAGTGTTCATTAGAGATGCATATGAAGTAAGGTATGCAGGATTTGTTCCCCCTTAAAGAAATACTTTAAAAATCTATTCAAAACTTCAAAATAGAGATAGTAAATATATCTGTTTAAATGAATTTACTGTGGTTTTTTCTGTACTCACTCTAAATATAGCTGACTTTATTTCAAAGAAATTACTAATAGAAGATTAAAAAGTCTAGGAGGAAGAATATGATATATTACTGCATAATTTTATCAGTCTGATGGTTGCAGTTTTGAAATACATGGTAGTCTGAGGAATAGGAAACATAGCTGAAAAATTCTGCTTGCAAAACACTGTAGTATGTCTCAGGAGTAGGCACGTGGTTGTGAATTCAGAAGGAGAATAATCTGAACCCTCAAATACATTTTGCTTATCAATTACTTTAGTGCATCTTGTACGATACTGATTTCTTTTTCTTCATTACCATGGATTTACTTTTTTTAGAGAGTCCAGTTATAAATGAACTACCTATTTAATGTAAGCTGACAGACAGTGCTCTGCATGGGAAGATTTTTGCTTTTCAATAATCAGCATCTCTCACTTCGTGTTAGTTTTACCACTGATGGATCCACTTGGTTGATGGCTGAGGGTCCTAATTTCTTAGCAATAAGTTTATTTCAGTAATCTGATAAAATTCGCCCCGTCTACTGATGATACTGTTATCAGCCTTGAGTTACATCAGAATTTTCTGTATACATTTCTGTCATTAATTCTCTTTGGTCTTGTTTAGGATTAATAGATTCTGCATGTTTGCTTTGTTTAGGATGAATAGATTTTGATTGCATCAAGATCATCCCACTAGGCAGATGCTTCCACTGACATGTTTTGTATATCAAGTGCTAATGATTACACTCCAGACAGTGTGTAGGGCATATTTAGGAATTGTGTTTAGAGTCTAATTTTGCAAGGAAATTATTTCCCTTACACCCCATTTGTAGATTTCCTTGTTTGATACATCTAGCTCAGTTCCTTAGGATAAAGCAGAATTTAAATAGAAGTCCTGGTTTAATTCATTGGTGAGGCTTGGATGTTTCATGGCAGTATATAGGCATAAAGTGAAATTATGTATATGCATATTTGCTACATATTTGTAATACGCAAAATATGCAATATACACATATTTGCTTGGCTACACTTTTTACAATGTCATTGTATGAAAAAAGTACATAGCCATATTTAAATAGGAATGTTGTATGAAGATACTGCAGTTAGTTCTGAAAAAGTAAGGTCACATCCCAGAAGGAGACATTAACTCTGTTCTGTGCTAGTGAGGTGTCTACTATCCAGCCTTGTTAATATAATTCATTAGCTAATTAAGAGCAAAGGTATCTGCTCCTGATTTTCTTTTAGAATTTTACTCCAGTATAGTCCTTTCCATATCCACAGTTCCACATAGTACAGCCAGTTCCTATGATCCCCATTCATAACCATCATCATTGTCTCACTCCCCACTGCCATGCCTTGTAGGGCTGTCCCATCCTCCTGTGGTGACTAGTCCAGAGCCATCTGCCTCCTGATTGACCACTTGACTGCTGCCAAATGAGATCAGCTGAGCAGAATTTTCTCCAGTTTTCTTTTAGCAGGTGTTTCTCCTCTGTTCAACCAGTAATTGTTAAGAGGCTTGTAGAATCCTAATGTCTTTGAGGCCTCTGCCCATTTTTTTAGATTTGCCTGAAATTGGTCAGGGGTTAAAAGTTCCTGGAGATTATTGAACTAAAATGATTACAGAAGTTGTGTGTCCTCTGGTTTGGCTTAAGATTGTTGACATCTGATCAACTGCACGTTTATAAATTAGATTTTATTCATACCCAGTAGTCGAGTTACCTGTTTATTGTGTTTATGTGATGATGATTAGTCCAACAACGATCCAATATCCAGAGAGTATTAGGAAGCATTTAATTCCAGAAATTGTTCTACATTTAAATGTTGCTTATTTAATGAGGGTTTTTTTTCATTATAATTAGAGGAATGCCTTTTCATATTTCAGGCTACTACACTTACAACCTTTGTGGGTATTGCCAATAGCTGCTAGCTATAATATACTAAATGAAGGTAAAATTTATTGTCCCAAGTATCAGTTATTGCTGAAAAGGTGCTTAGGTCTTTTAGTAAAGCCTTTTTAAATCAAGCTAGAGGGACATGTAGAAAGTTGATTTAAAGCCAGAGAACGCTATTATTTTGTTCTTCAGAAGGTATATTCCTGCATGAAACTATTTCCTTTCTTCAAATGTGAAGTTACTATCCTGCAATGTCTATTGTAGTCTCATTTTTCTCATTCCTGTGTTTCACAGACAAGTTTTTGTACTGCCATGTTCACTGTTTGTTTCCACAGATGGTTCACAATTTAGAATATGCTTTTCTAGAATTATAGTTTACATATTGCCAACAATTTTTTATCATATATGTGTTCCAGGATGTCTAAAGCAATATAGATTATAATCATACTAT
This sequence comes from Calidris pugnax, assembly GCF_001431845.1. NCBI lineage: Eukaryota > Metazoa > Chordata > Aves > Charadriiformes > Scolopacidae > Calidris > Calidris pugnax. The sequence continues at coordinate 6,767,361 of NW_015090830.1, read as the reverse complement.
TTGATTATTCTTTCCACCTGTAAGATTTAGGCAGGATCATTCTTCCTTCTAGCAGTTAGACAAAGTCGGCATCAGAAACAGCTTCTTTGGATAAATAGTAGATAGGATAAGCCTGGTGTGCATGATCAGTCTAATGAAAGGTAATTATTAACATCTCATTAAAAGACAAAATGAGTAACATTTTACTCATAACATTTTACTCATAAATGAGTAACATGCACAGGCCAGGGAAAATGCAAGGAAATTTGGTATTTCTAAGTTATAAGGAAATACAGTAGCCTCTTAGAGCTATTTTAATGGTATCTGCATAAATCAGGTTTTAGTTATTTGTGTATGAAAAGAAAGGTAGCAAGATTTTACGTTAAGAATGTTGTTAAGACTGTGTTTAAGATTGCTTTTGAAATCTGGCAATGCATTTCATGGGGTGTATACATTTTAGAAGCTGTACTCTTTGTTAAAGAAAACAGCTAGTAAAATTGGTTATAGTACATATTCACGTAATAGTCACGCAGCATAAGTTTGGTGCTAATGACTATTTTGCTTCTCTCATATTGTTAAAGGTGGAAAATTTCTTCAATTAGTTGTGTCTATAAGGTGCGTGCTCGGGTTCCAAAGTGAATGACCAGTGAGTGACATTTCCTTTGTGAGTACAGCTGGTGTTCAGTATACCGATTTTCTGCCTTTACAGAGAATCATCACAAACAGATCTCCAAGCCCCTTGACCTTAATTGTTCTTTCTTTAGAAATGGCTAAAGTTTCACATCAGAAACTGAATGTGAGGCAGGCGAATATGAGCTAGCAAGCTTCCATTTCTGTCATTTTTCAGAACTTCAGTTTCCCTCTGAGTCTGACAGCAAGGAGCCCATGTAAAAGGGAAAAATGCTATTATATGCTTGTATTTCTTGATGGTGTGTGACTTGAATGTGTCAGGCCAAGAGACAACAGCTGTTAGTCTTAAACATAAGACAGATATGCTACTTTTTCCATTCTCCAGAAGTATCTAGAATAAACTGCCTAGCAAGGCAGCTGCACAAGACAGTGGGCTGTTTAAAAAGCAGCTAGAATCAATACTGTTCCTCATGAAATGGACTCTTAAGAAGGACAAGGCTCAGTGATCTGACTAACCTAAAATTTCTGTCCTGTTGTATCTTTCTAACATGGTAGAATCAATCATTGCTCTGTGATTGCTTAAACACAGTGTTGTGAGATGAAGAATGCATTACTTAAGAGATTATGATGGTCATTAAGTACTTAAGAGAGTTAAGATATAAGAAATAAAATATTTGTATCTTTGAGTAGTACACGCTTCCATAGACTGGACAAATATTGTATAAAGCGATTTCTTTAATACTCTTCTCTTTCTTTTTGTAAGAAGATTGATATTTTCTCATATTTGCACAATATTTGAAGTTAAAGCTACCAAATTGTTTCATTTGTCATTGAAATCTGACATAAGTTGTTTAACAGCCTTTATCACATAGGAAGACTCATAATATTATGTTTCCTGAGCAGAATAAGGTGATTCCCATAATCAGATTTTTACTCTCAAAATTAAAAGAAATAAATGTAATACTTTTCAAGAGTACTTAAGTATCTGATTTAAAACTCTCCTTTAAGAAGAATTCATGACAATAAAACTTGATAGTAGAATTGGTTATGGAATCAAATATAAAGGGAAGCTTGGAGGGGCAAAAATATATTTATGTCAAAGTCTGACTAAATATTTGTGGAAAATACATGTACTGTATACTGAACTGTAATGCCAGCTGTGTGCATCAACTTTATTCACAGTTGGGTGGAGTCTAGCAGTGGTTTTTATTTCACTTAATTGAGTATTGTCTATCATGATAAAGTAGATTACTTGTCACATGTAGCATACGTATAAAAATTATTCTGAAATGTTCTGCACAGAAAAAAAACCCACGATATTTTTTGCAAGGGTTCTGAATGAGGCAGTAGTGGTTTTGGGAATCAGGAAAGTTGTTGCTTTTTCTTTGTTTATTGAGTGGAGAATTGGTAACAGTACCACTCCATTTTAAGGGCTGCTCTCCAGAACTGCCTTCATTTTCGTGTCCTTTATGATGCTAAACCCCAATGGGAGCACAATCCTAGTTCTGCTAATGCCAGGGAAAAGCAAACAAACAAACAATTAATCAGCAAAACCAAACACAGTCCAAATGGAGTGCATCCCTTTTTCAGGTGTTGCTATTGCTCTCTGCTGACCCAAGCTGCCTGATGTAGCCATGGTCCCCCTGTAAATGGCAAAGAATCTGCTCAACACAGCACAGCTCTAGAGACTCCTAGAAATCACGCTCAACCATTAAGTTGCTCATTAGCGATGATTATTGAGTGTATATGTTGTTGTGATTGTCATAGAAAATGTGGTTTTGGGTATCCAATACCTACAGGAAAGTACTGAATCTGAAAATCCAGAAAATCCAATTCCTTTCTGTTTCTGCTTTTACCTATGAGTGGCACAAACGTCACACTTTTTACAAGAAGTCGGAATACTATTGGCCCCTGAGAATTTGTCAAAAAGATCTCAGGTACTTTTAGTTATTTGTTATTATTGTTTAGTTATTTAACTAAGCTTATTTAGTTTAGATACCTGTCTGTAAAGGCAAAATTGCATGGAGCATAAATTAAACTCTTCACTGATTATAATCTTAATCACAAGTCTTCTTCCAGCTAAAGGAGTCAGTTGCATTTAAGAAGAATGTTGTTTTTTTAAACTGACCCAAGGGTGTTATGTTCTCCAGAGTTTCAAAGCAGGCAAAATGTTTGAGTTTTGAAGACTGTTTTTAGTGTCATATTTGCAAATAAGAAAGAATTTCACTTACACTTCAAATATTTTTAGAAGGTGGAAAAGCATTTTTTTTGGTTTTATGGGGTTTTTTTTTTTGGTCAGGGAAGAAGAATAAGCCAAACACCATGTTAAAAATTTCTTCCTTAGTCTAGCTTTGTGAAAGGGATATTGTCAACAGAAAGATTATTCAGAACAAAGACGGTAAATACAAAATTGACTGAGTTTCTGGAATTGTAGAAGTTACTGTATTCATAATGGTGATGGATTAAAATAGGTTTTATTATATTAAAATAAGCATAGTAAAGAAAGGTGTAACAAAAGTCCAAGAAATACTGTGAGAAGTGGACTTCTAAAAAACTGCAGTCTCAAAAGAGAAATCCAGAATGGAATGAAAACAAGCAACTCTGAATGAGTAATAACTTCGGAGCAGGTGGCCACCAAGCAAGTGGTGCATAGTCCACAGTTGATGCTGCACTTTAGTTTTATTAAAGATGGCTGGCAGTAACTGTGAGACATAACTTCATGAATGCCAGGAACAAAAATTCATGTGGGACCTCCAAAAGGTCATCTGACCCAAATCCCTGCTTAATTCATGTTCAGTCAGATCAAGTTGCTAAGGGCCTTGTCTTGAAGGATCCTTTTCAGGACCTTTTCTACAAAGCTGCTTTACAGGAGGTTGGCCCCGAGCATGTACTGGTGAATGGTGTAATTCCTTCCTTGGTGCCATTACTGAATGCTGGGAGGTTCCTGTCAGCACATTTCTTCAGCCTGCCTAGGTCCCTTTGAACAGACGGCCTGCCTTCCAGCTTACTGACCACTTCTCCCCAAGATAGTATTGTCCACTCGCTTGCTGCGGGTACGCACAACCCATCATTCAGGTCATTAATTCAAACATTAAATAATTTTGGCCACAGTTTTGATTCACGAACAACTATTTTTAATTGCTGACAGTTGAATATTGTGCTCATAATCATCAGACTTTGAGCCTCTCAGGCTCACTGTCCATTTATTCTCTGTATCTTACCAATTGGGCTCATGACTGAGTGTTTAGCTACTTGTAGGTTCAAGCAAACTTTCTTCACATAGCCCTTTGATATGTATTTAGAATATGGTGGTATTTTATGTTAAGGCAATCAGTTGCTGTGTTTTTTTAATTTGCCATTAGCTAGAGAAAGGCATCAGTGTATGACCTGTACTGTATGAATGAATGCATCTGTTGGTTCATCACCAAACAGCACTTATCCTCATGTTAATAAAATTATGCCTTGAATAAACAAGTAACAAGCAGGCCAAATATTTACTTATTTCTCTATTAGTTCGACATTATGCCTCTCCTGCCTGCCTTTGTTAAGTAAGGTAATTCCCACTGTGCAAGAGGACGTTATAACCTAGAAAAGTAAGTCAAAATTATCAACAGAGTCGATTAATGAATAAAAGAAAGTGAATAACATGCTTGTTGAGTTGCATTAAATCCTGTCATAATTCATTTTTTTAGAGAATCAGACAGAGAAGTTGCTTTTCTGAGAGTAAAACACAGCATTATAGGTTGCCTGCAGGCTAATTGAAATGAGATGTAAATAGTTCTACAGATCAATAAATTGTAGCATAATGGCAGATAAGCCATATAGTTTATTGAAAGATGAAGATCGCCTATATGTATTTCAACAATGTATCAGTAAGTATATGTTAAAGTCCTGCAAAGTGGTATGACTATCCTATACAGTATGTTAACTGTAAAAGAGTATAATTAACTCATGAGCTAAGTGAACACATCTGAGTGAACATTAACATAGAAGTTGAGAACAAAATCAGCCTCTACAGAATCTTGGTCCATAAGCCTCCTTTAGAACAATGTAGATCATCCCCAAGATTGTTTGAATTTTCTGCTTTACAGCGGCTCCTGGAAGGCTGCAATGCTGGGCACAAGCTGTTCAACTCAGGTGGATTTGGTGAAACAGTTTTGACACATACAGGAAATGTTCAATTGAGCCTTTAGTTGGTTACTCTACTTTTCAGTAATAAAGTTTACAAGGATTTAGTGTTTAGTAAGAACATTTCCAATTCCCACTGGTAGTCTAAATAAATGTATATAAAATATTTTGTCTAACCTTTGTGTTGCTGAATTTGTTGGTTTTAGATAGTATTGTTTGTAATTATCTGTTTGGCTCATGTTTGTATGAGATATCTTCAGGCTGTCTCTGTGAAGCAGTGATTAAATACTCATTGGGAGACATTTTTGACCTTACAATCTAGGAGTTTTTATTTTTTAACAGTTGTCATTCCATCCATTTTTTGAAACGTTGCAGTTTTACAATACTGACAGATAATTAATGAGTGATTTCAAATCCTTCTTTGCTTGAAGTTTTAGTATTTCAGAATGTTTGAAGCTGGTATCAGTAAAATGGTATTCTGAAACAGATGGCTTACACTTGGGGTGTGATTATAAAGCAGAGTGTAGTGTCATGTGGATATATTTGAACTAGCTTGACTATTTGGAAGTCTCTAATTAGTTCACCCTATCATATGGGTTATAACACTTCCAGTTCCTGATGTGGTTTGATTATATAGCATATTCTTTATGGCCACTACGTAACAAATTCTTTATGGCCTCAACCTTTTCCCTCTTGGAATACATTAGTCAGAGCAAAAGTGTCAGAAGACCACACATTTATTTTAACAATAACTAAATTCCAAAATTAATCTTATCCCATCACTTTAATTTTATGTATGAAATAAAGCAACCAGCAATATGAAAGTGTCAGTTGATGTCATCTGTAAGCATGAAGCACTGCAAAAGAATGCATGGTAGAGCATTTATTTGGAAATTTGGAAAGATGGCTTTTATATGTTTGTCAGAGAATTGCAGCAAAGAATTAAATAGGTGTTTTAATGTAATCAACTACAGAGCAATTTTCCTGTTAGATCAGTGTTGGTATTTTCTTTTTTACATGGTAAACCGTACTTCTTCTCTGTCTCTGCTGGTGATTTCTTGTTTCCCTTGAGATTTCCCTAATGCATAGTAACTTATTTTTTGTTTCCCTAGGAAACTTCTCTTTCGTTTTGGGCTAACAAAGTTTAGTGCACTCATCCATCCTTTTCATGCTACTATTTGTTTATTAATGTTATGGGATAGCATTACAAAAACAATTCGAGACTATAAATAGATTTAGGAACCATTGTGCAAGGAATTAGATAAATTTATAATAAAATCTATTTTTTAACAGATGTCTAAAGTTAGTTAGTTGTATTTTAGTGATAACTGATTCCCTCTGCAAGTGCAACTTTTGTAGATTCATAGTTTTTTCAATCCATCCAACAAATAGTGGTTTTCTGTAATAATGCAGGTTTAATCTTTGAATTCAAATTAAATTTTGCTTTTTCTTTCTACATGCTTACCAGGGGCTTTTCTGCAGCCATGCTAGCTAGTTTAAACTCAGCAAACTGTAACATTAGCTTTGATATGTACTATCTTCTAATCCACTGTCCTGCGTCTCAGTGTTGCGCTACTGCATTCGCTAACGCAGAATGCTTAAGGGGAATATAGAAGAAAGTCTATAGAGTTCTAGAAGATATGTAACAACAGAAGTTGTTAATTTGCTCTCTTTTCCGTGTTGATGGTTGGCCTGTGATATAAACTTCAGAAATGTTGGGGAGGGATTTGCACTGGGAGTAGGCAAGCTGGTATGTGCATACCTTCTATTAAATGTGTGTTCTCCCTTTCAGCGCTGTTAGGTTTCAGCATCCCTGCTGTGTTACAACAGCAGTATTATTGGAGAAAATTTCTTTGAGCTGACTTTCTGGCCTAGTTTCAGACAGAAATTGAGTTTTATGTAATCACACTGTCTGTTTGCCACTTTTTTTTCCTTGTGGCACCTTGCTATCCCCCAGGCAATTTTGTACCTATTTAGGAGATTTACTCCAAAAGCATAGAGACAGTTAAGAAAATTATTTTAAAAAAATCTATTTTGATTTCTAATGATTAACCTAACAGGTTATAAAAACACTGAAAGAAGGTCATTGTTGTTATGGGTGGTTTTTATAGGCACAATTGTGTAATAATCTTATATACTCAGTATGTTCATTTTCCTTTACCGTGGATACCAATCAAAATTTGTGTGCAAAGGCTTTTGTACTGTAACAAAAATACTACAATGTCATAATGGTAAAATACTACCATTTTCTGTAGGAAAATAGATGCATTGATTCAGTGTTGCAAAATATGGTTAATTTATTGTTGCAAAATGTTGATGCAATGTTGCAAAACTGATTGGATTTCATGAAAACAAATTATAACATACAAAGATCCCAGTTCAGAAGTACTCATGTGACTACTTGTTTTATGGTAAGTTGGTGAAGAGAAATGTATTTTTGATTATGTAAAAGATAAACTTTTACAAATACTTGTGTGATGAAGTAAGCTTCAGAGTTAATTTCTGTGTTACATGATGAACAGCAAAAATAACTGTGAAAACCAAAATCGTGCATTAGGGAATGAAGGCATCCCAAGTACAATCATAGAATCATAGAATTGTCCAGGCCGGAAGGGACCTCCAAAGGTCATCTAGTCCAGCCTCCCCACAGTCAGCAGGGACACCCCCAACTAGACCAGGTTGCCCAGGGCCTCGTCGAGCCTCACCTTGAATATCTCCAGGGATGGGACCTCAACCACCTCCCTGGGCAACCTGTTCCAGTGCTCCACCGCCCTCACAGTAAAGAACTTTCTCCTGATCTCCAATCTAAATCTGCTCCCCTCCAGTTTAAAGCCATTGCCCCTCGTCCTGTCACTGCAGGCCTTTGTAAACAGGTTCTCCCCAGCCTTCCTGTAGGCTCCCTTCAGGTACTGGAAGGCTGCTATTAGGTCTCCCCGGAGCCTCCTCTTCTCCAGGCTGAACAACCCCAGCTCCCTCAGCCTGTCCTCGTAGCAGAGGTGCTCCATCCCCCTGATCATCCTTGTGGCCCTCCTCTGGACCCTCTCCATCAGGTCCATGTCCTTCTTGTATTGAGGGCTCCAGACCTGCACACAATACTCCAGGTGAGGTCTCACCAGAGCAGAGTAAAGCAGAAGAGTCACCTCTCTGGACCTGCTGGCAATGCATCTTTTGATGCAGCCCAGGATGTGGCTGAATGATACCATTCCCTTTTGAATTCTTTTGGGAATCTAAGTAATTTCATGGGTTTATTTGTCAGTTTTACATATAAAATACTCTTCTACATACTCGGAAGTGTATGAAGCACGTAAAGGTTCTCTTATTTCATTCTTTTATTTAGTTTGGCAAGAAAATATCTAAGCTATTGTGTTTGGTTTTTTTTCTCCCTCAGAACACTATCAACTGTATGTTCCTGAATCAGCTCAAGTTGGATCAGCAGTTGGCAAAATCAAAGCAAATGATGCAGACACTGGTTCAAATGCAGACATGAAATACACAATTATAAATGGTGATGGCTCTGGAGTTTTCTCCATATCTACTGACAAAGAAACAAGGGAAGGAATTCTTTCCCTGAAGAAGGTAAGCAATAGACTTTGAAAGTTTCCTGTGTATGTAATTAAAATACGATGATGAATGCCGAATAAGCAGATACCACGATGAAAATACTTAACTATGTAAACCTGTTCAACCATGAACTTCAGCAATGTAAGCTTCTGTGTGTGTTTCTTCCTGAGACACTTAAAAATCTTTGCAGAAAAGGCAAGGAGAAAAGAAATTCAAGGAAAGAAATTTTTTTTTTAATTTTCTGTGCTTTTTGAATGGTCATGTCTTATATTTATAATAAACTAAATCTTACTGATTTTTTTATTAAGATAATTTATTTTATTTTGAATGATGGGTTTGCACATTAAATTTATTTGTAGGAAGTAAAATTTGGCTGAAGTTATACTGTTATCCCCAAACCACGTGAATCTTGACATAGAAAGTTTATCTGTGGCAATGAATGTGTGATTAAGTTTTCACAGACTGTTATTCTTTGACTTACTCGCCAGCTGTCATCTAAAGGGTCTCATATTGTGCACTGTGTAATATAAATACAGACTTGTTTATAAAGACTCAAAATGTATCTGGTCAAGCCATCACACAGTTAACATTCATAAGAATTTCCTATATTTATCTCAGTCTATTTAAACTACTAATTATAAAGTGTTATTGTCATTTAGTTTCATTCTTAACTGAATTCCATGAACAAATCTAATTCCATAGATAATTTCATCTCCATATTAGGTCCTCTGAACTGAGTTCATAATGCATGTTTCCTGAAGTGTCTGCCAACTTATGCTGATATTCTATGGCTAGATTTAAATTTAATCTTATAATAACCCAGAGATATATTATTATTATTATATTGAAGTAATATTTTTTAAAAAACCTTTCCAACAAAGGGAAATAATTTCTTCATATGAGTTTTCACTTGGACTAAAATAAATCAATTAGCTTTTCTTATGTGTATTTGTTGTTACTGAGTCTTGCAGGCATCAATTATATCCATATAGCCTAAAAAGTAAAAGTGATTTTGTATTCATATTTGGTAATATATATTCTGAGCCTGATTAATGGTAGGAGGAATGAAAATGAGAGAAAATATGGGAAAGCAGAATATATAAAAACTATCATAAAGAATGGGGTTTTTTGCATCTGAACAGATATCTATATATGTAAATTTTTATTTAACATCTTAAAAAGATTTTGTAACTGAAACAAATACTATTTTTATAATTCATAATGATTTTAAAAGGGTTTCTATCTCTCCCAGTATCTTAAAAGTTTTCATTCAGTGTCTTTTAAAAAAGTCATGTAATACCCAACTCTTCCAGCCACATAAAAATAAACTCTTTTTTTTATATATAAGTGAAATTATTTCCCAGTGGCCTTGATGTAGCAAATGCCATAATCTCTTATTTCTTCTTCAAAATGACCATTGTTCTCTATTTAGAAGTCCATCATAACTCTTGTTCATTAAATGCAACATTTGTGCATGTTGAGAACATGAAGCAGAAAGGAAGAATTTGCAACCAAATGAAAGGCTCCATAAATAAAAAGTGTAAAATCACATTTCTTGCTGGTTTTGGCAGACAAAATAGCTTCAGAGGAATTCTCACCGTGTTTTAAAATATGACAAAAGCATATGTTGCCTGTTCTTATACATACATATGACAGGGATTTGAGTAATTTTCCCATCAAGACTTAAGACAAGGAGGAGTACATTTTGCTTAGGTGATGTTATATTTCAGTTGAGCAGAAATTCAGCATTTAAAGCTATATACATTGGTGTGGAATACCTCCATTCTTTCCTCAGAGAAGTTATAATATCCCTTTGTACAGTAAAAAAAAAAAAAGTTGTTCTCATTTTCTTATTTGTTTTTTTACTCAGATCTTGAATGCAATTTAATAAGTATTTTATATACTATGCTGTAATTACTTTTAATTTAGATTGGATTTGAAGCTGAATTAGTTTGATAGCCTACCCAAAAACCAGATAATCTTCTCTAAGAACAGACTCAGTTTTGTTTCATATATCAGATGCCAGCATCTTCTGTAACAGTAGAATAGAATGATTTATTCTCCAGTACTTCTCTGGAAGAATGTATATAGTAGATTGTCCTGGTTTCAGCTGGGATAGAGTTAATGTTCTTTCCAGTGGCTGCTGCGTTTTGGATTTGGTATGAGAGGAATGTTGATAATACATACTGTTTTAGTTGTTGCTATACGATGTTTACCTTAGTCAAGGACTTTTTTAGCTTCCCATAGAAATTGAGAGAGAGTATAGACAGGACAAGCTTTCTAAAGGACTATTCCATACCATAGATGTCATGCTCAGTATGTAAGTGGGGGTTGGCTGGTGGGCGGGCATCCACAATCACTGCTTGGGACAGGCTGTGCAACTGATCATCGGGTGGTGGGAGTGACTTGTGTTGTATTACTTTATTTGGCATATTCTGTTACTATTATTATTTTTTAAATTATTATTATTATATTGTTGTTGTTACTGCTGTTATCCTGTTACTTTTCTATTAAACTGTCTTTATCTCAACCCCCGAGTTTTTTCTCCTTTCCTCTCCTTTTCTCCCTCTTCTCCTTACCCTACAGAATGGGGGGTGGGAAGTGAGCAAGCTGCTGCATGGTCCTAGTTACAGTCTAGGGTTAAACCATGACATAGGCACATCAGAAAAGCCAGAAGTAAATGTATTATTATGTCTGAAGATCTGAAGTCCTCCTTTTGAAACTTGAAACTTGAGGTTCTGATGTAAAAACTGAATTTCTCAGAGCCTCCAAGTTCAACAGGCATGCAAAGTCTGTGAGACTTGTAAGAAATCTTTTATAGTCTATTCTGGGCTGACCCAAAATGTCTGGTACTTTACTTATGTCCACTGATAAGCCCTGTGGAGCCACCCTTCAGTCTCAAAAATCCTTCCACAAAGGGTTGATTGCAGACCGTTATGCAGGATTTTCCCCTTTGCCTCATGCAATTTCTTGTTTTAGTGGGAGACTAGAGGAAACTGAAATAAAATAGTGCAGTGAAAGCCATTACTCTGATTCCTTCAGAAAACGACTGTTCAGCATGTTACCCTCTTCTTGTGATTTTGGAGAAGTGTGCTAAAACTTTTGGAGAAGTATGCTAGAGTCAGCAAGTATCATTCAGGCTTCCCAGAAAAAAAGGTCGGAACAGCCCATCTCTATTCTGGTTTGTATAATGAGACTGGAAATGTTCAGGAAACAACTATTTACTTCTGATAAAATTCTGCTATTCCTTTTGGGAGAGTCTGATTTTAGAAACACAAACTGCAGTATAACAAACAGCAGTATTTTCCAGTTGTCACTGTGATTGACCACTTAAGCTACATTAGTATTTTCAGTTTTGCATGAAAATCATGATAAGTAATGAATACATACTGAAGACATGGGAAATTGTCATGGAAAGACACTGTGCTTTGGGAAAATAAGGAACATGAACAAAAATTCCATCTAAGTCTATCTAAAATTTAAATGGTTTGTTTTCTTTCCAGGAAAGTGTTAATGATCTTCCGTGTTGGGAATATTTTAAGTAAATCTAGAAAGGATCATCTAGATTTCTAGCGAGACAGGAAAATGCTGCCTCTGGTCTTATAGCTACAGCTAATGACTGAGATAGATGACTGATATTCAAAGCCTCTCTGTGGGTTAAGTGAGGGAGAATTTAAACTTAGATTTTACATATTACAAGTGAGTGTCTTTACAAGTCATTTATTTGAGTGTTTGCTTCTCTTGGAGAGAACAAGGGATCAGACAAAACAGAGCCACATCTTTCTGTTTGGCTATTTGGGCTTAAATTAGTCCTATTGTAAATCTGATGGGTTAGTTGAAATATTTCCTTTGTAAATATAAATTATTTTGCATTATCATTTGTATGCCCGAACTCTAGCTGAATTAGAACAGCTTAGCTATTTTAAGCTGAATGTTATGATGAATACATTATAAAAAGAAAAGACTGGAATAAAAAAATCCTACTGGCAAACAGCTCCGATTACCTGAAATAATGGATGAGTCCATGAGTAAATTTCTTAGTGCAGCATTAGACAGGCTGTAAATGTGGAACCAATTTGGTCTTCGCATGTAAGGTAAATGTCAATTTTGACACATGAACGGTATTTAAGCAGAAGCCCAGTAAGATATAGTTCTGTAAATTCAAATTACAACCAGATTTCTTTTTTTAAAATATTTTATCAGAAGTGAAAGTCAAAGTGATGTAACAACTGGTCTTGTGAGTTGTTCAGAGATGTGGAATATCACAGGACTTGCTTTGCTTGTAAATTTCCTTACTTCTCCTCAGGAGAGAACAAGGAAAATTTAAAAAAAAAAGCAAAACAAAACAAAAAGATACTAGTTGTGACCCCTGGTAATAGTAATCCTTAGTACAGTATGTACCTTTTCTGTCTAAAATAGCTTAATGTGGAATATAGTGTTATTTTTTAACCTCTGTGAATCACAGTGCAGAAAAGTTGTTTTTGGCTTATATCCCATTATCTGACTTTAATTCAGAGACATTTTGGGAAGAAGAAAAGAGAAAATACAAGTGAAAATCGGCTTTGGCTATGGTTGAGATATCAGTTTTTTTCTGATTATCTGAATGGATTATTCTTGTATTTATAGAGAAAAAAAAGTGTTGGTATTGTCTAATTGAACAACTGCAAAAAAGAAAGAAAACAAGACTTTAGACTTTGTGTTATTTCTCGTGTGTTTTCAGGGAGAAATTAATCTCCTATACAACCTAATCCAGTTATTGTCAGTATAAACTTAAGTTAATTTTACAAAAAGGCATAATAGTTACAATTTGCAATCGTATTGTAAACTTGTTTAATCTTAGAATATATGTGCTGCAGAGCAATGCAAATTACTATTTAATATTTCCCTGCTCATAACAGAAATACAACATAAATGAATTAACAACATCTGAGTTAGAATTTGCTAAACATATTTCTTTATGAGTTAATTTAACTGATTAGTATACTTAGCTTTTTTTAGTTATAGTAATAGATTTATCAGGCTATGATAAATTTCCATGCCTTAAAACATTTATTTTTACACTCGGGAAAGGGAGACAGAGAAAGCAAAATACAAAAAAATACAAAAAACCTCTTATACTGTTAGAGTTAAGAAAATGAATCAATTGTCCTTCAATACACAGAGGAGAAATCAAAGAAATATATAGCATATATAAATCCTGACCAACTATTTTTCTTATACATCATCAGTCAAAGTTACTCTAGATTTTATCTACAAAATGCACACTGACATTGACAAATAACACATTGAGTTCCTCATATTTCTTGCCATAGATGCTACTTTTCCACCCTTTGAGGTGATAGGAAATACCAGTTTAGCCTTGGTCAAAGTACTGAGTACTTGTACTGAGTTTTGTTCAGGCAGGCTGTCAGGTCCACGCAGAATGATACTGGTCACAGCGGGATCCTACTGTGTCATTATAATTTTGGTTGTAAAAAAAATTCCATGCATATGCAACTTCTTTTAGTGTTATGCCTGTGTTCTAAGACTGTTGGAAATTGAGTGGCAGTATCTGCACGGGCTACCAGCTTTGCTCAGTATGATAATAAATTTTAACCTACTTATCCTTTTTTATAAATTGGCTGAAGGCAGAAATTTGTAACCGAGTAACTATTGAGGTGTCTATTATTAAGAATGAGTGCTTTTGTTCAAGATAGAAGCACATTTTAAAAAAAAGCAGTCTGAAATTTGAAATCCATTCTATGACTGCCTGGAATGGAACTGGAATGTTTTAAAGCCTTTTCAGTAATAAGAACTAACACAATATATGCAAAAAATAAATTCTCACATGTAGTTCTCAATGGGCTGCCTATGGAAAGTAGTCAGTTACTTTAATGGTAATAAAGAAACCAACTCAGAATAGTTGTGGTGCTGTTAACATGGCTTTCAAAAAGCACCAACCCATTGCTTAATTCTGTGTCTGCTAGTGGAACTTCATTACTTGCGTACTTGCAAGCCAAATGTCCTTTTAGCCCCCTCTACAATATAACTGTCTGACACTGGAAGAGTTGAGAGTTGGGTGTGTCGTGTTTATTTTGCATCTTGTGTAAGAGAGTGTAGTAGCATGCTAATGTAGGGTTAAAATAAATATATCAAGTCAGTAAAATTAGTTCACAATAATCTGAACACGGGAGGAATGAGGGAGATGAAAATTTCAGATGTGTTAACAGAGAGCTAGAAATAGGACTCGTAAGAAAGAAAGTACCCCTGCTGTGTGATATATGAGTCAGACCCCCAACTTCTTCCTTCCTTGTAGAGAGGTAGGATTCCTAGTAGGAATCTATTGATTTAAATAACAGGGCGATGTTTAAGTAGCAGCGGTGCTTCTGATGGATGGTACAGCTGGGGATGTGCCTTCTATTGGATTTTATTGTAACATTCGGCCCTGTAGAAGTCATAGCCCCAGCTGCTGCAGACTTTCTTCCTATTTATGAATGCATAATCCATGTGCAGCACAGCAGTACATGGTAAGACAGGCTGAAGAGTTGCTGCTCTTGACAGCAACTCATTGTTGGTGGTGAAGAATTGAAAAGAAAATGGTCTAGAATATAGGGATATAGTCTTTCTGATTAGAAAAGCACACAAGCACATGTTTAGGCTATTCTTACACACTTACATTCCTGTGTGTAAGGAAGTTCCTATCAGAACTGAATGTAAGTTGCTTTTTTCAGTTAAGGATTTAAGAGAAGAGATGCACAAAAGAATTCTAGTATCCCTGATACTGTCTGTTAAATGTATTAATTAATGATATGAACTTGATTTAATTTGGGATGCATCAGTCTTTACCTTTTTTAATATTTAGCATTGACCAATAAAAATCAAAATGTGATACAATTCAGATACTTTACATTATAATGGAAGAATAATCTGACACTCATTCTAAACTCTGAGTTTTATCAAAACAGGTACCTTGCCCACAATTCTGTTGTACAGAAAACCTGAATCCATCCTGATTCATGTATATCCTTCTACTAACAAGTTACGGCAGTGGCTGCCAGAATAGCACAGAATATTGTCCTTACAAGTAACATGAAGAAATTCGGTATCAGTTAAACAGAAAAGATGTAGTTAGGTTGCTAACAGGCTAAACTGAAGCACAGAATGGCATTGATAAATCTTTTTTTCTGCCAACAGCCGCTCAACTATGAAAAAAAGAAATCATATACACTTAATATAGAAGGAGCAAATACTCACCTTGATTTCCGCTTTTCGCACTTGGGACCATTCAAAGATGTAACAATGCTGAAGATCATTGTTGGTGACGTGGATGAACCTCCGCTCTTCACTATGCCTTCCTATGTCATGGAAGTTTATGAAAATGCGAAGATTGGGACTGCTGTTGGCACAGTAACAGCGCAGGATCCTGACACTGCCAACAGTTTAGTGAGGTATAGTAAATCCAAATTATATGAGATTGAATTCCACCACCTAATGGCTTAATGAGATCTGGGATGTATGAAACTATGTCTTTTATTTTAGTACACAAGGGGAAACATAGGTTAGAACAGTGTCGTGATCAGCCTGTATGGATTAGATTTAATAATGTAGTCTTCAACCTTTTGTTGGTTTGCACTAAAATCACATCTAGCCATGGGTCTCAGCAAAGGTCTGTGTGCGCTGGTTCCTGTAACAGCACCTCTCCAACAGCCCACTGAACAGGGCCAGTATATGTTACCACACCATGTAAAATGGTGCACTTCACTGGGCTGCTGCCAGCACTATCCTGGCACTGGCTGAAAATCTGTTCAGGATTATAACACTGTTTTTTCCCTGTCATGCCAACATTGTGCTGGCCTTCTGCACACTTGCCACACTGTAGTTGTCCCAGGTGCTTGTGCAAGAAAGGAACTGGTTTAGGTTTCGCCGTTCCTCACAGACATGCAGTATAATTTTTGCAAAATTGTGTTTGAGGAATAAGTCATTATTTTGTAATATGCCTCAGTCTTAGTGGGATGTCAAAAGAATAGAATGGTGTAATAATGCACCTACTGATGTTGCTAGGGTCATGTTATGTCATTTCTTATTGCCAGGTCTAGAGTAAAGTACTGAGAAGCAAGCACTTGCATCATCAGATACAAGATTTCAAATTTAAATGAATATGGAACATACTAGGAAGGAAAGATTTTGATAGTCTTAATTAAACTCATTCTTAAAGAAAATGTTCTTATTAAAAGGAAAGAAAAAAAAAAGGGAAAAAAAAAAAGCAAGGAAGATTTCTGTCACTGTTCTGTCCAGAATACTTCATATAACAGAACTGGCTTGGAAATAGGTCGTGATCTGAGCTGAGGAACTGAAATCAAGCTGGAAATATCCCCACAGCAAGCCTGAAAAAAGCATTGATGCCAAAAATATACATATGGATATTAATTTGATTTCTACTAAATTTAAGAGCATTTGGATTTAACCTTGAATGTTCTAGTATTGGGGCTTGAATTCATTACTGGTTTAAAGTTTTAGGTTACATGTTTTGAGCTTTAATAGGATCCAGTGACATTTTTCACTGACATCATTTGTGGAATGAGTTACTTTCTAAACTGACATACATACAGTGTGAGAATTTTGTGTAACAATACATGAATGTTTTCTTGAAGGTGGTAGTGGATTTAGAGTGTTTCAGAAAAAAGCTTCTTTCTTAATACATATTTGATGTTATTCCTTTTTATGACATAATGGTATAACCTTTGTGGAAATCATATGAGTATATACTTGGAAAACAGTTTTTCTTAAGCTAATTGGGCATTTTTAGTTTCTTGACTGAGTTGAAATCTGCTGGGTATGTGTAATAGTGTTGGTAAGATGAAACAATTTTTGCAGAACAATGAAAGCATCAGATTTTTATGGTTCTTTTGTGCTAATAGTCCAAGATTCAAAATGTTTAGTGTCAGACAATCAATATATAGAATTTCTTAGTGGCAAGTAATTGCCTTTGAAAAATTTCCATTATAGTATTTGTGTCTAAATCATAACATAGATTAGAAAATTTCACTAAAAATAACTGCAAAGTGCCTTTAGCTGTAATACTGTAATTCTGAAACAACAACTAACACAGTCAGACAGATTAGCCGTCACGGTAGTTTGGGAGTAGGAAGGGCAAGTACAGATTTGCCTAGTTCCTCCATAATTTAACCAACTGTGGCCCGTAAGAGTTATACCTGGAAAGGGGTTAAGACTGTAGTAAAAGGGAAGCAGCACTTTGTACAAGGGCTGGGAAGGCCAGAAATAGATTTTCTGGGTAAAACAGGCAATAATTTGGAGATAAGGAGATTGGAAGGAAAAATATTTCCAAATATTTTGCTTTTTGTATTGGCCTTTTTTTTTTGCCCACCAGGAATTTCTAACTAGTGATTGAGGCCAGAATATTAAATACCCATATTATTCAAATAATGGAGGAGAAAAGTTGTCCTTACCTTGGTCTATCCTATTTCCCCCCCCATTGACAATTTTTCATTGTTTCTTCCATCTCGCTCTGTTCCAATTGTGAAAAAAAAAAAAAATAAAGTGGTAGCAAAATGTACTGAATCATTAAGCTGTGAAAGGAGCCAGCCCTCAGTTGCATCAGAGGGGTTCAGCAAGGGCTGTAGAGGCTCAGATATCCTTGAAATGCCATTGTGTTGTGACCGGGTCCACTCTCTAGCCAGGCTTTATCCATCTGGGTGGAATATTGTTTGTGAGTGTGGAGGCTTTTTATGAAGACACGGATCCTCTAGGGCCTGGATTAACGTGTTGGTGCATGGGACACTGAGCAGGCATCAGGCTGGATGGCTGTGCCCTCCCATTCTCCATGAGCCTCCTCCCGCAGGGTGAGAGAGGCTGTTCTGGGAACAGGTGACTTCAACCCTCCTTCCCTCACCTCACTTTGCACACAAACACTGACGCAGTGCAGAAGGACTTTGTATTGTCTCAGGATGTGACCACGGCTTGGGAAACTTTTGAGTTGGAAGTGGAGCGTGACCTGAGAAGGGGGCCAGGCTGAGCTGCTGCTCCCCTGGAGGCAGGGACCTGCCCCACGCTCTGCTAACAGTGTCGAGTGAAGGAGGGGCTCAGAGGAGGCTGGTTTTCTCAGAAGCATCCACACAGTGCACTTATGTCCTTCTGTGCTGGTTTGCAAGAAACACCTCCACTGTTCAGCTGAAACCCTGATGAATCTGAAAGATAGTCTAAAGGGCAGTGAGATCGCATCTCTCTCTCATTTCCATGCAATTCCAAGTTTACTCAAAATAAAAATAGCGATTATAAAAATAAACCCAGGAAGATTCAATATGACTGCTAGAAGGCACAGAGCGCAGAGTCTTCAGGGAAGAAAGCCACAGACAGGACTTGCATAGCTGGTGTGTGGAGTAATGGGGTAACGGTTCCTCAGCCAAATGGCTCAGATACATCTCCAAATGCTTTAAGTCCACAGGACAAGCTATGGAGCAGCAATTTGCTGAGCAGTTTTTCCTAATCCACCTGTGCATCCTTTCCACTTTATGAGGACATTCGTTGCCGTGTGTGAGATTGATAAAGCATTAGACACACACACAGTTGCAACCGTATCACTTCTTTGCTATTGAACTGTTAAAAGAGATATAGTGCTGTGATTTGTTCACTGCCCAATTAAGTAACAATTTATTTTGGTGGCAGGGGTGACTCTTATAACCAGAATAATGGTTAGAGGAGTAGTTACAATAATTAACAATGCTGAAGGGCAATCTTTTAAAACAACAGTTATTTGAGCTAAACCCCCAAATAAATAACAACCTCTATTATTATCAGTAAAGAGGGAGCTGAAGGCTTTTCTGTCCTTATTTCCTCACTGTGATTTCACGACAGTGATTTCAGCTTGTTCCTGAGCTGAGCAGTCTCCAGAAGGCACTGATTTTGTGCCAGTGCTTGTACTAGTGTTTTCCTCTTTCAACACCAGCAAAAGAACCACTGTAATAACAGATGTAGCTATTAGAGGTTTCTTTTATTGAGACATTATCTGTTTGGCAATTTGGTCTGTTTTAAAGGATTTTTCTTTTTAATTTGATTTTTTCTTTTCCTTCAAATAGCTAGAAATGCATTTTCAGAGAAACTTTTAAAAATGGTATGTTTTGAAATAAAAGATTACTATTCTATTGAAATATAAAAAGCAAACATAACCATAGACAGCATATAAAAGAAGATAGTAAAATTCCATGATGTATTAATTTTGAAGATAAAGATTGTTTTGAGTGGTTTGAAAAACAGCTATTTACTTAAAAAATTGTATTCTAAATCAATGGAAAATATCCTGAATTGTAATTCATTCAGAGGGATTACTGCCTTGTTGGAGCATTTATGAGAAACTAATCCCTTTTCATCGCATTGTGTCAAGTAGTGTGCTTCAATGCTGAAGAAAAGATCTTTTCTGCTTGAAAAGATCAGGGTTAAGTTGCCTTATAAAAATACCCGGTGTGCAAGCAGGTTTTGAAAGTTTCCCATACAGTATGAAAGAAAGTATGTCTATGAAATGTTCTAAATATAATTTTATTTTAATATAGTATTCGTTTTAAATCTCTCCATACTTACTTAGAAATTATCTTCTTTTATTATTTTTTTTCTGAACCCAAACACAGAAGACTTCCGTGGAAATTAGGGGTGAAAACAGCTTTTAATTGGCAAGTTACATATGTGCATTGGGAGCAGCCCTAGGCTGCTAGTACTGCCTTCAGGGCTGCAGGAATGCCTGTTGAAACCCTGCCATCTTCCTGTAAGTGATTCTTGCGTGGTGAGTCCGTCTAGCCACAACGCATAGTCCTGATGATCCTTGGAGCTTTCTGACTGCATCTGGTCTGTCTTCAGTGGAGTGGTTTCCAGAAAAATAATGTTGCTGCTGTTCCCCAAGCCTTCTCTGAGTTTGTGATTCTGAAAAGAGCAAAGGCATAGTGTGCCATTGTGGCCAAGAAGGCCAACGACATCCTGGGGTGCATCAAGAAGAGTGCCCTAGTGAGGCCCCATCTGGAGTACTGTGTCCAGTTCTGGGCTCCCCAGTTCAAGAAGGACAGGCAACTGCTGGAAAAGGTACAGCAGAGGGCTACAAAGATGATAGGGGCCTAGAACATGTCTCTTACAAGGAAAGGCTGAGGGACTTGGGTCTTTTTAGTCTAGAGGAGGCTGAGGGGGGATCTAATCAAAGCCTATAAATACTTATAGGGTGGATGTGAAGAGGATGGGGCCAGTCTTTTTTCAGTGGTGACCAGGGGACAGGACAAGAGGTAACAGGCACAAACTTGAACACAGGAAGTTCCGTCTAAACATGAGGAGGAACTTCTTTACTGTGAGGGTGGCAGAGCACTGGAACAGGCTGCCAGAGAGGTGGCAGAGTCTCTGTGTCTGCAGCCATTCAAACCCCACCTGGACATGTTCCTGTGCAACCTGCTCTGGGTGGACCTGCTTTGACAGGGGTGCTGGACTAGGTCATCCCCAGAGGTCCCTTCCAACCCCATATCATTCTGTGATTCTGTAAAAGGGATGCACTGGGATACTCTGCACTGATGAGGCCACAACTGGAATACTGCATCCAGTTCTGGCCTCCCCAGTTCAAGAGAGACAGGGAACTACTGGAGAGAGTCCAGCATAGGGCAACAAAGGTGATTAAGGGATTGGAGCATCTCCCTTATGAGGAAAGGCTGAGAGAGCTGGGACTCTTTAGCCTGGAGAAGAGAAGGCTGAGGGGAGACCTTATTAATGCATATAAGTATCTAAAGGGTGGGTTGAAGGAGGATGGAGCTGGACTCTTTTCAGTGGTTCCCAGTGACAGGACGAGGGGCAACAGGCACAAGCTGGAACATGGGAAGTTCCATTCAAATATGAGGAAAAGCTTCTTTATGGTGAGGGTGACAGAGCCCTGGAACAGGCTGCCCAGGGAGGTCGTGGAGTCCCCTTCCCTGGAGACCTTCAGGACCTGCCTGGATGCAGTCCTGAGTAATGTTCTTTAAGCAGTCCTGCTTTGGCAGGGGAGTTGGACTGGATGATCTCTAGAGGTCCCTTCCAACTCTGATGATTCCATGATTCCGTGATTCTTTCAAGGTAGCATAATGTTGGATTTTTAAATCTATTTTTTATATATAAAATAGATACAATATATACAATCGATACAATATATATCATATATTCAGAATATTAACTTACAATAAAATAAGCTAATTACATATCCTAAAGCAAAGTGGTGATAAAAATAGAGCTTTTATTCACAAAGTAAAAATAATATTAATGAAATTCCCATCTGCAATAGTTTATTTCCCTCAGTAGTTAATAAAATCGTTCTGTGATTCTGTAACACCATGATACTTTCTGAAACTGATAGAATGGTGAAAATATTTGCATGTCATAGGCAAGTTCCCCCATATTAACTTGATCCCAGTTTGATACTGTCCTACGAGGAACTGAAAGTCTTTATTAACACTGTATCCCAGAAAGAGTAGTTTTTGAGTAATATGTCATGTTATTATGGAAATACTATTATGTCAGCTCACTCTGCTGCTGATGTGCAATCTTTGTCATGCAGTGGTACAGGAGGCAAATTACTGTTTTGAGCACTATTTACAGGTCCTCTGACTCCTCTGGTCATTTGTTACTTCCATGTATTATGTTTGACTTTGGTTGTTTGCATTTCTGGGCAGGAATGGTCTCTTCCCAGCCATTTAGCAGAAGACTCCTGGCAAACAAGGTGTGGGTAATGATCAGCGCTCTGCATGTGATGGTAGTGTCAAACATTTATAAATATAAGCACCTTCACTTTTCAGAATGATGTCTATCATGATTTGGTTAAAAATAAGTTTTTGTTGGATCCTTGGAAGGTTGATTAGGTTTAGTTATATTAATACATTGGGATTCAAATAATTATTGTGTTGGACCCTAGCCAGTCTATACCTAAGTGAATTTCATTCACTAGGACTGAAATTGATTAGCTATAGGAAACTGAAATAGTGCCTTCCTGATGTCACTAGAAAATGAATTTTTTTATTCACTGTGCTCTTGACACTAATTCTTAAAAAGCAGTAGAACACAGAAGAAATACATATGAAACATATTGGTTGTCTTTTCTAGAAAATAAATGTTTTATTTCCAGGAAGGACAGAACCATCCAACCAACAACAACAAAAACAAAGTAGCAAATGAAAATAGCCAATGAAATTCCGAAAAAGCTTTTTCTTTTTTTCTCTCTCTTTTTTTTTTTTTAATTTATATCAGACTGTTAATTTTATGTGAATTAGTGAAGAATACAAGTATAGTCTCATCTCTGACTGGCTTTGCACTTTCCAATGGTCTTATGGTATTGCCTTATATTGGATGATGTATCATAATTGTATCATAATGGTTATGATACATGTATATACTAACGAGTACAAAAATGTCTTTCCAACACGATACCTGGTATCTAGAAGCTATAATGAATTCAAAATTGCCTTACTCTAGTTTGATTTAAATTGACAGCCTTCTCTTCCTTTCTTTTGGATAGAATACTGAAAAATCAATGAATGACAAGTACATAAGATTATAGCAACTAATTTGATATAGGAAAGTGTTCTTCAGTTCCTGCATCAGGCAGAGAAACTTATTTTATTAATTGGTAGTAAAAAAGAGACACAAGTTCAATAATTTCTGGGATCAGCCTTTAGAAAGTCATGTTAATTTTCAGTAAATGATATTTTAAGAGACATGCTTATATGTACATGAAAGAACATACTCATGGAGTTTGGTGTATTCTTATTATTATTTCTGAGAATCTTAAAGACATAAAGTGTTGCAGAGGATTCTGGTTATAGGCTATTTTTTCTGATGTAGAGTTTATATTCAGTGGAGCTAGAAAAAAACCTGAACTTTTGATTCAAATTCAGTCACTCAAATTTTGGTGATACAGTATCAGTGTATTAGGTGAAGGAGAGGTGTAGGAAGAGCTGTGTGAGGGGATCAGGGGAGGGGGGAGGTTTAAAATAAAATTTGTATTTTAGCATTTTTTTTTCTTCCTGTCCTCTGAGATCTGTATCAGTTTCTATGCTGCTCCCCCCTACTGTCGGTTTCCAGCAGGGGATAAGATTGATCCCCTGCTGGAAAATTTAAAAGCCTCTTCACCTAGTTGTATTTGTTTGTCTTACTTGCACTTTGAATGTCATATAAGTGGAATAAGGTCAGTTTGCTTTGTGCTATCCTGTGCACAGGATGCTTTGCTAGCTGCACTTAGGGCAGCCTGCTGAGATCAGTGCCGTTGCATAGAGTGACTGTCCCTCCCTCGCATGCCCGTTGGAGAACTTCCCCCCAGGATCCTGCCAGCTGTGGGCTTGTGGAGGCAAAGGCAGGCATCTGTCCTCCACTCTGCTCAGACCCTCAAAGCATGACACTGTCACAACTCTGTGATCAACACCTACAGAGACACACTAATATCTTCCCAGGGTACGTGAATGGCTCACAGTCAGTTAGTGGAGACGAGCTGTGTCCTTCTCCTCCATCTCACTTCATTCATTTGCTCTCTGTATTCCTCCAGTATTATGCTTCCCTAAGCTTGTTAGTAAATCTAAACAGAAAAAGATCACCCTATTTTGAACGGCTGGAGACAAAAGGGAATTTTTCTCCAGTTTCTTCTCTGAGTCTCTGTCTGTCTTCATAGGGAGGAACCGTTTTAAAACATCTCTTTATAGTGTTGAGGTGGGAGATCTGTTGCTGACTTTTTCCCCGAGGCCTCAAATTATTTTTGATTCTTGTCAAGCTATGTGTCCCAGACCGCCCACTAACAAAACTGTCCATCTCTGTGCAGGAAGTGGTAAGCTGTTCTGACAGCTGTTGTGACTAAGAAGCATCCACGTCAGCTTGGTGGTCAAAATCTCACAGCAACCAGAACCACCTCCATATCTCAACTTAGAGCTGTGAGAGAAAACACTGACAGATCATCTTTATATGGTGACTCTGAGAGCCTGATTTTCATGCTAGGACATCATCTTCATGTTTCTAGAATCTCCACTGACTTCAGAATGCCTCCAGTATTTAAAATTCTTTTATGGTTTTATGAGGTGGCCTTTGTATCTGAATATCTCTGTAGTGTAGTCTTTTAATAGGGCCAATCAACACCAATAAATAGGCATAAATCTATCCCGGTTTTATTTGGTTTAATCTTTAGTATGACGAGGGAGAAAGAAAAGATAATACATAAGTAAAATACCATTATTTTGCTGGTAAACCTTTTAGGAGCAAAAAAGTCATTCTTTTGTAATCTGATGGCACTTTATTTCTTAGCAGCATTGGAATCTGAATGTTAATCTCTGAATAAAAGGTAACTTTGATGTAACAGTTCTGCCAGCAACACATCTACTTGAAATGCATTTGGACAGTTGTGATCCTCTGAAGAGATTCCTAAAGTCTGGGAAAAGAGACAAACTTTTATCTTGCTTTGACTTCTGAATTATGCCTCTAAGGGTGTGGGCTGTTCTTAGCCTACATTTACTGGCAGAATTAGCTAGAAAAGATGATCAGTGGTTAACACATGCAGGCAGAAATTGTCAGATGGGTGTACAGAAATGGCTCATTTCCTTCAAATGAACAGCATTACCATTTTCCAGTGTCCAAAGATGAGCGCTGTGCTAGCACTGCATAGGGCTGGGAATGAGAACAGGAGCAGGAAGCCAACTTCTGCATGAAGTGCAGCAGCCGCTGCCTCTCAGAGGCTTTGCTAGGAGACAGCTGTTTGCAAGCCCCCTGTGTCTCACAGGACCCACCACCCTACATCTTCAGGACAAGGAGAGGGAAGGCTGCCACTTCTCCTGAGCTGAGATTTCAGTGTGAGAGGCAGTATGGGAGACAGTAAGGTGCATTGATCAGTTGATGGATGTCAGCTGGGAGCCAGCGCCAGAGCCAGCTCAGTGGGAACGGTGTATCACACTGAGTTCCTGCAAGCGGTCTGAGAGGAACAGTATTGTTCTCTAAGTTATGCTATGCTATGCCTGTCTGAAAAAAAGGGTAAAGGAATGGTAAACAGAGAGATTACCTTCTCTGAGCTGTCTTAAAATGTATTTCATTTTCACAACTGGAAAGCACAGTTGAAGGCTGTAGTTCTCAGTAGCAGTCTTGTGCTGGGGAGCTCTGGAACATCTAATGTCTCCTTAATCTACCAGACACGCAGCAGGGAGAAAATTGGTTACCAGCTGTTTTGGCAGCCAACTTCTGACTCACACTTCACAATTGCTTTTCTCTCCTGCAGAAGTTTGTTTGAACTATGGGGAAATAGATTGGCCCTGGAAGGGAGGTAGTATAGTGCAAGACAGTCACAGCAACAGAATGTCTCCCCACTGCCTCGTTTGGCTTCAAGGGGATGCTGCTAGTTCCCCAGCTCATGCAGAGTGCTGCTTTCAGGAGACAGAGAGAAGACAAAAGGCATGCACCAGACTTACGTCCCACCATAGGCCATTTCTTGTTGCTCTCTGACTAGCCAAACACAGACAGTTGCAGCTGATCAGCTCTCTCACTGTTCTTATTAGTATACCTTCTTCCTTCACCCTGTGCAGTTGTTGCTCACGCTTCTTTTTCTAAGTTATTTTTAAAAGGAAAAAAAAAAAATCTCTATAATTTGAGTCTGAGCATCTGAGAGTTTCTTTGTTTAAATTTTTAACTACACAGGTTTCTTTATAATAGCACTTGATTTCGTACTGGTAAGCCTTTAGATGGTGTGAGTAATTGGTTTGGCAAAGGATCTGTCCTCTTCCCATGACCCTTTCTAAGTGCTTCTTTGTAACCGGTTTCACTTATTATTAGAGGACTGGCTATTTACCTATATCTCAATTAAAAAGCCCAAAGGAATACTGCGACCTGTCAATCCACATCTGGCTGAAATGTGGCTTTTGGAGGTTCATAAGCAATAGCAGGTTTGTAGCCAGGGTGGAAATTTGTAACAGCTCTTGTTTACAATCGGTGAATATAGTAATAAATAAAAATAGCAGAATGAAAGGATAAGATAAGGACTTGATTAAAAACAACAAAAAAGACAATTTAAAAACCTGAACTATTTAAAACCTCAAACTCAAGACTCTTCCTTAAAACACAATAACTGGATAGACATATACTGGAATATGACAGACTATACAGACTATGCCACTTGTCTGTCATGTGACAAACTGATGTTAATATTATCTTAAGATTGAATAATTTAGACAGAGAGATTCTGAAAATTATGTAGCTTTAGAAACCCTCCTAAAAGTTATGGAAATCATTAATGTTCCTGAACTCCTTTATCACCTTTTAAAACTTCATCAGTTTTTTAGTATTCTCTGTATTGTAAGAGCCTGACTACTTTACTGCTGCACACTGATTTATATGTCTAGAGTGCCCTTCTGCCTAAGGCCCATCTTGCCTATACCTTTCTCTCTGCTAATTCACACAAATGCTTTTAGTTTCCAATAAAACTGGTGGGAACATCTGTTGCCACTGAACCACTGCTTCTCTGAAAGTCAGGAAGTGAGGAACGAAGTCACAGGAGCCAGTGGCTTGGTCTGGTCAGAAACAGGACTAAGGAGATGGATGGAGGCTGGGAATGCCCTTCTGTTGAGTGACTCTGCCTAATAAAGTGGTGGCATGTGTTGCATTTCCCAGTGCTAGCAGGATTGAGTTTTGGTATTTAATTTCCTTCAGATTTTCTTCAGATAGTGTGACTAATAGCTTTTCTATATTCATGATCCTTTTAAACATAGTTTCTCTAAATTGGTTTCTGTTGCTGGTTTGGATGTAAACAGTTTATGGAGAGCTGTTTACTGTGGCATGTCTTGTTATTAAGTCTCTTTATTAAGATGTGCCATGCAACTCAGATGTGCTGATTTAATGGTTAAAAGTATGCTAATTCACACAGCATTGTCAGGAGTAAATGTCTGTAAACAAGTATCCACAACAAATATTATAAATTCATTTTTAAATGAACTCATTCTATGTAAGAAGAAACAGCCAACTGAATTAAGGTGCAAATTCACTTATGAAGTAACTCTTTGAAAATCAAAACTTGCTCTATAGCTTTTTGTGGTCTATATAAGGCATTGAAAAGCAGCTCAGTGGAGCTGGAGGGAAGGGTAGGAGGGGAAGGGTATAACTATCTTTGTTGCCACTATTATCAAGCTGAAAGTAAATTTTCTACTAGAAATAAATTCAGAAGTGAAGCATCGTTGGCTCTGGAGTATGCTATATTTATGGATGTAACCGGACTCTATTCTCAATGTGTAGATAAATCAGTGGCTAATATTCATAAAAGCCTAAAATGTTAAGCACTTCATAAATACAATGAAACTTGTTCTAAATGTCCTCTTACATGTGACAGAAATGAGTGGCTCTACCAGGGGAGTTTCTTGTACAAAACATTTTTAGAGCACTTGGGAACAGTGCTTTAGACTGGCAGTCTGAGTTCTACCATGTGAGAATATCTTCTGTAACTTGTTTTGTTGAGACATTCATGAGGGTTGAGAACCACAGCAGTGTGAATGGGTGCTTTGGATGTGATACACAAAGCAATTCTAAGGAAGAACCTGGAGTTACGGAGGGGAACCGAACAACATAATAATGGGAAGGAATAAGGGCCACTCATTTATTCATGATCAAGAAAAATTATGTCAAGCTGTGAATGTTTCAATATATCTGTAACTGTATGCAAAAGTCAGTAGATAAAGGGGAAGTGGTACTGTGGATAAATTAGAAACTTTTTTCATTATTCTAGTATCACTGGAAGTAAAAATGTTAGTACAATAAATTACCTCAGGACTACTTTCTTTCCATTAATGAGACAGAAAATAAAATTTAAGTAATTCATCCAATACAGAGTTCTTTAAACTGAGAGCTTTGAAGTTCTATAGAATACATTTAAATAACTGGTATAGAAGAAGGTGTTCACATTTAAAGAAATTAGACCATTTTACTATATGCCTATGAAAATTAAATGTTAGGTAGCCACAATTCATAACAATCAAACTTCAGTTTTTCTACACGAGCTTCATATTTGGGACAGATATTTGTTGATTTTGGTTCTGTAATTTATTCAGAGGGAAAGGTAAGTGTTTGTTATAAGTCACACATACAAAAGCAGCTGAGTATTCTTACTGATTTTTTTCATTCTCATTTAATCCTAATTTGAAATACTGTCTATTTTTAGGCTACTTTATACAAATAATAAATAGCCCTATTTTTATGGTCCTGTGGTCAGCACAAAACTGACTCACAGAGCCTGGTGTTGATAATAAGTAAACAATGTCCCCAGTAATAAGTGTTTGCAAGGACAAGAACCTCGTATTATAAATTGTTGTGGATTTGCAGTACAAATTCCATAAGAACAGGTCAGTGAAGCATATTTTATTTTTGTTTTTAGGAAATAATTTTTGTCATTATCATAAGACCCCTAGAGTAAAGAAAAAAAGACTGTAGTAGAAGAGAAGGAATTGAATTTTATCCTTGCGTACCTAATTGTAAGTTCTAGCAGTAAAGGGTCCTGCTAAAGTCTCCAAGAAAACTGAGGGACAATTATACTTCCTATGCTTCCTCTGTCCACATTCCAATTCACCATGTAAAAGATGTTTATGTATATGTGCACTGTCCATCTCGCCCAACACAACCAAATGTTCATTATTACTGCTTTAATAGATAGTCAAGATGTTCCAACTATTTTTCATAGCTCATGTTTCCTACATTGCCAAGCATAAGATATAAGGCATGGGGGAATTTAACCACCTGAACCATGTATCTTCTGTACAAAGTTCAAACCTCAGCACTACTCTGTGGCAAGCATGGCAGCCGTATGGACTTTTAGAGGTTGATACCACTCTTTTCCAAAGTCTTTGTAATTAGTAAAAGGTAAGACTTGCTGTGCATACAGGAGATACAACTTCTCCACTTCTGCACAATCTTTCAAAACATTTCCATGACAAATAAACACTTGGAGAACCTGAAAATCTGTGCTTCATGGAAGACTGACACCTGCAGACACCCTGGAAAAATCAATTTTTCTGAAATTGAAAAGGAAATCCTGATTCCCAAATAAAAAGGTGTGGGTAGCCTGGGCCAATACTGCCACATAAAATAATGTCAACAGGACAGTTGTGTTGTTCTTTTTTGTTTGTTTGTTTTGTAATGGGTCCTCAAAGGATTTCAATATTTCTTGAAAGAAAGATAAATTTTCTTGGACAAGCTGTAACATTCAGCGTGTCATGACTAGTGACTGATGAATGTTGGTCAAGAGTTTGCTTTTAATTTATCTCCTGAGTTTACTGAGCACTGAGAAGCATATCAACTTTTGGAAGGTATAGTGTCTGCAATGCCCACTTTGATTCAGCAATTAAAAATTCAGCAATTTTTTTGTTGTTGTTCTTTTTCTGGCAACAACACTTGCTTTGATTTTTTTTCATCCAGTTTGGGACACACTGATTAAATAGTGTCCTCTGAAAAAAGATTTCCTGACTTTATTTATTAAAAATGGTTGCCCCATCCCCTGCATAATCAAGATCTTGCCAGTCCAGTTTCAGTATGGAGACAGTTTGCGTCTGTTTGAAGCAACTTCAGCTGCACATATAAAGTGTCTCTGTTGAGCACTTCTGGAGTATGTTATAATGAGGTATTCTCAGCTGTTGGTAATTAACGAACCACAGGTTCTGACTAGCTCAGATGGGAGACAGCGAGTTAATTCCTTATTCTGGAAAAGTAGAAAAGTAATGGGAACTGAGGTCCTCTGTCTCTCCAGCAGCTCCCACAGTCATATGGGAGCTGTTTCACTCTTCACAATGTTGAAAGGAAAAGATGGAGAGTGAGAAAGAATGAAAGATTTTCTAGCCTGGTTTTGACTGCTTTGAATTCCAGTGCCTGACCTACAGGTCTTTAATTGTGGAAAATACTGCAAGCATGAAACAGAAATCTTGAGTACCACATGCCAAAATAGTACATTGTAAGACAGATGTAAAATACTTCTTTCAGGTGGGAGAGGTGGGTTGAGGTTCTCTCCAATGAGGAAGATTTAACCTAAGTCATCAAGTTCTAGCTGACTGTTCCACTGAGTATCCTATCCTTTGATAAGTTAAGGTGACTCTCTCAAATTGCTGCCTTCTCCTCTAATACGTTATTTCCTTTGCTTTTTCACATGTCATATCTTACTTTAATATATCATTCAATGAAATGTTTGGTTGCTTGTTTGTTTTTCCTATCCACAAATAGTCTAAATAAGTACATTATGAATGAAATAAAACTGAAGTTATTTTTAAGTTTTTTTTGAGCTTGGCAGCCTTCGTTTGCACCACTTTTTTATTAGCTGGCAATTATACTCCTGGTGATGTAGAAATACGAGGAATTGGCTGGGACAAATAAATCATTTTGACCCATATATAGCTTCCATACATTAAAAACTTCACAGAATGAAAGCAGTACTGACAAATTATCAGGAAAAACAATGATGATGTATAAAAGACTCGGAAGCTTTTTCCTTACTTTTTTCATCAAGTCTGAAGTTAGTGAAGAAGGCTTGATAGGGGTCTGTAATTGCTTCATTTGTTAAAAGCTGTTGTAAATTATTCCAGCTTTGAGAAAAAAAATGTCTTGTCAATCTCTTTTGTGTTCCCTCCTGCTTCCATTATGTACTTCAAGGTTTTTACTTTCCGTGCTCGGCAAAGTGCCCAGAAGCCAGGGGAGTTAAGCAGGGCTGCTCAGTTCTGCTTGTAGGCTAGTGTCAGTTGCAGCTCTGGGAATCAGCTGTTTCTGCTGCTGGTCTCTGTGATGGTTCTTGTCATCAACTTCATGTCAGAGAGACATGCTTCAAAACAGGTACTGGGATTGAGCACACTGGTTTGCAGTGACAAGCAAATAAGCAGAAGAAGAATATCTTAATATCTTTCTGTTTTCTGCCTTTCCATTTTATGATTTTTTAAGTCAAAATATATGTGAATCTTACCTTTGACAGGACTGTATACTGCTGTGTAAAATACCACCTCTTAAAAATTTCTGTCTTTGTGACTCACAGTGAAAACCTAGTTATGTATCAAAGGTGATATAACATTATGAAATAAAATATGATGCTACTTTGGGTGTCTCCATAACATAGAATTTTTCTTCAGGTGTTTTTAAAAATGTCTATGATTTTAAAAGCTTGAAAGTAATATTCTTAATATGGCTGTTATTTTGCATGATACGTACTACAATGAGCATATATTTATTGTTTTATTTCTTTATAGATATTTCATTGATCATAACACAGAAGAAGATAGGTATTTCACCATTGATGCTAGTACTGGGACCATTAAGACTGCCAAGATCTTTGACAGAGAGGAGACACCTTGGTACAACATCACAGTGGCTGCTTCTGAGATAGGTAAATAATATATTTGGCACATAGTATTAAAAAAAAAATAGAAAGGAAAATAATATTTTTCAGATTTTAAGAAACACTATCTTGAGATGTTATGTTCTACTTAATATCATGGGGTTTTTAGCCAGTTTGGATAAAGGAGAATTTGTGTAAATTCTTTAATTCCAGTGAAAAAATAAACAAACCCACACATGTCTATGTGATTACACCTATCCAAACTTGCCATGTTTTTTCTGTAAGTGATAGAGGGCTGCCAGTTTACCCAGGAACAGTTCCAAGCCTTCAGTGTCCTAAAATCAAGAGCCTCTCCTGTTTGTGTTTCATATTTCTTATATCTTAGAAGATAAGACTATATGGTAGGCTCAGAAATTCATCCTTCCTTCTTGTATCTGCTATTATCCTATTTTAGTGAATTGCATGTTAAATATGCCAATATAAACTTATGACAGGTACCTATTAGTTGCTGATTTTCAGTGTACATCTGTGACCTTTTAATAGGCAAATTGCTAAGTTAAGATACCATAAATACTTGCCTGTGGATTTGAAAGGCCTCAAAGTCTGATGAATTTCCACTGCCTCAGTTAATCATAGAATCTTAGAATAGTTTGTGTTGGAAGGGACCTTTAAAGGTCAAGCCCAAAACCCCTGCAGTGAGCAGGGACATCTTTGGCTATATCAGGTTGCTAAGATCCCCATCCAACCCAACATTGAATGTATCCAGGGATGATGCTGCTACCACCTCTCAGAGCAACCTGTTCCAGTGTTTCACCATCCTCACCATAAAAAATTTCTTTCTTATATGTAGTATAAACCTTCCTTTTTTAGTTTAAAACCGTTACTCCTTGTCCTGTTACAACAGGCCATGCTAAAACATTCATTCTTACAAGCCCCCTTATGTCCTGAAAGGCTGCAATAAGGTCTCCCTGGAGCCGTCTCTTCTCCACACTGAATAACCCCAACTCTCTCAGCCTGTTCTTATATGATAGGTGTTCCAGCCCTCTGGCCATCTCTTGGACCCACTCCAGCTGGTCCGTGTCCTTGTTATCTTGGGGGCTCCAGAGCTGGACATAGTAATCCTGGTGGGTTCTCACCAGAGCAGAAGGGTAGAATTTCCTCCTTCGACCTGCTGGCCACACTCCTTTTGATGCAGCCCAAGATACGGTTGGCTTTTTTGTTCGCTCATGTCCAGCTTTTCATCCAGTCCGTCTCCTCAGAGACGCTCTTAATCCTCTCATGCTCCAGCCTGTATTGATACTGAAGCTTGCCCCAACCCAGGTGCAGGACCTTGCTCTTAGCCTTGTTGAACCTCATGAGATTCACATGGGCTCACTTCTTGACCTTGTCCGGGTTCCCCTGGATGGCATCCTGTCCCTCAGGTGTGTCAACTGCACCACTCAGTTCTGTGCCATCTGCAAACTTGCTAAGGGTGCACTCAATCCCACTGTCTATGTCATTGATGAAGATATTAAACAATACTAGTCCCAGTATGGACCCCTGAGGGACATTGCTTGTCATCACTCTTCATTTGGACATTGAGCTGTTGACCACCGCTGTCTGGATGTGACCATCCAAGCAATTCCTCATCCACTGAATAGTCAACTCATCAAATCCAAATCTCTCCAATTGAGAGAGAAGGATGTTGTGTGGGACCGTATCAAAGGCTTTACAGAATTCTGGATAGACAACACTCATAGCTCTTCCCTTGTCCACTGGTGCAGTCACTTGAAACAAGTCACTTGCAACAATAAGCCTTGCAACAATCAAGAAATGTCTGACTGAGTAGTCCCAGATAAGTATTTTTACTTCAGAAAAAAGAGTTTTAAAAATTTTTTTAAAAATATTTATTTTTTAAAAATAAAAAAATAACCTTTTTATTACAAGGTGTTTATTTTTGGTGTTTTAATGTTAAAAAACTGAATGAACTAGATGAAAAAAGAAAATCGCAACTTGGATCAATAAATCCAGTCCTGCTAAGTACTGTTCATGATACTGTCTTTCAGTGGCAGTGATTTTTATCAAAACTGTGAATTGCTTTCATGTATATTCCTTTCCTTTTTCTTTTTTTCTTTTTTCTTTTTTTCTTTTTTTCTTTTTTCTTTTTTTCTTTTTTTTTCCTTTTTTTCTTTTTTGATGTATTCTGTGATTGCCAGCTGATGCAATACAGGGTCTACCTTTAACAGGTGCCACTGACATTATTGAGCTCCTTTGCTTTCCTCTGTATCACCTCTGCCTTAAAATGGAATCTGTTCTGCTGCTACATCACTAACACATGCTACAGAATTAATAGCACATACATATTTTATAAGGATAACAAATTGTTTCTTATTACTGTAGCTGCTTTCACAACTAAATTGACATTTTGATCTAAGTTAATTACTATTATAAATAGTGAAATCTAAAGTTTTATGGTTAGCCCTTTAAAAAAGGTAACCACTGACACTTCAGTATCTTCACATATGCGTTATTTCAGTGCAGCATGAAAAAAAGTGTAATTTAAGCCTAATCATAAGCAGGTGCATAGTAACTGTTAATTTGTATTAAGATTTAAAAGCCACATTGGGGCATAGTGAAAAAAGGAGTAGTAACTATTCTTTTTGGGAAGCCATCCAAATGTAATTATTTTGCAGAAATAAATCTCAATAGCATTAAACTCCAATATAGATTTCTACACATTATTTATTTCACATAGTCAAATGAGTGGTAATGCATGTACCATGATGAGAGAATGGAGTGGGGAATGGAGAAGGATTATGTTTATAACTAAAAGAGAATAGAATGATGAGGTTGAAAAGGTTTTTTTTTTCAAGGCAATCCACTTAGAATTCTCCATTGTAGGTGTAACTTGTTGCAGGAAAACAAAGATTTATTTTTTTTTCCCTCCCTTGCATTGCCTTTCTTACTGTTAAAGTTGGGGTTGGAAAGATAAGTAAATCTATAATGCCAGGGCACACCACTGAAGCTGCTGCTCTATTTGTTTCAGTACTAGTACTTCCTGAGAAGTCCTTATGTTATTAGGGAATAAGAAAGATGATAAAATAATACTTTATTTCATACTGAAGCATCTACAGACTATGTTTGAGGCAGGGGGAAGTACTACAAATTGATGGTAATAGGATTTTAAAATACAGTTTCAGATAGAATTATTCACATTTCATCAACATGTTTTAAGTCTTTGAAAAAATTATAAAAGAGTATTTGAAAGATGAGTGAGATACATTTTGCTTAG
The DNA here is from genome assembly GCF_001431845.1 of Calidris pugnax. Lineage (NCBI taxonomy): Eukaryota > Metazoa > Chordata > Aves > Charadriiformes > Scolopacidae > Calidris > Calidris pugnax. The sequence goes on along the minus strand of NW_015090830.1, from coordinate 6,732,493 downwards.
CTCCATTAAAGGCTTCTACCAAGTTTTTTATAAGAGTAATGGAAATAGGAAAATACAGACCAAGTTTTATAACTTTATGGTTAAAACTTTAAGTTTTATAACAGATGAAAGACTGTGTTAGAGGAAAGAAATACAGTCATAGTGAAAGGTTGTTCCTTTGGGAGTGGAAATTCTTTGTAATGATAGCACACAATGATAGGGAGGTGATTCAGATTCACAAATAACCTCCCTAGCTGCTAAAAATTTAGGAAGATTGAGAGAAACTCATGTAAGAACAAGACACATTGAAGTACGGACTAGATAAAAGAATGGTGAAGTGTATTGAAAGCTGTCTTAAATTGCAGATTTAAAGGGTTGTGACCAGCATCCCAAATTGCAGCTGGAGGCCAGTAACTAGTGGAGTACCCCTGGGGGCTGATACCGGGTGCGATACTGCTTAATTTCTTCTTGGTTGATGGAACAGAGTGCGCTCTCAGCCAGTTTGCAAATGGCACAAAACTAGGGTAATGCCCTAGTACAGTAAAGGGTCTTGCTGCCATCCAGGTGGATCTTGACAAGCTGGAGAAGGAGACTCTGGTGGATGCAAGCTGAACATGAGCCAGCAGTGTCTCCTTGTGGCAAAGAAGGCCAACTCCATCCTGCAGTGAATGAGGAGGAGTGTTGCAAGCAGCTGGAGGGAGGGGCACCATCCCCTCTACACAGCACTGTGGAGACCACACATCCATGCTGTGTCCAGATATGGGCTTCCCAGTACAAGAGAGACATGGAGCAACTGGACTAAGTCCAATGAAGGGCCATGAAATCATTAAGAATTGGAGTATCTGTCATAAGAGGAGAGGCTGAAAGAGCTGGGACTGTTCAGCCTGGAGATGAGAAGCCTCAGGAAGCAGCTTATTAGTGTATTTAAACACCTAATAGGGGGAGTAAAGAAGTAAAAAGTAAAGATAAGCAAAGATGAGGAAAGGTCTCATCTGAGTGGTGTCTAGTGAAATGACAGGCGGCGATGTGCACAAAATGAAATACAGAAAATTCCATTTAAACATAAGAAAAATGTTTTTACTGTGGGTTTGGTCAAAAATTGGGGCCGGGGTGGTTGGACTTGCTGATCTATGGAGGTGCCTTCCTATCTCAACCATTCTGTGATTTTGTGATATTGGGAACTGTGTGTTGAATGTAGTGAAGAAAAAGAAGAACTATTTCTCACAAATAATGTTTTATTCTGAAAGAAAATAGGTGGTTTTAAAAATAATTGTGGGTGATTTAATTAAGGTTTCTGTCTAGCATATAGCAGTTCTGATAACAAAAGCAAAGGCAATAACAGCAAAACCCCAAATAACAGTCCCTGCAAGAGAAAGGTGACACCAAAATATAAATGGATGGACTTCTGCCAGTTTCCAAGCCAATTTCAGTTACAAAAATAAACAGGTACTTCTAAGTTTTCAAAGCAGTGCTGCAAATAGGACAAATAATAGTATCCTTGAAGTCTTCGTGCTCAATAGCAAGAAATAAAAACTGCAGGGAGAAATAGACACTGATGATTGAAGGAATCAGAGAATGTCTTGATTTGGAATCAAAGTGAGGACTATAGCTTTCACTAGAAATTTCTGCTTGGAAATACAGCAAGGAAGACTGTGTCAGGAAGCTCCTTTTAGATATTAATTCTAACAACTGAACTGTGTTCAAAATCTGCTCAATAGACAGAGCAAACCAGCTTCTAGATAGGGCTTTCAGATGATGTTAACATCCAGAGATTACAGGGATTCATGAAGTACTGGACATTTAGATGGATAATAAGAATATCTCTTGTTGTAATAAGAAAAATGAGTTTTTGAAAACAAGATAAGTGTTATATTTCTGGGAAGATCCAAACGTTTATATTTCAGAGGTTTAGATCCCAATACTTTCTTTTGGGATTTTTTCACATATTTCTCTTATGCAGCTGATAAGTATATCGGTATGTAAAATAGATTTCTGGGTTTACTAGATTACCAATCTTTTTTGGATGAAGGTGTGGTGCTCCTGAATGTCTCCAAAATGCTCTGCAATGGCTGGGAATGGAAAAGCATATTTCCCACTGTTTACCTAGAGGACCAACTTGAATGCAGTAAATGCACAAACTGATCTTTGAAAGGTCCATGAAGAGTTCCTAATATGTAAAGGTGTGGAGAGGCTGTGGAGAACAGGAGAACTGAAGTAATAGGGTACCTGCCAGATTCTGTCAGCTCCCCCAGACTTAAAGGAATGCTAGCAAGTGATGGAAAAAAATGACCACATGAAAGGATGCTGCAAGTACAGAGCTTTGATAGCCCAGTGCTTTAGAAATCAAAACTCTTAAGAGACATGACTATGCAATTGATTTTACAGACAAAACAAAGGTCTCCAAGGCTATCAGATGCAATTAGATGTCATATCATATGTCTTCTGTATTTTCTTCTCCATGCGTATTTCTCATAGTAGCTTCAGAGAATAAGATACCAAAGTGTTGAGTTAAAACAGTATCTCATTGACAAAATGACAGTACCCTGTTACGTGGTATTGAAAGGATCGCAGGAAAATGCAGTCGTTACAAAATCTGCACAAAGAAATAACTTTCAGAGATGTTTTCATAGAAGGCAAATAAACCCTGTTCAGAATTAAAATATGTGAAAAGACAGGGCAGCTCACAAGAATAAGAGATTGGAACAGATAGCTTGCAAAAATTTGGGCAAAAACATGAAAGTGCATGTTCTAATTACAACATAAACAGTTTTTTCATCAATGAGTTTTGGTACAAACAGAAAAAAAACCAGGAAGATATAGTTATCCAGTTCAGAGGAAAACAGGATGCACAGAGAGAAATGATAATTTGCATATAAGACATATAAGACCCCTTGAGATTTTGAATAAATATTGAATCAGTATAATTACATTAAATAAACATATAAAGAATATATTAATAGTGAGATATAGCTATATCTTTTCTTTAGATGTACAGGGGTATTGCCATCTCCTATTGCAATCAGTGAACAGCAAGTTATGAAAAGAATTTGCCAGTTCTTTTTCATGTTTTATGGTTGCATTGCAGCTTAAAAGACATTTTTAAGATTTTGGTAAGAGATTAAAATATATATTACTTCTGATAGCACTATATGAGACTGTCATATGGAGAATGAAAATTGAAGACAGTGGAGTGTAGAAGTACAGTAAACAGAACAAACCTGTTAATGGTATTAAGAGGCACACTGCTTTATTATACAGAAAGTATAAAAAAGTACACATTCATTTCTGTTTATTTTGAAACACATGAAAACAACATATGCATGGCCTGAAGGAAGTAAGTCTATGGAGTAAAATCTTCCTGACATACAGAATTGAAAGAATTAGAAAAGAACAAGAATGGATGGCATTTTATTTTCACACTTGAAACTTTTTCCCATAATAAAGAATAACTTTAATGACTTGTGTCATTAGAAAAAGGAACGTTTTTCAAGATCTAATGGAAAGTAATCTAAATCAGAAAAAAGTGCTGTTATAGTGTTATAATCTCCTAACCCACTATATCTGGTGGACACCAAGACGATTGTTTGATACCAGTGAGAGTTTGTTGCTGGCTTTGCTTAGTTTTTCCTTGAAGTGAATTTTTTGTTACACTAAATATAAAAATTCCTCATAGTGATTTTCAGTGTATAATTTTTTATTCAAAACCAATGGGTTTTTTAACAATACAGATTACACATAAATAATGAAATTCACTCCGTTTTTTTAACATCAGTCCAGGGAAATTTTGTCTTATGTATTGTTTTACTACAGTTATGATTATCAATATATTACAGAACCAGAAATTAAAGTGTTACCTTAAGCCTTTCCCTCACCAAGAAAAAAAAATCACATTCATTCTTCATCTTTGATCTCACTTGTATTCTGCCTGCTAGCTCAGTTTCAGAGTTTTGGCATTGGTAACAATTGGGGGTTTTTTCCAAGAAACAGAATCTACCATTAAATTAGTTCCCTAAATGTGGACCAGATTAAAGTAGATTTTAAAAACTACGAGGCCTGAGTTTTAAGACTGTTTCACGCGTGGATTAGTGACAAACTGATACATTTTTAAGTGTAAGAGCTAGTCACAATACTGCTACCCTGTCCAAACTTTCCAGTGATACACAGTTTATTTTCAGCCTCGGTAAGTCAGCTACTGGTAGACCATAAAATCACATTAGACTGATTTGTAGGAGAATCTTTTAAATATATTTATCAATGCAATAAGGAAAGCCTACACAAAATGGTTAAAAAAAAAACCCCAGTTGTCAAAAGGCGGCTAGTTCTCCATCCCACTAAAGAATTGATGCTTCCAGTTCCAGGTTCGATGCCAATATCCCCATTCATCTTGGTTTAGCCATTGTCTTCTAGGCATGATGGATTTTCTTCTCTGCTTCTTTGGGGAAAGATATGATGAAAATATTCCTACATTGTCATCTGACGATGGTGTAGGGTATGGCTTTTCCTGGCTACTAAGGTGTGTCCTCAAAGAAGAGACAGTCTTTGGGATCACATGACACTTCCTGTTTAGGGCTTTGTGGATTAGTACCAGAATTTCAAAATGGACATTCCTGGCCGCAGAACCAGTATATTTGTGGTGGCTTGATCTTCTCAGGAGGTAAGCACCAGCATTGTCTATGAGCTGCAGTATTGCTCCTTCTGCTACTACTGCTACCACTACTGGCATGATCCAAGAGAAGTGGTCAGTGCCTTCAGGCTTGTGTTCATCAGTGAAAGTCAAGTTTTGCTACAAGAAAAAAACCCCACATTTTCTAGCCAACTTCAGGTAACAATATTTAAAAGTACACACTACCTTAAAAAAGCAGAAGAGAAAAATACACTTATTACTAGATTCTGCAGAATTTTCTCCTTGCTAAAAAATTTGGTTTATCACATATACACCATCCTGAATTAAACCCAGTATTTTCTGAATATTACCACTCTCATTTACGTACCAGACATTCTTCCACCATTTTAGTTGTTTCTGTAGTATATTTTATCCTTCCTAGATCTGTTTAGTCTTCTAATGTGTCAAAACTAATAATTATTAGAGAAGTGTAATGAGTATTTTCTACTTATCTTTAAAAATGTACCAGAATAGATAGTTACATGAACATCCTAAGTATTGGCTAGCCTCATGAGGTCTTGAAAAGGTGTCAAAATGAGAAGAAAAAATTTTTATTGTACTGATTAAGGTCAGTATTTAATATTGATGATGCAAAAGCATAGAAATTCAATCTAATCCTAAGCTAGGTGAAGATTTTTGTTCTAGGTCATGAAAGCGTGTGAAGTAATTCAATTTTTTTTGTAAAATTTTTCTCCCTTTCAAAAGAGGTTCAGGCTGTCTCCGGGTTAAATTATTCACTCAGCTTTCATAGTAATAACTGACTATACCAGTCTAACCTAAAAGAAAAACAAACAAAAAAACCTCACAAACAAATAACAAAAAAGAATACCATAAAAGACTGTTGATGTCAGGACTGTTATTCTGAATGATATTCAGGCAGAATTTATTTTCATAAAGCCCTTGGAAATTGTGTTCATAAGAACAGGAAGTCTCAGACAGCAGTAGCTGTGTTAAAAAGAAGCTTTCTTCTTTTTAAGAGTTTTAAAGTTTGCCCACAGAAATTAATGGAAAAAAAGATTCAAGACTCCAGACTGGCTGTTGATGGGAACTTCTGTCAGTTTGCAGAGGGCTTTTTGGTAGAGGGGCTGATAGTGAATGAAATTGATTCACTGAACAGATATTTAGTATTCTGGCAGAAGAACTGTTTATTCTGGGAAAAGTCTCAACCATAAGAAAACAAGTCCCTAACGTAGGTGAATCAGAGCAATGTTTCTGCTTCAGTTATCCCTTAAAACAGTGAGCATTCACTTTGAAAAATCTACTCTTGAGGCAGAATGCTAATAGGACACAGAATAGGTCTGGCTGGTTTATAATGTGCAGGCCTGAAATATACATCAGCACTGATTATCTTAAAACCGGAAATCTGCCAAATTGCTGCAAGAAATTTGCATAATTAACAGAAATCTACTAATAAAAGGACCAGTTATTAGAGTGATTTGGAGATTACAGGTGAGTTGTACACCTGAAAAAGATCAGGGATTATCTACACTTTTATTAATAAAACATCAAAACCAAACCTAAAAAAAAAAAGTTTGTAACATCCCTCTTAATTCATTCTCATTCTCTTCCCCCTGTTATAAACTGTGCTATCACCTTACTTGCACATCTATGTAGTATAAACAATCTGACAAACTTCCAAGACTGTTTTGGTAAGTTGTGTTAGTACTTTCCTTATTAGCATTTTGTAGTGAGTAGGCTGTCAGTATGGAAATCTGCCTGCAAATGTCAACGATCCCATGAGGTAACTGCTTCCAGAAAGATGCTAATAATACCTTGGCATTAAGAACTCTTTTGAACTGGTAAGCTATTTATGAATTCTTTGTACTGCAAAGTAGCTGCAGAACAAATAAAGGTAAATTCTCGCAATCTCCATGAAATCTCTGTGAAAATAATGCAAATCTTACAGACTAGAGTAAGACCACACTGGGTAGTAGTGACAGGCATACAAAAGGATGCATTCAATATGGGGCAAAGAGGTCTGATAGACTGTACTGAAACAAAAATATGTATTATTTTTTGCCACACATTGGACTAAAAAGTTTGATTTTCCTTTCCCAGTAACTATTGCAAACATGCCAGACCTACAGATAGACCTTCTCTGTCTCTGGTACCCACTGCCCTGTGCTCTTCCAGCTTTTTTCTTCCTTCCTCTTAGATGTATTATGCCCCCTTACAGCTTTGAAGATGGCCCTGCTTTGAGCTAGGGACTGGACCAGTGACCTCCAGAAATCTCTTTCAACTAAGATTTTTCGGTGATACTATGATTGTCTGATAATCACAACTTTTTTGACTTCTGGCAAAAGCTTTTTTAGGATTTCTCTAGTATTATAATCTTCAGTTCCTTCATTATAGTTTATGAATCCATTCCTAAATGGATTTATTCATCCTTAACCCTTTACTGTGATCTCTGCCGTTCATCTCCTTTCTGGGCTTTTCTGTGGTCTCTCTTTGTCTGCTTTGTGTCCTTCCTTTAATTTACACCACATTCTAGTTCACGCACCTCACAAACTGTACTCCTGTACAAAGTCTCAAGAACAAAGAACCTTTGAATTGTAGATCATCTCTAGATCACCTATTGCTAGATACTATGTTCTGTAATTGTTATTACAGGATTTTTGTAGTTGGATAGTCTGATGACATTGACAAAGAAAGTTACCTAAATGATTTTTTAAGATACATTTCATTGAGCAATAAGAAATATTCAATCTCTGCCGTTTGTGCTGTTCTGCACAATTTCATGACTGATCTACCTACCGCTAGGGAAGGCCCACATGTCTTTTTGTGTTAATACTTATACTTCTCCTTGAGGTATGGGACCCTTCTCTCCAAGGGTCTGCTGGAGAGAAGATTGTTTCCTTCAATAATAAGAGTAAAGGCAGATGAATGGTTCTTTTTTCCCAAGTGCTTAGTGAACAGCCAAGTGTCATTCTTCCTCACCTTCACCTCATATGGTCCTAGGATTTTGACATTCCTCCAAGTTTTCCACTAGAAGTGTTTTCTAGGCAGCAATGGAAAGCCTTAGTCTTCCACAAACACAATTGAGAGAGCCTACTTTAGTACCTTAGTTCATCTGCTATAACAATACTAGTAGTTTTGGGGTAAAACTCAAAATACCAAGAGTCAAGGAAAATTTCAGCAAGAAAATGGAATTTGCAAGTCTATAAATGTGTTCTTATAACTTCTAATGCTAAAGTTAATTGGGAATAGAGGTTTCTATATTATCTAAGTCGTTCTTTTCTGTTGACTGGTTTGATCTCCTTTCTATTCCCATTTTATGGGGATAGTTGACCAAGTTTCAAAAATGAATTAAAATTATCAGGTGAACATAGATGTATTAGTTAAAAAGAGAATGTGAAGAATCTGAAGAGAACTTCTAAATCCCAGGCTCTTTGACTAGTATCGCAAGTGAAAAGAAAGAAGGATAAATCTCTCACTTTGTCAAAAGAAACTTCAACATTCTCAATTATTCTTTCATTGGGAGGCTACATTACTGGTAGCTTTGAATACAAATATGTATCTAATCAATGTTTTTCAGGATTCTGAGCAGACGTCATTAAAGCTGTTACAAATCGAAGGCATTTCACAAATGACCCTTTTTGACAGAAACATGATGTGGATTAATTAAGATCAAAATAACCAAGATGAATGAGGTTTAGGGTATTAATGTTTCTCTTTTTTTTCCTTCTCATGAGCACGCACAGGGATATGCACTTTTAAAATGTCAGTCTGTAAGAACCCATTCTTCCATCTTGTTGCGTTTGAAATATTGACTTTGCTGTCTTCTACTGATAGTTTCATTTAATTAGTGAAAGTAAGATGAAGTTTGTCATCTAACCCATTGATACTTATACAGACCTCAGAAGATTTATTTTAGCTAATTATAAAAAGTTTTAACATATAATTCTTTCAACAAAATAAAATTTTCTTAGTATGCAGTAGTAAGAACAAGAGAGTCATGGATTAATATTTGCTTCCACTGCAAAGCGTATTCTTACTGAAAACATTCTATTTATTGAACTTTTTGAGGGTGAACTCTTTTTGAGGGTGAACTCTCACACAAGTACAGATTGTAGCCTTAGACACTGCTATTTACACATTGTTTTCTTACTGTTTTGTCACTGCTAAACCAAGATTCATTAACTACTTCATGTAATAGCATAATAATAACTTGTGAGGAAGCTGAACTCAAGCTTTGGAAAGGTTTATAGATGTCTCTGCATTCATATTTTTTTATTACTTTGGTATTTTGTTTCCTAAACTCTTTAAGGGACTGAGAAAAGAAAAAAGGTTTAATATTTTTCATATTAGATCTTACTCAATACTGTGATAACAGTTTCACATTCGTTACAAAGCAATTGATCATTTCTTAGCATACAGTGTGACAGAATGCCATAATTCCAACAGCTTTCTCCCAGTTCAGTTCCGCAGTAACTTGCATTTTTATTGATATGATACAACACTGACTCAAGACTCATGCCATACTTTCCACTATTTTTTAAATTAGTTTTCAAAGCAGTTAATGAAACACAGCAAACATCTTTTAATATCTTACTACCTAAATTACTGCAGCTGTATCGAGTTCTCATCCAGTTATTGTGTGAAGAAATCATGTTTAAATTGAGGATGTCACAGAATATTGAATATTTCAAAAGGTTTAACACTCTCTTGTGTATTTTGCAGACAATCCTGGGCTAGTGAGCCATGTTCCAGTTGGTGTTAAAATCCTGGACGTCAATGACAACCCTCCCGAGCTTGCCAGAGATTACGATGTAGTCGTCTGTGAGAATGCAAAGCCTGGTCAGGTAACACAGTTACCTTTCTCCCACTGAAAAATAATTACTTTATTTGTTAAGGTAACATATATAAGAAGTTTGATGCAGATAACACATGTCATATTTTTTTCTGATTTCATTTTCATATTTCACATTTGATTCAACTTTTTAATTATATTAGGCTGAAGGGAAAAGATTTAGGAATTTGTTCAATGTATCTTCCTTGCTGAAAAAAAATACCTGAACTATCTTCAGTAAAGACAGGCAAAACTTTATTCTTGTCAGATAAGCAAGGAAATTTGACAAGTCACTATCCTGAACAAAATGGATGAAGCAGATTTAACATCTCTCATCTAAGTGCCACATGGTAGCAAGGTTTAAATACAGCTCAGAGAAATGACTGGTTAACTTGGCTGCCATCCTCGTTTTTTGCATGTTGACTGGCCTTGTCTGTGCAGGGTTGTTATAGAAAAGATGTTGAGCAGGTTTTTCACAACTATGAGCATGGGGAGGGGTAGAACTGAGACTGAATATCAGAATCACATTCCAGCTGCTGCTCCTGTGATTGATGCATTTCATTGCAATCTATGGTTTGACAATTTTACCAAGTGCCTTTGCTTTTTTGTGTACCTTGAACTTTGACCCAGCGCTCTGTGGTGGTTTTGCATTATTACACAGATTGTAAGTTGCAACTGTGAAGTCATATCTTTCCTGAGGAATATATTAGTAGTAATAAAAGTTTTCTCCTCAAATCTTTAAAAGCAGTCCATGTAAATGTGTAGTGGCATATTCCTATTGTTAATGTTGAGACTATAAAAATGCTATGTTTTGTCAGACTATAAGCTGACCAAAGTTATCTTGACTCTAACAGTAACCAAAAGCTGACACATAAAGAGCAATATAAGAACATGGCAAGCGTATATGATACTTACCCCTAGCACTTCCCTGGTCTCAGATCATTTGCAAATAATTTCCTGATCCAAGTGTGGTTTCTGTGTTTTTAATAATCCTCTGATAACCATCTCATAAGAATCTGACTGGCTTTTCCTACAGCAAGCATAAACTTTTGATATCTATTACTTCACGGAGCAAGGAATTTTGCGGTTTAATTGCATGTTTGAGGAAGGCCTACCACCTTCTTTCTTTTTTCTTTGTGTTTTTGGGGCTTTTTTTGTTTGTTTTGTTTTTTTTTTAATCTCCCCATGCTGTCTTCAATCGATACTTACTAGTTCTTGTGTTGGGGGAGAGAGAGAGCAAGAGAGCACTTCATCCCTGTTTATTATCCCTGTGCCATTCATAAATCTCTAGCACATTGCTCCTCCACCATCTCTTGTCCAGACTGAAAAATCCTACTTAACTTGGACAAGCCATAATAAAACCCTTCTAGACTTTTCATCATTCATCTTGTCCTCCTCTAAACTTTCTCCAGTTCCTCTCCATTCACCTTGAGATGAGGAATCAAGATTCAAAATGCAACTACGCAGTGTTTTATAATTCTTATCATAGTTTATGCTTCATGGTATATGATGATCTCTCCTTCGTTCTCTATTCCTTTCCTAGCAATTTCTAACAGTGGCTTTGCTTTATAACCACTAGTAAACACTGAATGCAAAAAACTGCCTGCCATGACACCAATATCATTAAAAGTAATGGTGAGCTCAGAGATCATAATTTATGTGAAGTTAAGGCTTTATGTCTCTGTATAATGAATTTCACCTGTCTTGATATTACTTGGATATTGGAAGGTCTTTCGTGTCAACCCTTCCTTTTTCTTTCCTTGAACAACTCAGTAATCATAAGTAGATTTGGTGGGCTGCTCATTCATACCCTTTATGAGTTGTTTGTTATTATACTGAGCAACAAGTGGCCCAGCACCATATTCCACTGACAGGAAACGTCGGTGACTTTCTTTCCTTGTGGAACAGAGGATTTACAGAAGAGACTCCATCTCCTGTCTTTTGAGCAATTATTTGTGCAAGGACCTTCCCGCTTACCTCATGACTGCGTAGTTATCTATGTCTTCATAGTTTTCTTCAGTCTGTTCTTACTGAGACTCATCACTCAAAGTGTTTGAAAATCTAAGTAGGTCTATCAACTCAATATCTCTCATTAACACGCTTATTGAAGTAAAAATAATGTTCTGAAAACCTCAAATAAAGCCAAATATAGAATTAGAACTTGCAAAAGACTAATTTTTTTTTAAAAAAAAGATGATGAAATCTCTTGAGCATTACTTGCAGTTGCTTTCAACATATTCTGATATTTTAAAATTATATAATTTAACAATTATTAGCATTGAGTAGCTAATGTTTCTTATTAGCTAAGTTGAACTCTCTAGTAGTAGCTTTGCAAATGGAAGTTTGTGAGAGAGATGTTTAAAGGGTAAAATAAGTTTTACTATAACAGCGTTTGCTCCTGATTTAGGTCAGCATTGTATTTCTTTCTGAGCTATTGTTGCAAGTGTGAACAGCTCCTGACCCCTGTAGCATTGCAGTTTAGCACCCAAGATTAATGCTACCATGAAGGACTCTACAAGCAGTAGTTTAATGTGAAAGGCTGGATGAACACGCTGTTGTATTCTTAAACTAACAGGACTCCATTATGTAGATGACACGCACTAATTTTTATTTGCATTGCATAGCAAGGCTTCAGAAAATGTTGTGATACCATTGCACTGTACAAAAAGCAAAACCAAAACAAAAGTACATGGCTTTTACTCAGAAGATCTTACTATCTGGTTTAAGAAAGAAAATGACAAGTGATCAACAAATATTAAGGAGGGACAAATAAAGAAGGATTACAGAACAAGACAACCGTTCCATATGCTAAAAAGCGTGCCCAGCTGGATGGTTTTGAGTCACTGAAAAGGCAGTATTTATTCTGAGTTATCCATCACCTTGTGAGAATGATTCATAAGTTTTATCACTGAAGAACAAATTCTGACAGGTACTGCTAGGCACTTCTGCTTGACTAGTGCTTTGAGGTTGGGCTCCAGCTCTGTACTGCCCTGTACTCATCTATTTTGAATTTATTATGTGCAGCATAAAGTAAACAATAGTTTGTCACTGGAAGACTTTTTGTGTGTGTTTTATATTCAGAAGGGGTTTCTGTGTAGGGATATCACAGCATCATTTAATTGCACAGCCTCTATCTCCAGCTTGTCTTTCCTTCCACAGCTCAATTTATTTACTTTAAAAAAAGGGGGCAATAAAACTTCAGGACTTAAGTGTTTAAATGAACCTCCCTAAGCCATCTCAAACAGAAAATACTTGTGAGATGATGACCATTTCCACACTGATGTGACAGCTTTACTCCCTTAACATTTGCCTTGATGAGAAGAAAAACTAGATATCTCCAACAGCTTCCAGGTGAAACCTGGTAGATATTATATATTAAAGTAGATAAAGCAGCTGTGATTTAATCTTAGATGGTATCCAGACTTGGAGAACTCTCACTTCTACCTCACCCTGGATGCTGTTATTTCTAATAGCAAAGGAAATCAATGTTGGCTGGAAAGGATACTTACAACCTCTGCTGTAAGTTTGTTGTATATATTTATTTGTTTATTGATTCGGTTCTGGAAAGGATCTGAATAGAATTTAGCAACTGCTCTCTATCCTCTTCAATTAGTTCTCTGTTCTTTAAATTCTTTCTTTTCTTGCCAACTCTTATCTTTAAAAAAATACATAACCCTTCAGTTTCATCACTTCAGTGCTCTCAAGTGAGCTTTACAGCATCTGAGGTTCTGTATGTGCATTTTTATTTTAATCAGCTTTGGTAAGGTGCATGTTTATGCCTGCTAATTAGTCAGCCTATTAATTTGAAAAGGGTTAACAGTACATTTGGGTAACAAGGGGACTCATGCTTTTATTCTTCACCTCTGAGTTAATGTGTTTTCCTTAGAAAGTGAGAGCCTTTTCTGAAAGAGTGTGAACTTTATTTTTAAAAAAAGTTCTGTCAAAAATATTTTTGACCTGTCCTATTACACATACAGTGCCTATTTTTCACGTAGAAAAGCATGATTTCTATGCATTCTGGTGCTACATACACTATTTTACTTACATTGGTGAATTCAGGGAATACTTGAATATCCATGTGTGAAATCAGGGAATGCAGAAAGTGTATTTTGTTGAGTTTCAAAGTTAATCTTAAAAACAAGTCCCGTGGCACCGAGGTCTTGATCAAAGGTATTTTTGTTGCAAAATGACATGCTCCTGAAGCAAAATTCTGTAAAATGTCACTGAACCTTTCATGTATGGGAGGGCAACAGGATGAAAGTTTATCTACTAGGCTGTCAAATAAAAGCTGAAGGTGCATGGCAAAATGACTTCTATTTCACTGATAAAAACCACCAAGGATTTATAAACAATATTTAATAAATTAATATATTTTTTTAAGTCTGTATTTTTTACAGCGATGTATGGTATTTAACAGAATTTTTAGTGTTTGAGTAATAACAGAAACTAATTGTCTTGAAAATATTCTTCCATCAACTTTTTTTTTGGTCTTGCTTTCCTCATAGCATTTCAACATTATTAACTAAGTATATCTATCTAGGATAATCTTATACTTCTGTTTTTACATGGCAGTTGTTTCAATAACAGATATGCCACCTTTGCAAAATTCATCAGAGAACAATAAGCTTTTGTCAAACTTTTTCACCACTCGTACCAAGACTTTGGTAAACTGCATGATCATAGACATTTCAGATGGATCTTATTCTGCTACAGTTCAGCAAAACGTATTACGATAAACGTTTATAATCTCAGAAATTATCAACAGTATTGTTAGTTGTCTCAGGTGTGTATAGACAATATAATATGCATATTGTACATTGGCAATGGAATAAGCACTGTACTCTGTTCTCTTTAAAATATATTTGTTCAGCTTCTCTTATGTGGCTGGAGATAGAGAACTGTGTCCTGTATTTTAGTTTTAAAACAGACCAAATCACTTGAGCCTGCACTGTTTATGCTTCAGGTTCAGTCCAGCCAGACTGCACCTGAACACTGAACAGAAAAATTCTTACAAAAAGAGCATTTTCCCTCCCCCTTTTCCGTTTCCCTCAGGATGTCTATCAGTTCTGTGCAGCAGTCTGTGTGGGCTTCACCGCCTATATCACAAGAACAACTTTTATTAAATTCTACTTTAGCACTTGATCTTCCAGGCCCAGCATGAAAATGACAGCAGAGGTAGAAATATTGCTTGGTCACACGTTCCAAAAGCTTAACTCAGTTTTAGTTGAAAGTAAATTGTAAAAACCACCAGCGCTTTCGAAGGCAAAGGTCCCACCTTTCAAATATACCTCTCCCACACATGGTTGCTACATTTAATGCTGTTCCTTTGGGGCAAACCAAACTAAAACCAGGAGTGGCTGCTGTTCTTCATTTTCTGTTCTCCAGCAATTAAAAACTGATTCTTAAGAGGAATTTTCAACAGAGAGCTGGTATTATATACCTGCCATTTTGGTTAAACAATTCTTTTTCCTAACTAATATTGAAGTGCATGCAGATATTGAGAGGACACGTAGATGATGCTCTGCATAGACCATCCTGGTTCAGCCTGAATTTTGGCTCCATAAAAACAGATCTTTAGGTGAAACTGTAATTCTGAAAGTTACTGGGATGCAATGCAGATGGTGAAAATCTCTGTACCGGCTCCTGACCATATCAGAGTGTCAGAAAGTACAAATGCTTTAGATGCTTTCACCTAGCTCTGAAGTGTGGTTCCTAAGGTATTTCATGCTAGAGAAATCAAGCTAATGACCCAGTCATTTCATTGGTTGAATTTAGCAGCAGCCAAGTAGAAAATTAAAAAAAGCTAAGTTTGAACATCCTGCTGAGGTCAGGTACTATTTGGGTCAAGTTCAAATTTCAACATATTCACTGTTAATTTTTATTTCAGGTAATTCAGACTGTCACTGCAACTGACAAAGATAACTCTGCAAATGGGGCAAGATTCCATTTTTCCCTTGATGAAGGGCTTTCTTTGAATCCCAACTTTACTCTAAGGGACAATGAAGGTAAATCAACCACAAATCTCTATTTTGTCTGGATTGTCTCATTGAACAGAACAATTTCCGCGTGTTTCTTGACAGAAGGGGGGATCTGTAATCTGTCATCGCTAAACAATCTGATATCAAAGACATGATACAAACTATGAATAATCAGATGTTGCATTTTATTTTTTTATTCCATTTTAGTTTAGCATTTATACTTCATACAATCAAGAATGTTTTAAAAAAGTGGATTAATGAAAAGAATGTTGACAATTGGTCTATTTCTAGGTGAATAGCACTGAGTGGGTACTGTTGAGATTATTGCCAGTTATTGCTTAAAGGAGAAAATAAGAATTTAGGAGCATAAAAAGTTCAATTTATGTTTACTTTTATGGATATGATAACAAAATCAGCTCCTTCATTGCTTTCTGGATGAGTGTGTTGCTTCATGCCCTTCCTAACAAAGTACATCTGAAAGGTACAATTAGAAATTCATAACAGGTACGCGCAGAAAGAAAAGTACCTTCAAAGTCACCCAGCCAAGTGTTTCTGAACATTTCTTAAATCAAAGAACCACTCAGCCTTTTCAAAAATGCCCAAAGTCAGCCTTACTATTTGTTGAGTATTGGCTCATGATTTCCATTTTGCAACCTGATGAAAATGAGAGCAAGCTTTAAATACTTGTCTGTAGCTTTCCCCTTGAGCTTTTGTGTACGTATGTGTTGTGTGGTTTTGTTTGTATGCGTGTGTGGAAGCGTGGGGTGTTGGCTTTATTTCACAGTTATATTTTTGCCATATGTTTTGGAACACCTTCAGAGATCTTATGGATCACTACTTAATCGGTATTGATTGAGAAGTATTAACTCCATCATTGGTACATACGGCACATACAGTGATGTTTAAACTACTCTTTACAGATATTTTTTATCTGTTTTCAAAACTTTTCAGGGAAGAAGCCTGCATAATCTTCCTAAAGGATCTGTTCCAATGTCTAACTGCACTTACAGAAGAAAAAAAAAAAGTCATGCTATTTGTTCAGACTATATTCATGGCCCTCATATTCTGCTTCCAAAAAAGATCAATCTAATATATATCAATATTGAAAAACTAATAATATTTGAAGGACTAATTCATATATTAAAATATTCCTAAAGTGATGGATCCCGCCCTTTCCCAGATTAGTATATCAGTTCCACTCAGATCGTGATGGAGCATTATAGCAAAACTCAGAAGATCGATCCAGAAATAAAGGAAGTGTACTATTGTGTGTTTTTCTATTTGAGTCTAAGATTCAAATAAATTCACTGAGTATTGGACTGTGATCTCATGTGGGATATCATGGCCATGTTAATTGCAGTACAAGATACTTACATCAAGATTTCTTTTTAATAACTCTATTAAAATTTTTGGTTATGATGAAGTAGATATTTTATGTTTCTGATTTTAATTAGGATCTATATTATACATGTTTATACAATGGAAAATGCTGTGTTATACTTTAAAGACTGCATCTCAACATAATTTATTTACCTACAGAGTTTTATAAGAGGGTGAGACTTTTTCATAAATCTCTAACGTGGCAGTGTCTTGCTTTGGATATAAGTATGCAGCAGTAAGTATTTGCTGCTTTCTTGTTACTTCCCCAAGAGCAATGAGCAGAAGGCAATGTTTGAACTATCCTAATTTGGATTTGGTAGGGGGGAGTATGGGAAGGAACTGGAAAAGTTGTTCTTTAAGGTAAAAGCCTATTGTGTATTACATTTTTTTTTCACCTAAGGAGATACAAAAAGTAGGTATGCGCTTCCTCTAGCATCTCCCATAAAACTTCTACACAGACAGACTCCAGAAGTGCATTTTCCAATTTGCCCATAAAGTTATCACGATGACAGTGTAACTCAAATCATAATGACATTTATCTTAAAAGCAAAAGCATTGTCACTATTTTGCTTGGTGCATGACCCTCTGATTGTACTGCTTAAACACTATTCTTCATTGGGACCTTTTCTTTGAGATACAATCTATATGTAAAATATCAAAGTGCAAAAAATGCACTTCCTGTGCATTCACAATATCCAGTTATCTAGCGTTTACAACTTTCATATTTATCATCTATTCCTATTCAAAAATGGGATGCCTGTTGCTTTCTATTCTAGGAAATAGCTGAGAGATGGTGGGCAGAAGAGGCTTTTCTATGTCTGTGACAAGTTTGCACTTTTGAAAACTCATGTTTTTGAGCATCGTCTGTTAAAAAGAACCAGGATGTTTTTAACACAAGATAGCTGCTATTTTTACCTCTAGATTTAATAATTCTATAAAGCCTGGCATTCTTGGAGGGGTTTATTTGTTGGTTTGTTATGCTATGTCTTTTAAAGAAAAAAAAAACTACAACAATTGCCTCTAAGAGGGTTTTCAGTAATGTTTTGCAGAATGATAAAAAGCAAAATCTCAATGTCACATTGAAAGAGGTGGTCAATGGTAGCTGTCACTGCAAAGCTATGTTTCTCTTACAGTTGTCTTTGTATTCAGGCATCCTCCTGTTTCTTCAGGACAAAGGTTTCATTTCACAAAAATCTCAGTAGAGGTTTTCTTCCCTTGTTTTCATAACTCGGAACAACAGAATTCTGCTCTTTGAGCCCAAGTACACTATTGCATGTATGTTCACCTACTCCATTATCGTCAGTAGAGCTACAAGATGAAAAGACCCTACAGCAGTGAATTGGATCTTTATATATGAATGCTCATATCTGTGCACTTTGACTGAAATCTAGAGGACTTGCACAAGCATAAGATTTTGCAGTTTGTCCCTACCTACCTGTATAGACTGAAGCAATATACACTTTCTGCACATGTATGATTCAGTTCAATAATATTCTGTGGCTTCAGCAGAGAAAATAGATATTAGAGCATCAGTCTGGATAATTGATCATATGAACAGTTAAGCTTTTATCTCTTGGGCCTGAACTTGTGCCTTTACTCAGTAACAATCCACAATCTTAAAGCTCCAGCCTTTGAATGTGCACCCTTGTAATGCAGAGCTTAAAACCCTTAGGGAAGTGTAGGTCAAGAGACAGCCACAGGGCCGTACCAAATATGCAGTCCAGCAGAACCTGAGAGTTGCTTGACTAACCTTCTGGGTTCTGTTGGTGTTTACAGGTTTCATTTTAAAGTAAAAAATGAAGAAGACAGAATATGATACCTTTTTTTCCCTAAGTGACAGTAGTTTCTTTGCTGTTATTTGAGCACTTACAAAGTACTATTCAAAGAGTAAAGGCCTAAAAGTATGAACAAGAGGACAGACAACAAAATAATGCATTATCTGTACACATGTAAGCAAGACAGAACAAGAGCTGCAATAGAATTTCTTTGCTATACAAAGAAAATGCATTAAGTTGTAATCATTTCCTGCAATTTTAGAGAGGAAACCCAGGGAAGTTGCCTTTTTCTTTGTTTGGGAATTTTACTCATGAAGGCTTTTTAATGAAAACAGGGCTGTTTACAATTTATTCTGTCCAGAAAAATGTTACAATTTCTATTAAAACCTGAACAGTCAAATACTTGTTTAATCTGGAGATGCTTTTATGTTGCAGTTCGGATGCTACATAACTCAGTTCACTGTTGTCTGTGTTCTTCTCACTTTGGTTTTTAGGATCTTATCATAGATAATTTTTTAATGCTTTTTTTTAATTTGTGTGTAATATCTCAAATTTACATTTTTTGCCTAATCAGAAATACCTGCTTTTGAATTTCTTATTAAAAATTTGCCAAGGCAATATGCGACTAAAACCACCTTCTGTTAGGGAATCAGTGGAAAAATGATAGGACTTCTTCTCACTAGAGCTGTTTCTAAGTACTGGATTTTAAAATTATACTTCTTTTACCCTGAAAGAATAGTAGTATTTTTCCAGATGCTTAAAGAATGGTTGATATATTTGTCAGAATTTTTTAGTTTGATGGAAAATGCATTTGAGCATATGTCATTGTTATATCCCCAACCGTTACTATTTTGCACATATTTGCATAGTCTCTCTCCCTCTCTCTGAGTCTAAAAAATAAATTCCCTCTTTTTTTTTTTTGCTGCTTATTAGAGACCTCTTTCAGAAGTTACACAACACTTTTGTGGGAGCTGACAAAAGATTGAAGCCCCAGAGAACAGTTCACTTAGGTGCAAGAGGACATTTATGGATTTTATGTGCTGTAAAGCATTGTTTTGCCAGTGGCATTTTTTTTTTCCACAGGATATACAGTCTAGCATGGGTGCTCCAATGGGTATTGTAAAATTCCTGAATGATAAGGGTTTGTGTACATTCACCCAACACCGCCAATAAGATTTGTACATTCTGTTACTTTAATAAATTGAGGCTGCCAGCTTCTGAGAGTAGACAAAGTTTACCTTACTTTCAAGGAAGAACAACTCCCTAGAGAACGCTTAGCATTTTTTCTCCTCTGCTTTTATTTCTTCAGGACAGAGCTTTCATTTCACAAAAATATTTGCAGTTTTATTTTTCCCCTCTGCCCACTTTTCTCAAAGATCTGGCCTTTTGAAAATTGCCCAGTGATGGAGAATATTCTAGAGCTGGAACAAAGGTAGGCCATTTTTCTGATACTATCCCACTGGAGATTCCTTTTTCTCAGTGTTATGCCACAAGATGCTTTAATATGCACAGAAGTAGAGACCTGATTTTCTATAAAATCTGGAGCACAGTGAGTTCAATGGCATCTGTATAAGATGAAATTTGTAATGTGTTCATTCACCCATGCCTGTGATGCAAATTAACATTTTTTCTGTGTCACAGATCAAAAATGAGTGAAAAAAAAAATCCATTTTTCTTGGCATTGCTGTTGTTTAGGAAGAGAGCAACCTCCAGAGAGTCAATTCATTCCACCCCAGTGTGATCTACCTTGCAGAAGTTTCTGTTTATCTCTCTTCCCTGATATGTGCAAAATTCTTATCTCCAGCCATATTGCACAAGATGTCTGTAGCAGGCAGGTGTGCTGACTTTAGAGCTTTAAAGTTGCAAATAAGCATGCCAGATACCAGACCATGTCTTAGTAGCTTTAGAGTGTCTGAAATGGCATTAAAAAAGGTCAGGTTGAAACCCCTGTTTTGCAACTCAACATAAGCGAGAAACAGCTACGTGGTTCCTGCCTTCGTTTGCATGGAAGTGGCAGCTCCCTCTGGTTGTGTAGTATTACAAGTTACTGTTGCCCTTCCATGAAATATCATCCTGTAAAGAAGACAAATTGTAACTTCAGAGAAACAATATCTGAGAAAATGCAAAGTTAGCATTATACATGCTGACTCTAAGTACAGTCCATAGAAGTGCTGTTACTGTAAAGAGGTTGAATGCCTGAGCAGGTATTATCACAGAATCAACATATGAAAGTAATAAAAGGAATTCTACAACGAGTACAAAGGAAAGAAAACCAGGACTAGATACCACAGAGACATATTTCTTCCTCAGACCTGTGAACTTCTTTGATCATTTTTTGATTTAAAAAAATTGGATCTGAGAATGACCATGTAGGTATGTTAGTGCATAGTCTATAGGTTCTTCATTTCTTTTCAGTGCTACTACCTGTTGGTATTTCACAAATCAACCCACAAGCAAACAACTATGTTTCAGGCCCCCAAAGTCTGCTATGTTGCTTTTCATTTTTGCTACTCATTAAACTGGAAAGGAAGCCCGTTGGCAATATCTTTGAAACAAGCACAAAATAAAAAAATAAAAGAGTTATCAGTGGAGAAATGAAACAGAAATGCGTATCAATATAGTCCCACATAAACAAATTAACTGCTCTAACTTTAGAAATATGAGAAATGCAAATCATTCCAATATATTTTCTTTGGTTTTAATTAGTTATGACTTCTCAGAAAATTTATAGAAGTCAAACTGCTGATATAAGCAGAGCTGAAAATGAAAACATGCCTTAAGCTATAAACAGGTTTTTACTCTATTTTTTTACTTCCATTCCTCTTGTGTCTGCCTGTAGTGCATAGTGTGTCAAAGGAATTCTCAAATTCTGAATAATGAATGAGTATCCTCCAAAGTGCTCCACTAGTCACCTTCCATCGTGTTATTATTGTATCTCAGTTTCCTTGATTTTCCTATGCCCTCCTTTCTTTTCTTATTTCAGAAGCTCAATGTAAATACTCAGAGATGATCGAAAGAGGAATGTGATAACAGCCTTGGATACAGTGTGCAGAGTGGCTTAATAACCTACCACATCTTCAGAGTGTGAAGAGCTGCTGCGTTAGAGCCATGCAGAATTTCCCATGTGTAGCCTCAAACCAACTTAAGATGAATCTTAAGTTCTATAACCATGTATGCAAAGCACAGCCCAAATGTGAGAAAGTTTAGATCGTGAAATAGGGCAATGTACAGATAAGTCTTTCTTTCCCTATGTTGGAGTTGTTAATTTCCCTTAGCAGTCAGCAAGTCCTGGTTCTTATCATACTTCTCAGGTGTGAAGTTCACAGTTTAAATCTATTGAGATAAAAAGGTCTTTCCTTCCAGGTCTATAGGAATCAGATCTGTAGTTCTCATCATCCTAATGGTATTGCTGCTGTCTTATAGACTTGTCTTCCCTGTCTGCCTGCTGTGTCTGTTTTCAGGTATCAAAGGAATTTCTCAATTCATGACCCCCCTCCTCCTTTTTAAACGAGTTTTGTTGATATAACATTTTTTTAAATTTTATTTTTCTCCCCCTCACTAAACAGTTTCCTAGGTCATCAGCATCTGTCTTTATAATTGGCTGCCTGTAGCTTTTATAGTTCATATGATTTTTTTTGCTTCATGCTAAGATCCTTCTTTTTAAAGTTGCTGTCTTTCTGGCATCTCTCTCAACGGGTCCTCCAATAGTTTTTAATAAGGAATGTAAACAGTTGAAACATGGAAACTTAGAACATCAGAATAACTGTTGGGATGCAGTTGGTACTGCAGTTAGGCTAAACTTTTATTACCTATTCATTTTATTGGCATACCTTTACATATGATTGTCCTGAAGAATAGAGCTCTGAATAGAACATGAGAGACATGACTTCTGTATTATGCCAATGCAATTAGCTTTGCTTATTTTCTATTATCCTTCATTCTTAGTGACCTTCAGAAAATCAGTTCTTAGATGCAGTTTCCTTCTCTGTAAAAATGTTAGAGATCTCATTTGCAAAATATTCTAAAAGGTTTAATGAAAAACAATAGTACGTGGGAGCTGAGTTACATTCCAGTATTTTATTTGTGTGTACACACAGGCATGCACTAAGAGTTACTGCCTGTAACTCTGTAATAGTGACAGTACTAGTGGGAATTACCACCTCTGCTGATACTGAAAATAGAAAAATTCCATGCCAGTGTCCCCAAAATTGCAACCATTCTTTTTATTTGTGTTCAAAATTGTGACACTGCATCGAAGGAAAAGGTTTAGATAGTTTCCTTGAGAATGTTTATAATTGTGCATGTTGTTACAGAATCTCCTGGGTACATGTCATGTATTATCTGTTTCTATGGAAATCTAGGTATTACTCAAGAGACTACAAACAACACAAATTCACCATGGGAAATTTTTGAAATCAAAACTTTGATTCTGGCTCCTTCTTTTGCCTCATGCTAATATTCAATTCTATGATATTAATCATACAAGAAAACCAGTTTAATGTTTACAGAACAAATACAACACTAAAAGAAAAAATGGGTTTTTTGTCAATTTGTATTTATTTTGTGCGGTATAAAAATGTCAGTGCTTTTTTTGGCAAAACTTTCCATTTCAGAGAAGCATGGTTTAATTATAGCTTTTTTCAGATTTTTTTCACTGTAGCATTTGAACTGTCCAGTTCATGCATTTTGTCATTTTTTTCTTGTCTTTTTATTTTTCTCACAGGTTTTATTTGTTGTCTTCACAATTTTTCCCCCATCTGTCCACAATTATCCTTATAGCATGCATGCTTATATCTCAATGCTCTTTCCTTTATGTCTTTGCCAATAGCCTTTCTGTGCTTAAGTCCTTTCATTATAGCTAGATTTCTGCTCAGGAATCCTCAGATTTTTCTTTATTATGTTCAGTCTCTGATCCTTTTTTTTTTTTCAGCCTGCATTTTCATCACTGCTTCTGTAGCTGTAAAGTGATACTAGATCATTCGCTCATTTTTAGCTTTATGCCAGAGGATGAAAGGAGGAGGTTATGCTTTCCTACTCAGATTTGAATACTGGGCCTTTTTTGGGTATAGGTCCAGGAAGATTCACATGAACAAAATTTTGTAGGATTTTCTTACTTGTATGGACAAGGTAGCTGACCTGAAATATTTGGGGCTTGTACACAATGTAACAGAAATAAAATAGAGTATTAAGCAGAAAGGAGGAACTGTTCTTATTATGAGTAATAACGCTAGCTGTCACCTTTTGGATTTAGTAATATGAGATCTGAGAATTTTTTCCTTTGGGATGAGAGACATGACAGATGGTGATATTAATGCTTAGTTCATGGATATATTCACTACCAATAGGGGATTACATTTCAAGCCAAGTCCTTGAACATATCCTTAGGTTTTTAAGGTATTCTTTCTGGATAACTTTGTTGTGTGATTGTCATCTCCTCATTGTTGTAACTTGAAATACAGTTCTCCGTAGAACTGTCACTTATTTGAAATTGCTTCCTC
Organism: Calidris pugnax; assembly: GCF_001431845.1. Lineage (NCBI taxonomy): Eukaryota > Metazoa > Chordata > Aves > Charadriiformes > Scolopacidae > Calidris > Calidris pugnax. Next base: position 6,708,431 of record NW_015090830.1, on the reverse strand, counting down.
TTTCTCTTGATAGGTACATGTGATAAAAAGTGCATGTGGGAGTGTTGCACTTCTCTAATGACTTCAGTGGGATTTCTAGGTGACCACTCAGACAATAGTTTATTTTGGCAGTATTGGTGCTGAGGGGAAAAAAAAAAAAGAAAAAGAACAACCCACGAAGCAAAACAAGAGTGTCACTGCTCTCTTGCAGTGAAGCTTAATGACACAGGTTGTGTACATTACATAGCACTTGGCCTGTGTAGTACCCAATGGGGATCAGATTTCATTATTATGGCTTTTTTTCCTTTTCTGATTTTATGAAATAACGTAAAAGTTGTATTGCAGCCCAACAGAGCAGTGTTATCATGGCATAAAAGGAAGTTGCATGCTGCAAAGTGTGTAGCATGAGGCTGTTTGGGAGTGCTTAAGGATCCGCAGGCTGTTGGAATAATGTTGAAGCACTGTGTAAAGTGAGAGGAGACAAACCAAGTGCACTCCTGTCCAAACAGCCCACTGGGAAGGGTCCCTGGTGTATGCTATTAACTCCAGCTGTGGTTGGCTGTCATGTGACAGAGTCCTAGTTGGCCCAGACCAACAAAATACCAGGGAGAGTGCTAAAATTTAGCCGTGTGAACAGTTGGTGGTCCAGGGGTCATATTCACTCCCCAGCTTTGTTTTGCTTAACAACCTGCAACTGCAGGACATAGAAAGTGTTAGAGAAGAGCTCTGCTAACAATCTCTAATAGGTTGCATTTCAGGTGCAGCAATTATACATCGGATTCTGAACAGCTAGAAAGTCAGTGTAGTTTTTTGTGTATATGGGGGAAATGGTAATGCTTTTTTCTGAGTGTAGAAAGGCAGAAGCAGTAGTTTCTTATATACTGAGTACATTAACTGCTTTTATGCAAATTATGTCTTTGGTTTCCCTACTAATCACAGATATGTGAGTTTATTTCTCCTCTTGGGCTGTATCTAGAGCTCATTCTGCCACTGCTTTGGCAGCTGACAGGCAGACCAGCTGATGGTCATTTCATGTTCTATAGATTCTGTGCATTCATTGAACCACTGAAGATTTTGTCTGTATCCTCCAGCAGTATTAGGGAAGTTTAAACTGATGGTCTAGCATAAAAAAATGAAGAGACTGGCAAATGGGCAAGCTATTTCTTTAAAGAAAAGCAAGCAAAAGTTTGTTATGCAAAATGATGTAGCAGAAGGATAAAACAGCTGCTTATTTTACCCCTTGTTTATCCCAATGCACGTGCTCAAAAATTCAAAGACGTGCAAGAAATCGACCTCTTTGTAATCTGTGTTTGATAAGATTATTTGCTTGTTTTAAGAGTATTTTAAAATAGATAACTGAGATTGTTCATTTACTGTAATTAATTAAAAGCAGAACACCATACAGGTATCTTGAATTTGAAACATTCAACTTCAGACTGTTCTGTATATCTTATAATTAGACTGGCAGAGCATAGTGAGACCTCCATGCACTTATGGGCACAGTCTGCAGTTATGGGTTTAAGGCCACTCTGCTTTAAGGGAGAGTTTTCTTTATGTGACAAAGACAGTCTGAATGTCAGTGATACCAAGCTTGATTTCTCCTCAAGTTGGTCACACAGGAAGAACATGGACCTTTTGCAACGGGTCCAGCAGGGGGCCACGAAAATGATCAGCTCCAGCTGGGGTTGTTCAGCCTGGAGAAGAGAAGGCTCTGGGGAGACCTTATAGCAGCCTTCCAGTACCTGAAGGGGGCCTACAGGAGAGATGGGGAGGGACTCTTTATCAGAGAATGTAGTGATGGGATGAGGAGTAATGGTTTTAAATTGAAAGAGGGGAGATCTTAGTTAGATATTAGGAAGAAATTCTTTACTGTGATGGTGCTGAGGCTGCCCAGGGAAGTTGTGGATGCCGCATCCCTGGAGGTGTTCAAGGCCAGGCTAGATTTTGAATTATTTTGTGTGGGTGTGTGCAGTATCTGGTAACTTTGTAAGGAAAATAGTATGGTTTATCATAGGTGTTTTATAACCTCTGTGCAAATATAATTTCGACAACGTGATGATCTTACTCTGTGTCAGACTTTTTCGGATGAAAGAATTAGCTGTTCATCTCATTCTGGTTTCTGTAAGGTTCTGTAAATGGAATGAATATGAATGGGATTATAAGTGGCTGGTGTCGTGCTTCTAAAGAGGAAGTTGGTGTGAATCTTGGGATTTTGTCATCAAGGATATACCTTGACACGAACAAGTGGAAAAGGACTTCAAGGCCTAATGCAAATAAATAAATAAAATATAATATTTATTTATTTATTTATTTGCACCTGTTGCAAATGAGAGGAACAAAACTTAATGAGTTTACAACAAACTTACCATGCTGGAGATTTCCAGGAGGATGTGTGGAGGGGTGGAGAAGAAAAGCTGATGAACTTCAATGCAGTGGAACCTGATACTCAGTTCTTGGCTCAGCAGCAAGGGAATCACTTCCCTCCTCTCATATATTTTTTGTGTGAAACCTGTTACCAAATATATTATGTTACGTTATTATGCTGATGTGGGATTATACTATCAGTTTTTCTCAGTATTTAACTCCTCCATTCAAATATGCATGTGGAAAATAATCAGTCCTATAGGCTAAAATATGCCACACTAGCTGTATTGTTGCACTAGATTTTCACAAAATGCCAAAGACTTAATTTTTCCATAATTATGATACACCCATTCAGAGCTGTGACCACAGCAGTGAGGAAAAGGAAGAAATCTTTTGGTTGGTTTGTAATTGGAAGAGAAACCCAGCAGATGTATTTTTGCACTTATCACTCCTGTGTTGTTTGTTTAAAAAAACCAAACCCGCAACTCTGCAATGCTCAGTGCTTCTACTCAACAGGAAACAGCCAATAACAGTTTTAATTTTTTGCTTCATTAAAATTCTATTCTGTTTGGGATGTTGTAGATAATACAGCCAGTATCTTGACAAGACGACGAAGATACAGCCGAACCACCCAAGATATATATTACCTCCCGGTTCTGATTTCTGATGGCGGAGTGCCCCCTCTCAGCAGCAGCAGCACTCTCACCATTAGGGTTTGTGCCTGTGAGAGAGATGGACGAGTGCGGACTTGCCACGCTGAAGCTTTCCTCTCCTCGGCCGGCTTGAGCACCGGAGCTTTAATCGCCATCCTGCTCTGTGTTGTCATTCTTCTGGGTAAGCCGTCTTCACTACTGAGCAGTGCTGTCCTTCCCATGACTCTCTGAATGTGACAGGGCAGAAATTTTTAATGTGACATGTTTTTGAGCCAGAGCCTGCCTGATAGTAGGAAGTAATTACAAGCACAGAGCTGTGATTAGGAGGAAAAGGTTTAGCTAAAATTAATAGGGAAAATGCCTTTAAAGTACATTCACGAATATCTGGAATCCACTAGAAATTATTTTTCAGAGGTTATCAAGTAATTAGCACTGCAGATCTTTTTTCTGTAATTTGGAAAGATTTCAAAAAGCCACTGACTCTAATTCCATGTCTAGAACAGTGTGAAAAATGATAGAAAAGAGATGAGGAAAGCTTTTTGAAGCGCATTACACTGTAAGAAGCGCCATTAGCACTGTACAAAAGCCATTTCTTAATTACCTTTGTGGGATAAGCTGATGGCAACGCACAACATAATCCACAGGGGCAAAGGACATATGAGACTCTAAGATGACTCCATTAGATAAATGCCCTTGCAAGTGCATTTTCTCGCGGCTTTTTTTTTTGCCCAGGCCAATTTGAATGCTACCCTTTAGTTAATATTCTTCTTTTTTCTTTCTTCTTCTTTTTTTTTTTTTTTTTTTTTTTTTTTTTTTTTTTTTTTTGCAGAGGCACAACTTGCTGGGTACACATTTCTGTACTACTCATGTGTCTTTCTGCTTTCTTATAGAGAGGGCAAGAAATAATGGGAATTGCCATGTGACCCGCATAGGAGATTTTGAGGATTTCTTTCCAAAGGCTCTACATTTTCTCAGGATTACTTTCCACACAGCTTACTTCAGAACTTCCTTGTCAAAATGTTGTTTTCAAATGTATAGTAATACATTTAATTTATAATCTTATATTTTATCATTCAAGATTGAATATTCATAAGAGAAAAATTAAACCTTTTACATTTTAATTCCATATTTATGCTAAATATTGCTTTTAATGAAGCACTAAAAGCCCTAAACAATGCTTCTGGAAAATGTCAGCCCTAGCTACTCATTTCTTATTTAACTGAAAGAATGTTTTCTCCTTTTACGTCCTTTATGAGATCCATAATAATCTAACTAGTGGATTTCATTATTGGCTCAAGAAATCCCAGCAATCCCTGGAAAGAAATTACTCAGTAGGAAAGTGGTCTTTACTGATCCTTTGGAAGACCAGATGGTATTGGAAGTTTGTAGTTTCAGTACAGCGTTATTAATTTTCCCCTTAATTGTGTGATCTCAGCCTGTTGCACTTTGGCATCTTGCTATGTCAAAACACAGCTGTCTGGATTTCATGGGTGCTTTCCAGACATACAGTAATCTATCTTCAGGTAACATGCTCCGCAGCAAAGGCATTTCTCATTTAGGAATATAAGTACCCTCTTTGCCAGATTGGACAGGTTTGGTGACCCTTTGTTACAGATAGGTGCCTGCCGTAATGATCCCGAAAACCAATTATTAGACTGCAAATATTACACCTTTGTATTTATGACTTAGTAACTGCTATTTTTTTAGCGTGTATCTACTTACTTCAGATATAAACTTTAAACCTAATCTAATATCTGCAGTTTTCTCTTTAGCAATTGTGGTCCTTTTCATCACCCTAAGACGTAGCAAGAAGGAGCCCTTGATCATTTCAGAAGAAGACGTCCGGGAAAACGTTGTGACATATGATGATGAGGGTGGTGGAGAAGAAGACACAGAAGCGTTTGACATCACAGCACTGCGGAATCCATCAGCTGCTGAGGAGCTAAAATACCGGAGGGATGTTCGTCCTGAAGTGAAGCCTGCACCCAAGCATCATCCCTCCTCAGGCCTTGACAGTATAGATGTCCAGGAGTTCATTAAGCAAAGACTGGCAGAGGCTGATCTGGACCCCAGCGTGCCCCCGTATGATTCCCTACAGACATATGCCTATGAGGGTCATAGATCAGAAGCTGGATCTATCAGCTCTCTGGATTCAGCCACAACACACTCCGACCAGGATTATAATTACCTTGGAGACTGGGGACCTGAGTTCAAGAAGCTAGCTGAACTCTATGGGGAAATAGAATCAGAAAGAACAACTTAGTTGTAATTCCCAGAACAGAGAAGTTCCTGAACGACTGGAGATATAATGACAGCAACGGTAACAAAAAATGAATGCAGTACTTGGAACTGAGCGAGTTGTATGCAGTTACTGTAGAACAAGTGCCCTTTTCATATTTGAAACTGGGTTCTCCAATTGGAAGAAAGTCAAATTTTGAAAAATACAGAAAAAAGAAGCTATTGTCCCTTGTGTATATTTTTTAATTGCTCAATAAAGTCCGTGGTACCGTATCTGTAACAGCACCTACAGTAAACCCAAGCAATTAAATTTTTATTGCAATATGCTTAACATCTCCAAGCTACAGGAAGTTTATGGTAATGCCTGTTTAGGAAGATAGCTAACAGAGGAGCAAATCTCTTGCAGGTGGTCGTGACGTTGCATTTCTAGCTGTGCTCTAGGCTTTGTGATACCCAATGTGACGTAACCAGTGGGGTTTACTATCAGTGTGAGAAGTGCTAACACTCTGCTTCCTTTACAGGAGGGATAAGCCACACCTGTACTCTTAAACGGTCCTTTGATGATTTAATCTTATTGAATTAGCAGGTTGCATTGAGATAGTGTCATTTATTATGTCCTTCATAATCTTGTCATCCATAACCAGCTAACGGAGGGTATCATTAGCTGTTACCAAACATGGCTCTAGCCCATAACCCCAGCCCCATTCTGTCACTGCGTGCTAGAGGAACTGTTGTTGCTAATGTTGTGCTTTTGCTTTTTGTCTTTTCATGAGAATATCATTCATTTAAATGGAATGGGTCCAAAGTACTTTTTAAGCAGTGAAGCAGATGAAGCATGGGCTCTTCTAATAAAAGCAGCAATGGCAGCACCGTTAAACTATGCAGCTGTTTGGTTCACCATGCTTCACTTACGTCAATAGATGAAGCTTTTTAAGTCTTTTGCTAGTCTGAGTCCAGGAGCTACAACAGTTTAAAACACAGAGTTCTTAATCAGAATGTCTCTCTATTTCCACGTGTGACTAAAAGCTGCTGCTAAGACATTGAAATAGAGAAAATTGAAACAAAGAGAATAAGATGATGATGCTTTTTTCTTTTTAGTTCAATCTACTGCTATTTAATTTCTCTTAGAGTAATTTCCATCCAAGCAGAGCAAGCTTTTTTCTCCCTATTTCAAACATCATGGAAATAGGAACATTTTAAGTCAATAGAGAGAGAAAAAATTAAAATGTATCGCTATTGTGGTTCCTATGGATTAAAGAAATTGATTTCTTATGTAAGTAACTTTCTGTCATTGCAGAACTGCTTAACAGTTCTGCTTAGCACTGCAGGTTGCTTAACACCTAATCCAGCAGATTCTTCTGTTTTCCTTTGTGTTCTTTGAAACATTAACCTTTTGTTTGTCTTTCTAGTGATAATACTATGAGAGGACCATATAATAGGAGTTCATAATACCCCATGGAAGATTATAACACGTAAGGCTGACCATCTATTACACTTGTCTTCTTCTAAGATAATTGTAGCTCCAGTAGGGAAGTGGACTTCTTGCAATATGCATTTGACAGGGAAACTGTCCAGAGTAGAAGATGTGTACTGTATTTTTTACTCTCTGGGCTGGTGTGGAGAGTGATACAGATATGTATAGTCCACTAGATTCCTCCCTGTGCATTTTAGGTGCCACTTACCTTCAGCGTAGTACAGAAGGGAGTACCTTTTGCTCCCTGAAGCAGGGCCTGTATTTATTGCTGACCTACACTGGACCACACAGGTGAACCAGATTATTAAGCCTTCCCTTCTTTACTGTGTAGTTGGGTAGGTCCTAGACATGACTGAAATTTCTGATCAGTTCTACTTTGAGATATTTTTTTTTAATGAACTCCATCCTGAGATGTTGTTTACTGCTTTTTGTTTAAATAGCCTTCTGAAAAAATTAGCAATTAGCTTTGTAAGAAATTTTTCAAACTCTAAAAAGTATTAGTTGCACTGTAGTTCCAGGATTGGCTTTTACTACACAGTTTTGTTTTCAACTTGAAAGTTGTAGTGTATCCCTTTCTGTCAACATCTGAACCCACAAGGCAATTTAGAGAGGAAAAAAACCCGAACCCAAAAATGTTCTGCTGATGATCTGAAAGTAGTTTAATAATCTGTGTTCGGATATTTTATTTTTTTTTTAGTTTTTACTAAATATAGAATCTTCTAGAAATTAATTTAAGGAGATGTTCTCATTGTAAAGTTAAACAGATGTTTTAATGCAATAAGAGTTATACTCAAGCTGAGAATGGTTTATGTGTTCTTTTTTCGGGGGTAGAGTTAAGATATGTTTCAGTTTTGTCCCAAAAGAAACAACTAGTAGTGCAGGATTTTGAGGATAAATTTGTTTTTGATTTAGATTGCACTTGCTTTATGCCAACATCTAAATTTTTATATTGTATGAGTAGAGTGCTCAGAAGAAAATCTTTCAGCGTTAGTCATATCATGGGCCATAATACTTTGTACCACATCTGCATGAAAGCTGCATTCATTGTTATATTGTAGCTTTGAGACCCAGGTATTAGTTATCTTTATGTCTGTTCCTTCTGGCCCTACACCGAAACAGGAAAAATCAATTGTATTTTGTGTTTTAAGCAGTGTTCCTGCCATTGTTTGCTTTTTATTTGCATCATAGAACATGCAGGCAGAAGGGCAGTAACATAAGCAAGTAATCACTCCTTATGCTCATGTTCTGATTAAGTTAATGAGAGAAGGAGGTCATATCTCAGAGAAATGAGAATCCCCTTTTCAGCGTTCCTGGTGCTCTCTCTGCTGCTGTACAGCACGTGCATTGTGCCCACAGCCCCAGGAGTTCTGAACCCTTTAAAACTCGCAGCGCTATTGAGACGCTGCTTCGGTGATGCTGCGGTGTGTCCCGTTTGGTGTGTCCTACCCACAGTGATCGCCAGATGTGCTTTTCTGTCATGACACATGTGCATGCTTGCTGTGCTTACTGTCTTACCCAAATACACATCGCAGTGCCGTGTTGTTTGCATGACGAATAGCGGAATATTAAATCTTCAGGGCCATAGAAAAAGGCCTCATGGTGCAGAAAAAACAGGTTTATAGATTTCTTTTCCCGATCTCACAAATTTTTCCTTTGGTTCTTTGCATCCTAGAAACAGATTTAAAATATGTTTAAGAATGTCTATGGCAACTTTGATTAAACTGGAAGAAAATTAACACTGTACACCATGAAGGGCACGATCATTTTGTAGCAATGCTGATTTAAAGTATTTCAGAGAAAGTATCTTGGGAAATTCTTTCCTAGTTTATGGTTAAGTCTGATTGTATAGGCTTTGCTTAAAGCTCTCATATATCTTTTCTGTACTTACATTCTCAAATATTTTCCTGTTAGCCTAAATAGTATTCCTGTTGCTGGTTAACAACTAAACACTGAAAACTGCCAGTTTTACTTAAGCTGAAAGATACTGAGTAAAGTGAAATGGCACATACGAAGTGGTACTTAAGGGCATTCCAATTTACAATTTTATTTCTGCAACAGCTATTCAACTAATAGTACATTTACACCAAATTAATTTGTCACATTCCTTCAAAGAAACCCTCTTTCTTGCAATGGTGAGGGCACTCAGTATGCTGTAATCTTGACACATCATCTGAGAAAACGGTCTGTATAAGTATTTTAAAATGTAAAAATATATTGTCAACCTAAAACCAGTCAAAATTGTAATTTAATACACCTTAAAGACAAGGAAGAGCTTGGATTCAACTGGCATTAGATTAAGATTCATACATTGAAAACAAATTAATTTGTGTATCAGTGTTGCCATTTATTACATACACATAGAAGACTGTAAATGTTGAAAGAAATTTCACTGTGTTATGCACTTTATTTTTTGCATTCTTCTTAGGAAACCAAAATAATTGTAAATGGTTTTGGTTTTGAATTCTAATCGATGCAGTTGTTTAAGTTGTGAATACTGCAACAAATGTCTATGTGAAAATATTCTCACAGGTATTTAAAAGGAATTACAAAATTTCTGTGTGTCTAAGGCTTTGTAAAATCATCCTTTAGAAAATCTAAATATTGGACCAGTCTGGAGTTAACCAAACTCGTAGACTCACACAAAGGGTAACAAAGAAAATGTTCTAAATGCAGAGAATATGAAATTATGCTGCCTAGGGTTACTTTGTGGATTATAAAGTGCTAAGACCTTGTACTTGCAGTACATATAAATGGCACAGTACATTCTAAGGAACATTAGGAGCGTGTTGCAAGTATTGGGCCATCCTTATTTTTCCAAAGTCTTCAAAAATATATATATTTTTTTTAACAAAAGAGTAATGTAAAGCATACCTCCTTATGCAAGTGTTACTGATAGAAATTGTTACATTTTCTTTTAATAAACAAAAGGGACAAAATCTTTTATTCGTATTTTTCAAATAAAGTATTCTCTTTGCTATGGTGATGGGTTATTGTATTCCTCATCACAACTAAAACGGGTTTTTTTTCTCTTCACTCCTGTATTTTATACTCACCAAAGAAATATAACTATCTCAAGGCACTCTGTCTTTAAGAATGAGATGTGATACAGCAGCATTAATGAGGTCAATGTCAGAAATGGTGTGGTAACTTTAACTAGATTTTAATGGCGGAGTGACACACTCAGTTGTGTCACTATTTCAAAGACTGTCTTACACAATTATTGCTACAGATGGGTAGGGAGAGAGCGAGAGACACCAAGAGATACTTTGCAACAGACCGCTGTATAACTGCTAAATGGTTCATTACTTTTACTTGTGGCAACTCTTCCACGCCAACCATCACTGTCCTGAAACTGAAATGCAGTGTTACAGGATGAATACATTATCCACATGAGTGAGTTAGGGAATTGCACATCTATGAATCCAGATCGGTGGTGACAGCTGGGGTTAGTACCCTAAATTGACACAGAATAGAAGAGAAAAAATAGGCAAGGACATTCACAACAATCAAGCTCAGGCACATGCAATGCAAGTGTACAAGAATCACTCATTCTTTCTCAAAGGAATTATTAACAGGCTTTACAAACAAATTACGTCTTAGAAAATTTTAGTACCATGGCTCACAAGAAACTAGTTGTGTGCAAAACTTTCTTTCTGAGATTGACACAAAATTCAAAAATAAAGCTAACATTGACAGGAAATGAAAATAAAATTTAGTTACAGTACCATACTTGCTCTACTTTACTGCCCACAGACCAATTTAGATTTTGTAGCACCATGCTATGCTATTCCCACATGTGCCTCAGCACAGCCCCAGGAAAAAAAAAAAAAAAAGGTAAGATACTATTTACAAGACAAATGTTGTCAGCCTGAATCTAAATGAAAGTTCAGGAGAGGAACTAGTGGTTTTGTGGGGTTTGTTTTGGTCCTCATTTGAGGTATTTGAACTTTCTAAAAAATGTTTATAATGATGTCTCTGAAATGTTTCAAATCTGACATGTAAAGGGAATATCTCTGGAACTAGGTGTTTGTAAATTCTGTTTTTTCTATCCCAAGACTGAGGTTTTTTAAAAAATATTTTCATAAAGAGAATGCCAAATTATTAAGTATTAATTAATTGAGTTATATAACTGCAAATACAGCATCCGGTTTTCTGAGAGAAGGAAATGAAAGGCAAAGTAAACCTCTCAAATTTTGTACATGGAACAGAAGCTCAGACTCTTTAAGCAGGTCTGAAACCACCACCTCATAAGCATATTCTATGTAGTGCTATTTAAAAATGAGAAAAAAAAAAAAATCCTCTAGCGCTCACTTCATGTCCTGTACTTATTTACCAAATGATCATTTCGTGTATCTTTATCATGCTTCTTTTCAATAATATTTTACCCTTTCAGTAAGACTCACTAAAATGTTTTTGACGACTAATTTCCTCAGAACATTAAGCAGTCACTTCTGTTGAATTTGATCAGAAGGACTGTTCTTTGACCAAGTCCAGGATAGAACGTCTTGTAAAAATATGCAAGGACTAATCAGTAACTGACTGGTCAAAGCACTTTACCATGGCTGTGGAAGACTGTCTTCAGAGCAGGACATTAGATGGGGATCTCCCAGTTCAACCATTCCTTTCATAATCCCACATCACTGAGTTATTACTGATTGCTTAATGATTAATTAATTTTGGGGTAAAACAGCATTATTATTTTGTCAGGCTCTGTGGAACTGAGTGATCCTGAAATACGAGTTCACATTATATCGTCCTTTATTGTTTCATGTTGTTTTCTTCCTTTTCTACCCTATCAGCCCCCTTTTTGTGCTGGATGCTTGAAGCACTGTAATATGGTAATTTATTTTAAGAATGTCAGGGGAATCTAGGAATAAAATTTCATCTCTCTGAAAAATGGAAATACTTACAAGTGGTATCTGATGCCAAATGTACTAATCTTCATTTTTTTCTCTGGGGCAAACATTTTAATGGGACTTTCTCACAGCTGAATTCCTTACCTTTTTTTCTGTGCATAATATGATATTCAAATCAGCTTCTATGGTAACTTAAGCAATCTTGGTGTTACTAAGCAATTATATTGGCCAAGACCCTAGTGTCCTAAGCCACATAGAAAATGACATTATTTGGCTAATGAATGTCTGGCTTAAAGGCAAGATTTCTGAATCCAGTGTTACAAATTGTAAGGGAAGGAAGGGGATTGTAGGAAAACCAACAGAAGGGTAGTAGAGCAGCCAGCACATATCACAAGGCATGTACAGTTAGTGGTAAAATGATCAGAGGTAAGTCATACAATCAATAAAATAGTGATACAAGATGGATTTTTGAGTAATATATTATGATTATTATTCTAAAGTTTTAGATTTCTTATGATTATTATTCTAAAGTTTATTAAATCATAGATTTAATGCCAAAATATTTTATAACTATTCCTATTATGGGTAATAAAAACAAGTTATATGTGATATATATAATTGGGATAGACTATGAAATTCAGAAAAAAAATTACAGAGGAAAAAGAACATATTTAAAATTTATCTATTTGTTTGTGTTTCTTTACACTTATTCAGCTAAGGCTAATTACTAATGCCGGTACTGTAAACACCCCACATTGCTCAGTCAGTCATGTACTTGCAGATTCCCACTGGTATGCTTAGATTTTCGGCTAGCTGATTTTACAAAGGGATTTTGAAAATACTCAGTTTGTTCTTCAGGAAGTTGTGGACTGTACTTGTAGCAGAATTTTAGTTTTTCTGATTTAGATTACACATTGTGAGAATAGTCACAGTAGCTACACAGAGGACTGCAGGTGAAAATGATCATGTGTCTACTTAGAGATATCTATTACTTTTTGCCTGATTTCTAGCCACGCAAAACATTGGCAGAGCTCACAAGACACTAGAGAAAGCTTCTGTCATGATGTACATACCAAAACCACTTCCAGCTCTTTCACATCTAACCAAATTTCAGATTAGGTGAGTTTCATATGATTTCATTGCTCACACTTTGTTTAGCAAGTCAAAAGAATATATAAATGTCATATAAAACATGGAAAATAAATGCACAATTTGTGCACAGTATGCTATGTTCAGCTTTCTATCTAAGCTTTATTCCTACAAGAAGAAAGTGAAAAGGACAAACTCTTCGGCTAGCTTGGACCTTCATCTTCTACACTGGATTCTCAACTGTTATGATGTCAGTGATATGTGTCATGTCAATGCTAGTATTAATGTGTACATACAAAGATGCAGTTTGTCAATTGAAAAGTAGGTGACTGGACAACTGATTAGACTTGAACTCAGGCTGCGTTTTGCCAACTTATATTCTAGAAGGAAAGAATACCATGTGAGAAAAAAGGTCAGATGATAGAAACATCTCAGTTTAGGTGTGTGGAAGGGATACTTGGTGTCTTGTACAGTTCTACGTGATTCTGACAGCTGAGAAGATGCTGCTCTGATTTGTTCTTGTGGAAAAGGAAACTTTTGCCCTCTGAAACTGAAAAGCTTTTCCTTGTGTGCAAGGTGTTTTATGTCAGACGTTATCACAACTTGAAAAGATTCATCCTGAATGTGAGAGGTTGTGATGGTCAATCTGTCTCTTTGCATCTTGTGCTGTTTGCTGTTGATGGTGCAGTCTGTACGGTCCTTGGTATTGCTAAGGAGCAACCCATTCTTGACAGACTTTTTAATAAAAGTATGATGGTAAATTTATTTTTGTTAAAAAAATTAATATGAAATACTGAATATTTCAATTCAAGGTCACTAGTCCATGTTTGAAGTGGAAATGAGAAACATAAACATGATTAGCAGCAAATAACTGCTTCTTTACACAAAATTTGTTTATAATCTCACGTCAGTGTTAGTACAGAAAACCTGCGTGATGGCAGTGCCAAAGAGATAGTCATTCAGGCTAATCACCATATTCCTGTCTGTTCCTAATTATATTCTGAGATTCTTGTTTGACCTTGAGGACCTGACAAGTATTCCTGTAAACAGACCTATTCAAGTTTCAAATAAGAGCACTGTGGCTATATTCGGCACAGCATTCTGTCTCCAGCTTCCACCCTTGGTACATCGCTGTTGGTGTTTCCAGATTAGAGTGCGACAGTGTCATGCCTCGGCAGCTGTCAAAATCTGAATAAATCTTTCTACAGAACTCATCAAAGTAAACTTGTTCCGTCTGGGTATAGGATGGAACTATTTTTGTCTGTTTTGATTTATGTAAAATACAGCTTGAATTCTCACCTCCTCACATCATGCAATTAAAGTTTAGCAATGTTGCTTCCACTTTTCTGAAGTGGAACCTGAGCCAAGACATTTCAAATTAATTTTTTATTCCAATTTTCAACTAAAAATCAAATAAAATGGCCAAATAATATAAAGATATGGTGACAATAATATCAGCCACATAAAGGATAAGGAACAAATGGTAGAAATTAAGTAGTGGACCATTCAGTGGCCTCTGAACAGCCACTGGTAATACAGAATGATTATAGATCTGTTGTAGAAAAAACTGAACAAATCATACTACTGGACCCTTCAGCATACAGAACTTTTATGTACTCTAAAGGACAGAAGTGAGAATGGCTTTGTTGTATGGGAATTCCCAGACAATTATTTATTTACACTGCAGTATCACCTAAAGAATTTCTGGGTGGTCAAGGCCTGAACTTCTTGGTGTTGAATAAACACCAGCTGAGATTGGGTTCAGGGACATTAGCATCTACATGAGGCTGGGAAAAGCTGTCATCCAGCTGATGACAGAAAAATATCAATAGAAATAAAGGATAACTGAGGATGTTTTATAATTGAAGTCCAAGAGACAGTCTAACTAAGGGGAAAATAAGATCGAATCTTATTTTGAGAGAAACAGATAAATAACTTCACGCTTGTGGGTGATTTAATATTTCTAGATATTTTCAATGGAAAAATTATGGGTGAGCAAAGTCTTCGATACAGTTTTTTTGAAATGTGATAAAGGATAACTTTACAATATATACAGGAAAGAGTAATAAACATATGGGATCCAGTAACAATGGACGTGAAACTGTAGTTCACTTAGTAATAAGAAAGTAATTTTATATATATTATATATACAATGAAGAATCAAGGCCAAATATTTTGCTACTAAGAAGAGTAATAGCAGAAGAAAACTTGTTCCTTGAATTTAGTACAAGTGAAATTCTGTTCCATGAAAAAGAAATGCTGATGCATCCATAAACAAATAAACTTTTCCCATCTCTGCTGTTGATTCCCTATCTGTCCTTAAGCAAATAACCTAATATATGCCTATTAGCAAGTAACTTACTGGTATTTCTTCCAGTGTGTAACTTATTAGTCCCAACTGTTAAAATATGCTTGCCTGAAATCAATTATCTCCATATATCAAGATAGACTAAACAGAAGATGTTCAAATGAAAGGTGCTGAAGCTTCCTGGTGATGATTTCTCCTAATAACCTGGAAGCTTAGAACTAGGTGATTTAGGAGCTCAAATTTATGAAAAGAAATCCCTATTTGTTAGGTGCCTTAACAACCTGAGGTGAAAGGGCAAGAAAAATTCAAAACCTGGCTGTTCTATTCTTAAAGTATTCTTAAAAAGTGTCAAGAAACTGTCACAAACTGTAAAATCAAGTGGACACAGCAATCCATAGTATATATGAGGGAAAGAGGGAAAGGTAAATGTAGTTTATGTAGAAGGCTAATCTACTAAAATTTCCTGAAGGTGTTGACAAGCCTTTGAATAAGGATTATCTGATTGAA
Organism: Calidris pugnax; assembly: GCF_001431845.1. NCBI lineage: Eukaryota > Metazoa > Chordata > Aves > Charadriiformes > Scolopacidae > Calidris > Calidris pugnax. The sequence continues at coordinate 6,692,963 of NW_015090830.1, read as the reverse complement.
TTAGCGCTCTTAGATTTCCAGTAAGCTTTTGACGAGGTCCTTCATCATGTCATTATTGAATGACAATCTCAAAAACTGAATTAAGAACAGGAAACAAAATACAGCAATACTTTGTAAGGTTTCTTAATATAAAGGGTACTGTTAGGCATGGGCTGGACTTATTTGATAGAGTCAAAGATAATGCAGAAAAGCAAAGTGGGGAGCCTTACAAAGCAATCAATGGATACTTAGTACATGTACTGAAGTTGTGGATGAAACTAAAATAAATGCAAGGTAGTCAACAAAGGCAAAACCAACCCAAAATGCATCTGTACCATGAGTTCAGAATAAATTGCTACTAGTCAGGGACAATATTTTGAGTTACTGTTTCTATCTAAACTTCTACTAAGCAGTCATCAAAAACAAGATAAATAAATCTGGTGTTAAAAATTATTTGGCAATAATAAAAAACTGATTAGAAAGTGCCATTATGCTATTTTGAAAACTAAGAGTGATTCCACATTTCAACTACTTAGTAAAACAGTCTTGTCCCATAAGAAAACTAGAGAAAGCACACAGGAATCAAGAAAAACGTTCAAAGGAATAGTGCCCCTCTCAGGAGATTTTAAAAGTTAGGACTCTTCAATATGGAAAAAAAAAAGACTGATGAGAATAATATTTAATCAATTATAAAAATACATTACAAAATTAAAGCTATAATGCAGGAAATAAACAGAATATTACAATTAATATTTTTCACACTAGGAGAACTAGGACTTTTTAGTTTACACCTTTAGTTTAAAATAGAAACAGATACTTTTTCACATGATATGTAACTGAGGGATAAAAGTCTTGTGGATACAGAGCTGAAAGAAACTTCCACGCCAGATGTGGCTTTGGAAGTCACACAGTTGCAATTTGTTGTTAGGTACAGACATCAGCATTGCTGGCCTACACCATCCTCCTGGGGTTGTTTTTAAAACCTACTTCAATCCAAAAAAAAAAATAGCCTAGTGACAATGGAAAAAAAATCTGGCTTCTGTCAAAGGGAAGAGATACTAAAAATGAGACGAAATGACTACAGGGTTAAAACTGGTTCCAGTGTTTCATACGGAACTTCCAACCGTGTAATACTTATCTCCATTCCCTCTCATGTCTTTCAAATTTGCCTGTCACCCAGTTAGAGATGTAGTTCATGAACCTTCACCAGCTGACTTGCTTTATCTGTAGGTAGCACCAATCAGGAAAAGGAACCCACAAGTCCATTTAAATCCAATGAATTATGAAAGTGAAGTCAAAGAACTGCTGGCCTCTACTCATCCTGTACTGTCCACAAGCATCTATTATCCTGTTTAAAATGCTCTGAAGCAAGTCATTAGTTAATTAAATTACCGAGAGCTGATATTACAGAGCAACCACATAAAGGATTGAGAGAATCAGTTTTAAAGAGAAATAAAAATGCGAACCATTCTATTTCTCAACTATTAATCACATCACCTCTGACATTCAGGGGATTCTTTCATCCTATGCTTGAGATGGTAGCTGACAAAATATGTGGTGAGAAAGTAACTCAGCTATTTGCTTTATTCAGTATCAGGAGAGCTCGAACAAACCTTGACATTAAAGATTCCAAATATATATATATGTTAAAATTTGAGAAATTCAAAGCAAACCCAGCCAACTGTTTAAATCCATCTATTGTTGGAAATGGTAATTGAGAAGAATGCATTGAACTATCACATATTTTGTTGGAAATATGATAATTTGAAAGAAAGGAAATTAATATTTTAAGCATACGAACTTATAAATTTTACATTACCCATGTAATAAGCAACTAAATTATTCATATTATGCATAAGGAACCAAAACACATTTACTTCTTACCTGGAAATTAGTGGTTTTATTAGAATTACTTCTCTCTTTTTTCAGTACCTAAACTTTTTAAAGGAGCTACTCGTAAGTATATTAACTGACAGTATTTTTATACTAAGTAAAAATAGACTGCTCCTCATAAAAAATGTCTAAATTCTGCTTACTGAGAAAAATGTCAAACATTTAATTTAACAGAACATGGTAAAATCATATTGGTTATGAAATGTATGTATTGGACTTGGATTATAAATGTGTCTCTGAAGGTATTTCTCTGTTTATACATATGTGCAACTTTGTATACATATAAAGTAAATACATCATAGCTTATAATTCATATCTTTTTTCAGAATGAAGATTGGATTCTATACATACTTGGAGTTTATTGATAATACGCTAAGATTTTGTGGGGGATTGATTGTGTTGCAATGAGCTATGTATTCCTTTTGACTTGATAATTGGAACATTTGTTACTTGTATTTAAAATTCAGCAGGATACACAAGCTTATATCTAACTTACAGCATTTTTTTTAATTCCATCAATGTCATTTGCAAATGTGACAGCTATCACCCATGGTTAACATCGTACTTGTTTACGCCGAACTTGCAACAATATACTGGCCACACAAGTCATATAATCCAGTTAGGTATAGGCATTTAACATGCTTTTGCTCAAAATGCAAGAGAAAATCTTGCTCATGTAAATAAATAACCCTACCTGTTCTATTTAGAATATTCTAGGAACACTAGAAAAATAAAAGCCTTATATTACAAAGCTCTTCTTAAAGATCAAGTTTTACTCAGTAAAGCAGATTCACACCTTCCACAGACTCACACCACATAACACATCCTTGATATACTGTTTCATTTTTTACCTTTAATAAATCTTTTTACCTTTAATAACTTATTTTCAATAAAGAGTTCAAAATACTGAGAAAAAGTGTTTTTAATAGAGAAGCTGAAAGTCACAACAGAGCAACAACTTCCATGCCTTTGTGTCAAAACTTGAAAGCTTTTATCCTTGTACTGAAAAGCTTCAATACATAGTTTTTACTATTATGTTTATTTGATAGAACCAAGGGGTTTTGTTGCACCAAACAAACAAACAAAAAATAATTGGTAACAAGACCTCTTTAATCTATACTTACTCACCGGGATATTAGTACTTAGATATTTGGGGTAGCATTTGGAGCTAGATTATTTCTGTATGATGCTTTTATATTTACATGTCTTTCTTTTTTAGCATTGTTGCATGAACTGCAAGACTGAAGGGACCACTTCATTCTGGGATGACTCGCCTGCTCTGTTGGTTCCATTTGAAAGAGGCTCAGATTGTCTCTCAGTTCAAAGATGCTACCCTGATAGTTTTCCTGCTTTGTATTCCAAGATATCCGGGGCATGCTAGGATATAAATAATAGTGGGTGGTATGTGCTAGAGGCATTTATTTTTTGGTTTCAGAAAGCCTGGGGCAGCCACAGTTCTGATCTATATTTTAGCCATGACTGATGTCTCTACATTACCTAAGAGCCTTACGGAGCATTATGGAATATTATGTATAGGAAAAATATGACTGATGTATGAGATTCAAATGTCTTTTATTCAAAAATTTCCTATTTTAACCACTCCATATGAGCCAAAATGCCTATAAATCAAGCCTGTGGTATTAGAAGAGATAATGATGGATTTTATCCCTCTGTCCTGCAGAAACACAGTGCCAGGCTGACCTACATCAAGATATTGCTGCTCCTAAATTTTGTGCAACCAGGCATGATGAGCTATCTTTTATATATTGCTGGATGGAGTCAAACTGCTTCCTAGAAGAGCTTTCTAAATGAATTCTTGCTGTAAGTCACACATTCAACTGCAGTGCATTCACATTGTTGCCAGACACAAAAGAGTAAGAAAGGTTTCTTTGTATGATGACTGCAAAGTCACCCAGTGCAACACTTGGGAGTCATGGCTGTTAACTTCTTATCATGTTTCATGGCAGGAACATAGGCATGAGGGAGTCAGAAGCTCTACTTTCAGCAGCCTTCTCCTTATCAATACTCCTGGGAGCTGAAGAATTCATTTAGGTTTTCTGGCACTTAAACTTCTGTCTAATAGGAGACTTGATTTAATTTGTTGACCTAAAGGCTGAAGGGACAAAGTCCAGGCTCACCTTCTGCAATTCCACTGGCTACTTTTATTATTTGATTTTTATTGGTAAGTAAATCTGATTTACGCTTATTGAATTTTCTATTAGTTGACTTTAAAGTGTGACAGAAATACAAGTAAATTGGAAATCTAGAGCAGAAAAACATTTCCTGAACTCCTCAATTTTTCTTATGTTCTTCAGTTAGTGGAAAATAAGTAATTAACAACTCGAGTGCTTTCAAAAATTTCATGGTTAACTTTTGCTATCATGTTCAGGCAGACAATTAGCGAATGGTTCAGGTTAATGTGTTCTTGTACGTATAACTTCACAACCATGCATTGGAGCCAGACCCTGCCCAACGATGTGGCAGCAGGGCTGATCTTCAGCTCCCCATAGCCCTGCCATGCCCAACCATGACTTCTGCCAAGCCAGGCCCAACCATGGCCCCATCCCGTTCCATCCTCGGCCAGTCCCTGTCCCCAGGGAGGTGCCCGATGCCCTGGGCTGGGGCTGGCACTGTGCCTCCCCGGCTACCCTACTCCTGGCTGGGGGGTGGGACTTGCCCTGGCTGCCAGGCCCTGCCATCACCCACCTGTGGAGCCCTCAACACCCTAAGAGAAGAGGCCTCTTAGATCAATGAGTGAATTACTATTTATATCAACTTACATCATGTGATCCTTTTCACTGACTTACCAAGTTCCTTCTTTAAATTTGTTTGTTTTCCTGCCTGATTTGTCCTCGGTTCTTGGTAGGCTGCTGTGGTGGGTTGACATTGGCTGCTCTTCATTCCCCCTCCACTCACCCACCCCCCCTCCAACAGAACAGGGCGAGAAAATAAGACAGAAAAGCTTTTGGGTTGATATAAATACAATGAAATCACTGACCAATTGCCATCACAGGAAAAACTGACTCAAATTGGGGATAATTAACTTAATGCATTGCCAGTTAAAAACAGAGGAGTATGGTGAGAAACAAACACAAAATCAAGGCTCCGGTCATTCTGTAACAGCTCCTCTCTGCTGCTCCTGCCTCCTCACACTTCTCCCTGACCCATCATAGGGCCCCCCACCGGGGTCTCTCCCAGGGCCGCAGGGGCATCTCTGTGGGGGCACCTGGAGCCCCTCCTCCCCTCCTCCTGCTCTCCCCTCGGGGCTGGCAGGGCTGTTTCTCACCCGGTTTCCCTCAGCCCTGGCCACCGGGCAGTGTTTTGCCCTTTCTGAGCCAGGCTTTCCCTGCCCCTCACCACAGGAGCCCACCCTGATGCCAAAACCTGAGCACCTGCACCCAGTACAGCTACCCTAGAATCTTCTCCCACTATATAGACATGATTCTTCCATGATTTTAATACACATCACTGATTATTTTTTTTTTATGCTGGATCCTGCATGATTTCCAAAAGGCTTTTTTTTTTTCTTCTTTCCCCCCTAATCTCTGCCCTGGCTTGTCCAATCTAACCTCTATAAAAGCCAATAGGAGTGTTACTGCCATTTTCAAGTGGGCTTTGAATAAACTGTTCTCACCTACAATATGTATTCTGTAAACTTAAAGAGTATCACCTCATGTTTAGTGGTCAGACACTAAGTTCTCTCGGATGATGGAATATTTACCTAATTATTCTTATTTTATTGCTTTGGATAAGAGCTTGAGGGCAGCTGATGTGATTTAGTAAATCTAGCTCAGAGAATATATTTATTGGTTTTCTGCTTGGTAACAAAGCTTAGTTACCAAACAGAACTGTAGAGCTGAAAAATCTTTTGCATTCCCTTCATGCCACTAGATTTTGCCACTCCTGTAAACTTCTAACTGAATCTGAAGAAGCACAAACAGAAGCATGATCAACCCAGGGAGGTCGTGGATGCCCCATCCCTGGAGGTGTTCAAGGCCAAGCTGGATGGGGTTTTGGGCAACCTGCTCTAGTGGGAGGTGTCCCTGCCTATGGCAGGGGGGTTGGAACGTGATGATCTTTAAGGTCCCTTCCAACCCAAACCATTCTATGATTTCTCAGTGTGAAAGAAGATAGAAGAACCTCTAAAACATAACTTCACATGATAAAAGATAGTACACACACAAAAAATGCATACCTCTATATTGAAACAATGCTCCCTAAGGCTTAACCAGTACTTCAGTTGCCAGCAGTACTTTAGAGGAGAAAATGCTGACGTACTACATAACATGTATTCAGTGCATAGCACATGGTCTACTTCCTAAGTTGTACTGGACATCACTATTCATAATGGTGTTTGCTGTAAGTCAATGTACTTTTTATTTCAGGCATGGCAAAACATACTGGTTTCTTCTTCCTTTAAATCTAATTGTTTAAAATATTCCATAGAACTCTAGGTAGTTTTGTGCAGAGAACGGGACAACTAGAAACAGTTTTTAAAGGTAACCAGAAATTCTTTCTTTACTTTTTTTTTTAAACATTGCCTCCTTCGCCTCTCATTTTCCACTGCAGTGATCAAGCCTCTCGTAAAAGCTCTTGTAACACATTTCAGATAGTTTCAGTCATTTTTGCTTCACTTGATGGAGATTACTATTCCCATGTGTTGTGTTAGCTAAGTAGTCATGCAGCATATTTGAAGCTTGAATTAAAAGCCCATTTTTTCTCCCTGAACAAGATTCATAAATAAAAAATATCATTGAATAAAATTCAGGTATTGCACTGAAGGGAAAAGGCTTTATATGTTAACACTGTCAAGACCAACAATGCATAGTAAAATGGCTCCACAAGCAATGAAATTCAGATTTCAAGCTAAGTTATCTGACTTTCGTTTAAAAAAAAAAAAAATGCACCAGTTTACTTAGTTTTGTAAGGATTTCCGTCAGGATAAGTTCAATTTTAGTATGCAGGTATGCTGAATAAAAAAAAAAATAACATATAGGCTGTTTTTCTGTACCTTAAATCATCACTTATGGGGTCATTCTGCTGCCCTAGAGGAGACCAGTTTCAAAACATCATATCTGAGAGAGACGCAGCAATGTGGCGTCTAAGTGCATCCATTTATCATACACACACTTTTCCTCTCCCTAACTCTAATATTAGTTCAGCAGGATCTTATCCTACTTCATCCAAGGACACTTAACATATTGTCAATGATAAAGAAAAAAAGACTAATATGAATCATTAGGATCTCATTAAAATGAACTGTTGAATTCCATCATATCATGTTTATTTTTTGCAACTATTAAAGGAATGTAATTTTTAAGATTATGGATGGTTTTTCCAAGCTCGCACTGGCAGTTCTGTTATCTCCCTTGAAAAAACACTGACAGTCACACACGGTCAACTCATATCGCTTGACATTTTCAGGAAGGTGCCATACTCAGTTCTTTCTCATTCTTTGTGCATGAACAGTCTCTGGGCAAATAGGTGTCTAACCCTGTTCAATAGCAAGACATTAGACAACTATGTGTATCCAGCTGGGAAAACGGAAATGCTTTACTGCTCAAGTACTGTATTGATATAACACTCAAAATTTAAATGTGTTGAGGATACACCTACTTTTTCAATAAGAGCAAGTTTAAAATAAACTGGTGCTTCGATAATGTAATTAGTTTTGTGTGAATTTGCTCTTTTTTGCTGCCTTGTCCATCTCTGTTCAAAAGACCACTATACATAAAACAGGTATAAAGGCAAAAGTAGATTAGAAGAAATTGCTTTGATTATACATCTAGTCCTGCTTAAGAAAGATGGAATAACCTGTTCCAGCAGTTTAAAACTTGCTTGATTCCTTAGACAGTTTTCCTAACAAAAGCCTCATGTCAGGTTCCGCAAAACTTAGCCACTTCCATAAATCCAATGATTTAAAGAGCAAAAATAGGTCAAATAAAGATGATAAAATAATTAACTTTACAGATTCACAGAGCTCAATTTGAGAAAAAATAACTGCCATATTTACCTTTGGTTCTTTGAAGCAATTAGACAGGCAGAACACTCACGGAAAGTTGCAGCTGCTTGAATCACATTTCTGTGCTAAAACAACACTTAATTTTCTTGCTTTTGACCTAATGTATTTACTAAAAACAGACACAGTGTTTTTGCTCATTATGCCAATAGAGTTGAAACTCTGTTTCTGTATGCTTGCTAGCCTCTTGTGCCTTTGAAAGTAGCTGAAAGCTTTAAAATCCTTTAGTTGGCTTGATTAGACAGTGGCCCTCTGCCTGACATTGATTTCAGGATTTAGAGTTTATTAGTGGGTCACCCGGGTATTTTTTTTCTATGTGTTGTTGGCAATTACCCAACTTCTTGATAGCTAAATACTAAACCCAATCAGAATGAAAGCTGGTCTCTTTTAAAAGGTTTCAGTATGGGTTTTTTTTTCCATTGTATGACTAGAGAATTCTCATTTATGTACTAGTACTTTAATATATTTTACATGCTTATGTGCTAGTTCTAGAATTTTTATTCATCTTTTAATACAGAAACGTAAGTGAAAAAGAAACGGTGACTGAGTGTGCATTTCAGTCAAAGGCTAATACATATTAAAGGCTTTTAATAAAAAAAAAAAAAAAAAGAGCAAAAAAGCCAAACAAGATATTTACTGAAATAAAAGCTCATACAGTGATTTGCAGTGTGCCATACCTCTCCCACCTGAAGACCGAACCAGAGTGGCAGGTTATCTATATGATACTTATGGTGAAAGAATGTTCAATGAATAAAGCACAGGGGTAAAAGAAGGGTTACAGTCTGCAGATTGCTGGCCATAGTGTGGCTGTGTGTAAAACATTGATTGATGGCATTAGGAGCAGAGTGCGATGCAGAACATCTAACAACAGTGTAAACAACCAAATAAAAGGGATACACATTTTATTGTCAAGCACAGCCTGCAATACCTCCTTGTTTGATGCAACCTGTATACTTGGTAAGTTCAGGGAACTGCTAGAGATGGTACAGCAGAGTAAGATCTCCTGAGCACATGTGTCATCCCCACTACCCTCCATGGCAATGGCTAGGCCCCGGCACTCCCTGCAGCCAGAGGCCTGGACACCCACGTGTTTGTGTGGGGCCTCTGTCTGGGTGCCCACAGCTTTCTTAACAAAAGCCTTTGGCCTAGTTCTAACCATAGCTAGATATCTGCAAGGAAGAGACAGTGGAAGGGTCAGTTGGAATGAACATGCTCATCATCTGGCTGCTAAAAGGAATTGAACTTACCTTGTACAATGGCAGAGGCTCAGGACCCTCCTGTACAAGTTACAGCCACGTGAGGCACCGACCAGGACACACACCCAGGCACTGGTCACTGCTCAGTGAGCAGATCTGCCCTCCCTGGGGCTCCTTATCAGCTGAGGGTGATAAGGCCGTGGGAGGAGCTGGCTGCACCCAGGCTCAGTCAGCAGCCGCCCACCAGCTGTCAGCCCCCAGCACCAGGAGGAGGCTTTGCCCAGTGTCAAAAAACCCCAAAAAGAGCTTTCTGTCGGCCTTTCTAGCTACAGATCCCTTCTCCCAGAGTGGTCTTACCTGCCCTGGAGCTGGTCTCCATTGCAAAATTTGATTTATTGCCAACTAAAAAACAGAGTAGGAGAGTAAGAAACAAAAGCAAAACTAAAAATGAATTCTCCTCACCCTCCCTTCTTCCCAGCCTCAACTTCATTCCTTCATTGCCATCTCTTCTACCTCACCTACACGCGAGTGGTACAGGGGGATGGGGAATGTTTGTTGCAGTCAGTTCAAAACTGTTCCTCTATGCTGCTACTTCCTCCTCACACTGTTCCGCCTGGGGTCCCTCCCACGGGATACAGTCCTTCATGAACTGCTCCAATGTGGTTCCTGCCCATGGGCTGCAGTTCTTCAAAAACTGCTCCAGCATGGGTCCTTTACATGGGGTATAGCCCTTCAGAAACAAACTGCTCCAGTGGGGATCCCCTGCACAGTCACAGGTCCTGCCAGAAAACCTGGTCCTGCATGGACTCTTCTCCGTGGGTTCCTACCAGGAGCCTTCTCCAGCATCATCTCCAGCTTTCTCCACCTACTGTGGTCTGGGGTCCTCCATGTGCTGCAGGGGGACAGCCTGTTTCGCCAGTGGAGACTGGCTGCAGGGGAATCCCTGCTCTGGCATATGGAGCACCTCCTCCCTGTCTTTCTCCACTGATCATGGTATCTGCAGGGTTGTTCTATATTCTGATTCTGTTTTCCTTTCCTATCATAGATAAATACAGATTGTATTTTTCTCCACTCATTTCTGTAACTCATTTCAAAACAAAAATTCTTTTTCATGTATTGGGGGAAATGCAATAAACTCAGTAATTGTTTTGACACATACTTTAAATTTTGAGGTAAAAAATATAATTTTGAAAAATAATTCTTCTTTTCACCATGTAAGTATGGGTTAAATGACCTGAGACAGGGAAAGGAATTAAATATTTTATCAAGAAAGATTACATTTGTTTATAATTTTTCTGGTGAAAAAGCATCCATCATTCCTCCCCACCCTCCCCCGCATCCTTCCATCCTGAACTATAATCCCATCATTTGCTTGACTGACTCTCTTGAACTTTGACATTTGGTTTGCTCATACAGTGTAAAAAGAATTAAGCTCGAGCGCACATCCAGGTGAGATCTGTTTGCCTACACAGTCCTGGCTTCTCTGCCTCTCATTTGTCTTCATAATACAGTCAGCAGCATTAATAAGACTAATCATGTCACATCAGTTAATGGACTGTCCTTTGTCACAGACTGAATTTTCTCTTTAGAGGCAGAAGGGAATCATTTCAATGTTAGATCTCTTCTGGGCACTCTCTATCTGTATACTTCCTCCCTCTCTCACAGATCTCCACTCTCTAAACCATCGCCGGTTTTAATTAATATCCTTTCTTCCTTTCATTGAGTCAGTGAGCCACTAATAACCTCTGATGTGTCATTTTTTGTTATGTTGTACTACTGCCAGTATCTTGAGCGTGGCATTAGATCTCATTGTAGAGCTGCAGCTCTTGCTATAGACCATTGCAGTGAAAGGCAGAGTACTGCTTTTATAGCTTTTTTCCTGTATTTTGTATATTTTGATTCAAAAAACAGGAATGAAATGACTGGGTATATAGGCCTCTAGCATTTATATTAATGCTCAATTCACAATATAAAATTATAATACACTTAGACCACAGTAACAGGATATGATTCCTTATTTTAATATGAAAAATATCAGCTGAATTTTTGCCATTGAAGTTGTAGAACAGAGGTTCATTCCTTAATTTTATTAAGATACATATTAAAATTTAAGGTATCTTGGTAAGAAATGTGACCAAAAGAGGATGACACATCTGCTCCAGCACTGCTCACTCTGCTTTTGTGGTCTCGATGGTAACTCTGCTACCTACTGGGGGTTTTTTCTGTGTTTTTCAAAACTATAAGCCAGTTTCTGCCCTTACTTCTGGAGGAGACAACTTTATAGATGCAGCATTAACTTCTTTTACACAGGTAGAGAGGATGCTCAGAAAGCCATAAAGTCAATGCTTCCTCAGAGACTGAATAAAAGACACTAAATCTAGGCAATCATTACTGAAAATCCTAACCATACTTGATTCCAAGACAAATTGTAAAAGCTTCTTTAAACTTCAAAAAAAGATTAAAATTTAAACTTCAAAAAAAAAGATTAGATTTAAAAAAAAAAGACTAAAAAATGTTAAAATTAAAATTAAAAGCTGATGTTTACTGATAAGCTCAAGATAGCAGACTAGCTGGCACAACCTAAATTAAATATTTAAATTTTTAATTATTAATTCTGTAAGTTATAAAAACATGAGTTATTTCTGGATTTTTTGCTGATTGCCAGGTTTATTCCTGGTATATGACAGGTTTAGTTTAGCTATTTGTATTCGTTGCTGTTAAAAAAGCTTGAAGGTACCTATGCTACTATAAGGTGCCTTCGCATATCAGATTAAACATCTGTATAAATGCATTTTACTATCATAAATCTATCCAAAATACTAGTGCTATTCTCTATCTCAGTATGAAGAAAGTGGTGTAAGTTCATAAATCTATGAATTTCTTGATTGAATGTAGGCAAACTTTTGGGTGATCTAGTCCTGCCATCACTGCATTGTTGGCACTTCTGTTTGCATCCAAAAGAACTAAAAAGCAGCTATATAGAAACATATTACTAAATTAGATAGGACGGGTCTCTTTCATAAAGCATTTACACTTCTGAAAAATATTATTATCTGAAGACTGAATTTTGCATGCAGATAAGCATTGTCATTTCACCTTTAATGCTGAAAAGCTAGCAAGTCACATTTTTTTGTGGATGCAAAAATGATGTTAAGCATGGAAGAATGAATAGTATATTTTTTTAAAGTGATTTAGATGTTATACAGAAACTTAGTTTTTATATTTATTAAGATCTAATGCATGCGTAACCAAATGTCTTGCAGGACCAATATGTACTGCATTTGTCTCTTGAAATACTTTACATAACGAGGTCAAGTTAATTTGAAATTTATATAACTGTAGTGCAACAAAAGGAATACTTGTGACTGACATCACTGTAATATCTCATTCATCCTCTCATCTTTTTTATTTTATGGAATTAATTACCAATTTTTTATTTTTTTTTTTTTTGCTACATGTGATGATAGTTAGATGTTTATTTTGTTTTACAGAAAAAAATCAAAACTCATGCGTTCTTCTTTTCAACTTTGTTGCTTTCATGTCTCTACTGGTTAGTGATTTTCTTAATAAAGGAAAATCAGCTGAAACAGCTAAACCCTATATTAGTGCCATATAAATCCTATTAATTCTATTAATTTCTATTTTAACCATCAGCTAAGGAGGAGCAAAATGATGTGGAAGTGATATTTTGCACAATGTTACGCAAGCCAAGCATAAACGAATCAAATGAAAGCCCCAGTGGGCAAGCAAACATAAAATAAAACCCTTGCTAGCCTTTCCTTAAAGCAAACCTTCCAGTGGAGAGGTAGAGCATGGGAGACCAGGCCTAGGTGGCTTTCTTTCATTTCCCTCACAGCTGGACAATTAATTCACTCAGCCTCCTGGGTAGTTGGCTGGTCTTGAAGACTTTTTGTATAATGAATATTTCCTTGTCACTGTGGAAAAAAATAATAAAAATACCATCCTGTACTTATTTTCCATCAACAGCTAGCAGATTCTGCAATTTTTAAATATGATTCTTCTTCCCTTTTTTTTTTTTTTTCCCCTGGGATTTCTGATGAGAAACTAGAACTGAAGATCACAAGAGAGCAACTGGCTACATCATGATGAAAATCCTTCCAGAATCATTTGAGAATACTATTAAAAAACAGTTGTTTATGAAATTAGTTGAAGTATTTGATATCTGCCTGATGCAAATTCTTCTTTAATGGGCTGAAGCAGGGATAACATAAAACCAGTGAAATTTCCAGAACAGAAAATAAACTTGACCATGGAGGTACAAAATAATTGTTTAAAAACTTTTTGGAATGTCTGATTTCAATGAAAGGAAGGAGAATATTTAGTTACTTTTTTCTATAGCAATCAGTTTGACCTCTGCATGACTATAAGAATTATTTCCATCCAAATTCATAAAAAGCTCAGGAGGAACACTCATGGAGTTCTGAACAAAGTTGTGGGTAATTGATGGAGAGATACTCTTGCCTATTCCAGATATTTCCCAATGTATCTGTAGCTGGTCTCAAAAGGATGAAGTTTTCACTCCGTTCTATTACACTTTGAAACTTCATTGGTTTGCAATCACAGACTTTTTATTCTGTTCCCCTATAGGTTATGAAAGACTTGTAATACCTTTGTGAAGGTAAAACAAAATCCATCTGAAACATTTTCCATAAAATGGTCTGAATAAGGAGAATAATGTTTGACATCTGTGTTAAAGAAGTCAGCAGAAATATTAATCATGATCGTACCTCTTTTGAAAAGTGAGGACCTCTATAACTAATTCAGAAAAAGTACATGTTTTGCAGATAAATAAATGTAGCCTCAAAATCTGTGATCCTGTAATCAAACATTTAAATGCAACAGTAATGCATAAAACAACCACTGTTTCTGTGGTTAATTTTATTTCATTTTAAAAGGAATAAGACTGGAAAAGAGAGAGATATGTTAATTAGTACCTTAATTATACCTTTGGCCTTAGCTGTAGAAGAATAAACAAAATATTGTGTACAATGTAATCTATAACTGTGACTGTATAAATCAAAAAATCCATAGCTTTCTTACATCCTAACTTGCATTTTCCTGAGGATCAAACCACGTATGTGGAGTTTTGTGGTTGGGGTCAAAAGTAAACTGGAAAAAAATAGTACAGTGTATCAGCAGAGAATGATCTGAAGTACTTTGCCTTATGAATATGGTACAGGTGCTCCCAGAAACTGAATTATGAGAATGTGATTATTTAGTAAAAGAATTTATATAACCCCTTTTATATAAACCCATTGACACATTGTGTTTTTTCATTACCAGCATGACAGAGACTTCCAAATTATTTTAAAGTGGTGCAAAACAGACTGCTTTTGTCAAATAATATCAGCTGGTTTTGTCCTTTTCAATTTTAATGAAATTAAAGTCAACATTTATGTTTTTTTCCAATGTATCACTTTCACTCATCTGATTAGACTAAGGTAACACACTGTAGTAATTTCAACTGAAATTATACAACTGAGTTACAGAACCTCTGATAGGCAGGACTCAGCAACTGCTATCTCTTCCCATGTTAAGTTGATCTTCTCATATTTCACCCCTTCACCAGAAAGCAGTAGTAATTGCAAAAGCACACATGTAATATTTGCAATAGTTAAAATTCTTTTAAAGGAAAATAGTGGCAGCATTTTTGAGTCAGACTGCAGTGGCAGCTTAGGAGTCAGTCAGAGCTCTTTGTCAGCAGGGCTTTCTTTAGTCTATTTCAATAGTTTGTTTCATCTTTCACATGGTATATTACATATTAACGAGAGAAATAGAGTATTCCCAGACAGAGATAATGCCATACACAATATCATATTCATTCAAAACTTCATTCATTTTCCTCAGGTGGCCCTTCCAGGGGTCATTGGCCTTTAACTCCTGAGAGAGTACAACAAAATCTGTAGCATATTTCTTTGCAGAAGCTCCGCGTATTTTTAATCTAAATCAAATCCAAGTTCCCACAGAGAGATCAACACGTTATCTACACAGATAGGATATATGCTTTTGTCCTTCTGACAAGCCTATATTTTGGAAAACTTCCATTTTGAAATTGTCATTGATTATGTTTTACCTCAATTATCTAAAAACTTGCTTTGGGACTACTACCAATATGACATAAAGCATTTCTTCTACAGTTATTTGTTATTCCGGACCAGAACAGATTAAGAGCTACTTTAAAAAAATGGATCAATTGAGCCATTCCTTTTGTGCAGCTTCCGGCACAGCCACTTAAAGAAAAAGAAGTACATGTAAATTTGAAAGGCCTTTTTTATGATGTGAACAATTATTAAATTTCAGACACATTCAATGGAGACATTAATTGAAATGGAGGGGGGATGTAGAGATGGAGAAGATAAAATAGTATCATGAGATAGCTGTGGTTGAAACAATATCTTTTACACAAGAACGATGAAGACAACTTAAAAGATTTTAGTAGGAAGAAAGCAGTGCTGATGAGCTCTATCCCTTGGACAAGGCATCCTCCATTCTTACTTTTCACCCAGCATTGTGGTCTACTATCCATCTTTTGTCTTCTTTTCCTGGGTTGCTGCAGGCAGATTGATGGCACATGGACCTTTTTCAGTCTTTAACCTTCCTAACATGATTTCTTTCTGTTTGGTGGACAGTTGTGCTACTTCAGCTGTTAATGGGAATGCGTTGGTTTGCTGACTTTTCCTCAAAATTAATGTTTAGTAGTAACGACCATTATATAGAAAGCCCAGTTGTACCTGCAAGAGCTTCCATTTTTTTTGTGTTTTATTCAACATAGCAAAATGAATCTGCTCCCTGGGGAGACAGATAGAGGCACCATGACATGCCTCTGCAGGATTTCCATGCGGTCAAACTTGAAGTCTGTGTCAGAGCTAGGAGCGGAGCGGTTGTACTCAGTCGCAGTTCAATATTATAACCTGCTTTTCTTTCTAAACTCAAGGGACTTGCACTAATTTCTCATGAATAAGTTATTCTGCAACATGGAGACCATGTAATAAGTTTCCTGTACTGTGCTAAGTGCATTTATTTAAATGTCATTGTCTCAAGTGAGGCAGTGTGTGTGGCTGATATACTACATTGACCAGAGATGTTTTCCTAGAACGTGGTCAAATTAATAATGGAAGTTTAAAGCATGCCTCATGGGGTTTAGATATGATGTAGATGTTCTATCTATGTTATAAATAATGTATTATGTAGAAGAGTTGTTAGAAAATAAATGCACACTACTTGTAATAGTTTCCAAAGCAATATAGAAAGAAGAAATAATTTTTTTCCTGGAAATTCTCAAAATGTTCACTTGGTAATTCAAATCAAGTCTGAATTATTTTGCTTCTTTCAAGAGTGATGAGATTAAGTAAACTGTGGCAATGATGAATATTGAAAAACGTATCTGAACAAACAAACCACCTGAATAGATGGAGGTTTCAATTCAAAGATGTTACCCCAGGAGTTAAGAGCTCATATTTGTGAATGTTTTGCTGCCTGTTCTGTTTGATGATAGCAAAGAGCTTTGCAGACAGTAATCTAAAGCTACAAATATTACATGTAAAATACATGCATCTATATGCATGCAGGCTATACTGGCATGTCAGTCTTTTCACTTTCTAGAACTGTTTATGAATACAAACATTGTAATTTTATACCGAATGCAGCATACCTGTGAAATGTTAAAGTTCTAAAATTACCAGTCATCTTTTGTACCCTAGGACTACACTGGTGAGTGAAATACATTAGCTTAAATACTTTGCCGTAGCTCAGTAATCATAATAAAATATGATTATTATTTCATATAATAAAAACATAGATTCACTAGAGATTAATGTTCTAATCTCTTAGACCATGCTCGTGTCCATATTATTAACAGAAGTATGCTCTGAACCTGTGGGCAAGAAGAATCTAGACAGAGCAGCAGATGTTGTCAGCACCATTCCTTCCTTAGGAGCTCATTTCAATGTAAAAACAGGTGAAAAGACTTCTTGAGGATAATCATATCCTTTCAGTCTCCCTTTCTCCAGACTAAACAACCCCACTTCCCTCAGCCACTTCTCATAAGACTTGTTCTCTAGACCCTAATCATCTAAGCTCAGCTGGTTGCTCATCAATAGAACCGTGGTTTTATCCTTTTTCATTTCTCCTTCTCACTTCTGCTTCTTGATTACTTATACTTTTACAAATTCTCTGCCTTCAGTGTACTTGTCCACTGCTCTGCCCTGGATGCCTGGTACTTCACGGCTAATCAGTGTTCTGTCATCCTGTATTTCACACAACTCTTTTCCAAAAACCCAGATACATTTTGTCACATGAACTGTTGTTAGCAAGCTTGTATGGGTTATAACTCCATAACAAAGCTCAAATTAGGCAGAAGCTTAAGACTTTTGGGAATGTTTCTTGTCTCATTTTGTCTTCCATCTTTTGACTGCTTTTAAAACTAAAGATGAGGCCTTCAATATTTAAAAATAAAAATGTGGAAATTCCATAAATGTTCAGATTTTCTGGAAACAAATTAAAAACTGCATATCTTAACAATGGCTCCTTTCTGTCCAAGATGCAGAAAGAGAGAGAAAGAACATATATGGAAAGTTCAAATTTAGATTATTCCAGAGCTGTAACACATATAGATAAATCCAAGGCACAGGCAAATTTTCCATTACATCCTTTCAATATTGTCTTGTCGTGGAAATACTGATTTTATGGAGTACGGAGTATTTAATTTATGGAAATACTGATTTTATGAGATTCTCAGATTGTATGCTACGTCTACATTAGACTGTAAGAAAGATTTCTGGATCCATCTGGGCAAAAGAGATGAGCAAATGGTCTTGGCGCTTTGACTGTCACTATTAATTTTCCTGACACTGTTTGCCTACTGTTAATTATTCATGCACTAGCTGGGATGTTAGGAATGTCAAACCAGGTTTGCTGAAATGGTAAGTAAAGTTGCAACAAACTCAAGGGAATGAAAACACTGAATAAGTAAAAGGTTGTTATTTATAATAGATGGGACTTCTAAAATGATATTGATTTAGAAAAGGCTCACTTGACAAGTGATATCACCATGTTGTTAATCAATATTAATCACCAGATCACGGTGGCCTTTTCAAAAACTTGTTCATTTGATAGCGTTATTACTAAAGTCCAAACCAGGATACAATACATCACACCTACGTGAAATATTTGCAGAAATTTTCTAGAACACTCATCTTTCCTTTATAATGTTAATTCCCACCAAAGACAATGGATAAACTTTGATTTCTTTACACAGTTTCAGAGAGTAATTTTTAATTTTGTGGACAGAATATCAAGTATTATCAAGGGAACACATGCCCAGGTGAATTGAACATGATCTCTTTCCTTGTGACTCTGCACTCTCATTAGAAAGTGCCAAACATTGAAAGCTGGATTTTATTTTCATTTAAGCCGCCACTGTTGCTCTACTGAGTGAATTTATAGTAGTATTGACATGGAAAGAAGACCCCAGCCATTGTACTTTCCTTTTGTTGTGAATACATTGGGAAACCTTTTTTTTTTCATTTGGTTCCTCCCTTCTGTTGTAGCCCTTGTAGCCCAGCAGGATCCCAATATAGCCCAAGGTCTTGTCTTGATTTGTCCTAAATTGCACTAGCTATGAAGCAGTTGGATGGCTAAAGTCTACTAGCAAAACCAAGTAGTGGTTGTTGCTAAATTACAGGCCTTGTTAATTACTATTAATCTCTGCACTTGTTCAAACTTGTTCTACTAAACTTTTTGATCTAATGCTTACCTGTTTGAGGTAATGCTTACCAATACCATATATAGTAGTACTTACATCTACCATTTATATCAAAGGTCCAGAGAACAATTATAAGAAAACCATTTTTAATATATATAGAACAGCAGATCAAATGGAAAATAAGTGTTTTGACAAACATCAATATAAAAAGAGCTCCACGTAAATGCAAAACTTTGTAAAATATTGCAGAGGACCTGGAGAATATGGTACCACCAAAACCGTTAAGTTAACAGATCACCAGAAGTACCATTCCCCTGCACTTGCCTAAGGGAGACAGGCAGCGATGAGGAAACCATGCATAACCAGAACAGAGAAAAAGAAGTTCAGATAAGAGTGGCAGCTGTAACATAGAATACTAATGATTTAACTGCATGATTGCTTTCCCCACCCCTTTTATTTTGGTTGAGCAATTTTGATTATTGCTGTGTTGCGTGGTTATAATTTTACTTGGAATAGTAATGACTTCTGCCACGTATCAATATCAGCCATAATAATACCACCAGTATCACTTGTAAATTTATGGTTCTGTATATGAGATATATTTCCTTTTTTCTCATAACAATAATTTTCCTTTTTGCTCTGAACATAAGCCCAGGGAGTATGCAGGTTACACTTAGTTTTTTGAAGATCCAGCATACCTCAAAGGACTAAGATGAGGAGGAGATGAGATGCTTCCTCTAAGTTGCCTATCAGAATTGACATTAGCCCCCTTAGCTGTCTGAACTTGCAGAAATTAGACACAAATATCTTGGTCCATATTTTTACATATGTTGGTTAATATGCAATAATCTTGTGTTCTTTACTGTTCCTGTCTTGCTGAGAGAAAGATTCAAAGTTTGACGCTCCCTGCAATGCAAGATATTTGCAAAAGTGATGTTTTCCACATGAAATTAGGATTATAGCCTACTTGAGGCTATGCTTTTCATTTTTTGTTTAGCTTTTATCTTAAAAACCATCTGTTCCGTGGTTTCTGCACTGGTCCTAAGTGTATGAAAAAGTGCTGGGATATGCTTGCTCATTGCCTTCTTTCCCCTTTCTCTTTCTCTGGTTTATTGTTTCATCTCTTTTGCTATATTCCTTTGCTCAAAAAAAATCTATTCTTTATCTTATTAGGGCTCCTCTAAACAAATTAAACAGTTGTCTCCCATCCTTTCTCTAATTCTTAAAAATGGTTCCATCTATTGCTTTCTACATTATACTTCTAAGCTTTTACTTACAACTTTGTGTTTTTTCAGATTATTTTACTACATACACGCATATGTACAAACATACACACACATTATATATACATATACTCACACATACATACATACATACGCATATGCAAAGAATCCCATATACTTGTAGACAGAGGACACTCAAAAATATACAAACCCTATTCCTGTGGCTAGGAATGAAAAAATGAATGGGCAGATTTGCTAATGATGAACACCAATGCAGCTCAGAATTTAGCCTAACTCAGTTGTCACAGCTTTATCAGACTTGAACAGAGTAACTTTAGCTGAGAGGTCACCTAGACCTAGGTGTCATCTAGAACAGTAACAATGTTCTAGTCAAATCTACACATTTACCGTGCTATCAGTTAACAGGTTTGACTCACACTGAACACATGAACAAGACCTTTCTGCTGGCTGGCTGCGGGGTTTTATTTTGCTTTTCCTTCTGGCATGGCTTCTTGCTATACCATAGCCTCTGTTCACAAGTTCTGTCTTTGCCTTGCGGGAATATTGGAGATAATAGTTATGACATTCCTATTGCTATTCATATGCACCTAGTGGTTACCTCTTATGGCTTTGCAAATCCTGGTTCTAAGTGGGAAGATAAAGTGATAAAAGGAACTAACTTGTCTTGATTTCAGTCATAGTTAGATGCACAGGTCCAAAGACAGAAATAAACATGGAGTTTTTATTCTGAGATACATAAGAGACATATCTGCAACATATAAACACCTGTAAATTAATGCACTCTTAGGAGCAGATCAAACAGGATCACAGAAAAAAATATGCTTAAAAGAAAGTCTGACTCTAAAATACTTTAGTGCTTCAATTTTGTCATGAGTACTGGCTATGGAAATGAAACCTTTCTTTTATTTGTAAAGAGATATGGCTTCCTATGACAGTGCTAGATTGGGGAAACTACATTTCTGTGGTGTCATACTACGTCTAAATTCATGTAAAATGTTGTCTTTCAATACCATGACGTGGTGTATAACTCTTAAAAAAAATCCCTCTAGAGCTGTAGCTATAAATATCTGTGTTTCTATGTCCCAGAATGTAGTCGTACCTTTTGCCTTACAACTTTGCTATGTCGCAGAAACTTGATGTGTTAGATTGATTCTTGAGGTTTCCAAACAAAAGTGCTCCACTATAATTTGTTTCTTTTCTTTCTGGGAGTTTAAACTGTTGTAGACTTTAAGTCCTTTGTTTTAGTGGGCATTTGTAACAAGTATAATTATTTTTTTTTTTTTTTTTTTTTTTCATGGATTCAATTAGATTATTTACCGTGAGTAAAGCATTAATATATTTTTCTTACTTTACAAGTATACCCCTTCATTTTAAGTTTCATCTTTCTTTGAAAAAAAAAATAATTCTTTAGAGGGTTATTAAGTATTAATCCCTGTAATATTAATAATTGATTTTTATCAATCTCTTATTGTGAAGTGGAAGAATTTAGTGGGACAGAGAGAGAAACGCAGTCTGTTGCTCTATCATGGATGAAAAATTATGTTTCTACTTTAAAACATTGAGAAGTTCATTAGTTACAGACTTTAATGGGTCTTTTGGTGATTATGTATATTTCACTTTCAAAATCAGAAGTAAGGTATCACATATGAACATTTGTGGTAATTCATAGAGGCCATTTTTCCGCTTGGATAAATTAATGTAATTTCTGTCTACATGTTTCTGTCAGTAACCTTATGGGATCATGTAATTAATATAAAAGCTTACCTTCATCATACCTGTGTATTCCATTGCTTTTCCTGAAGCAAGAAAATTTGATCTGTTGAACAGAAAAAAAAGTATTCATTTTATAACGCCATTACAACTGTTTCACTTAGGGGAGTACCTAATACCTCTTTGTATGAACTGAACCTCTTTGTATGAACTTAGGGGATCGAGTGCACCCTCAACAAATTTGCAGATGACACCAAATTGGGTGGGAGTGTTGATCTGCTGGAGGGTAGAGAGGCTCTGCAGAGGGATCTCGACAGGCTGGATGGATGGGCTGAGACCAACGGGATGAGGTTCAATAAGGCCAAGTGCAGGGTCTTGCACTTCGGTCACAACAACCCCAAGCAGCGCTACAGGCTGGGGGCAGAGTGGCTGGAGAGCTGCCTGGCAGAAAAGGACCTGGGGGTGTTGGTCGACTGTCGGCTGAACATGAGCCAGCAGTGTGCCCAGGTGGCCAAGAAGGCCAACAGCATCCTGGCCTGTATCAGGAACAGTGTGGCAAGTAGGGCCCGAGAAGTGATCATCCCCCTGTACTCGGCACTGGTGAGACCCCACCTCGAGTACTGTGTCCAGTTTTGGGCCCCCCACCGCAAGAGGGACATTGAGGTGCTGGAGCAGGTCCAGAGAAGGGCAACGAAGCTGGTGAGGGGTCTGGAGCACAAGTCTTACGAGGAGAGGCTGAGGGAGCTGGGGTTGTTCAGTCTGGGGAAGAGGAGACTGAGGGGCGACCTTATCGCTCTGTACAAGTACCTGAAAGGAAGCTGTAGAGAGACGGGGTCGGTCTCTTCTCCCAAGTTACAGATGATAGGACAAGGGGTAACGGCTTCAAGTTGCGCCAGGGGAAGTTCAGGTTGGATATTAGGAAACATTTCTTTACTGAAAGGGTT